>NC_091438.1:97023315-97350621 GCF_964237555.1 Oryctolagus cuniculus
GGTTGATTCTGAGGCAGGAGTGCTGTTTTGGGCATTTGCCATTCTATGAGTCTGCTGTGTGTCCTGCTTCCCCCGCAGGATCATTCTCTCCCTTTTGATTCTATCTTTCATTATTTGCTTACACTGCTCTTATTTGTGTAATCTCTTCTACACTTACCCTATCTTTTTGATCAGTTGTATATTTATACTTATCACTTTACCAAGTGTGCTGGCATTGGTACCTGCCTCCTTGGTAAGATTGAGTTGAAATCCCCTGGCACATTTCCAGTTCCACCATTGGAGGTAGGTCTGAGTGAGTATGTGCCGTCCTATGTATCTCCTCCCTCTCTTATTCCCACTCCCATGTTCCACAGAGATCAATTTCCTGTTAATTTTTAAACGCTTAAGAATGGTTGTGCATTGATTGCAGAGTTCAACCAGTGGTCTTGTGTAGAGCAAACCGAGCAACAACAACAACAACAAAAATACTAAAGGAACAAAATAGTAAGTTTTTCCTCAACAGTCTAGACAAGGGCTGCTCATGTCATTGTCTCTCATAGTGTCCATTTCACTTCAATGGGTATCATTTTAGGTGCTCGTTTAGTTGCCATCGATCAGGGAGAACATGTGATATTTATCCCTTTTGGACTGGCTTATTTCACTCAGCATGATGTTTTCCAGCTTCCTCCATTTTGTTGTAAATGCCCGGATTTCATTGTTTTTTTACTGCTGTATAGTGTTCCATAGAATACATATCCCATAGTTTCTTTATCCAGTCATCCGTTGATGGACATTTAGGTTGATTCCATGTCTTAGCTATTGTGAATTGAGCTGCAACAAATATTGAGGTGCAAATGGCTTTTTTCACCCCTTTAATTCCATTTGGGTATATTCCAAGGAGTGGGATGGCTGGGTCCTGTGGTAGTGCTATATTCAGGTTTCTGAGGACTCTCCAGACTGTCTTCCATAGTGGCTTTACCAGCTTGCATTCCCACCAACAGTGGATTAGTGTCCCCTTTTCTCCACATCCTCACCAGCATCTGTTGTTGGTTGATTTCTGTATGTAAGCCAATCTAACCGGAGTGAGGTTGTATCTCATTGTGGTTTTGATCTGCATTTCCCTGATGACTAGGGATCCTAAGCATTTTTTCACGTGCCTGTTGGCCATTTGGATTTCCTCTTTTGAAAAATGTCTGTTAAGGTCCTTGGCCCATTTTTTTATTGGGTTGTTTGTTTTGATTCTATGGTGTTTTTTGATTATTGTGTAGATTCTAGTTGTTAATCCTTTATCTGTTGTGTGGTTTGCGAATAACGTCTCCCATTCTGTTGGTTGCCTCTTTGCTTTCCTGACTGTTTCCTTTGCTGTTAAGAAACTCTTCAATTTTAGGTAATCCCATTTGTTTATTTTATCTTTGATTACCCGTGCCTGTGGGGTCTTCTCCAGGAATCCTTCGCCTATTCCGATATCTTGAAGGGTTTCCCCTGTGCTCTCAATTAGTTTCATGGTGTCGTGGTGCATCTCTAGTTCTTTGATCCATGTTGAGTGGATTTTTGTATAAGGTGTAAGGTAGGGGTCTTGCTTCATACTGCAGCATGTGGACATCCAGTTTTCCCAGCACCATTTGTTGAAGAGGCTGTCCTTGTTCCAGTGGTTGGTTTTAGGTCCTTTGTCAAATATGAGTTGGTTATAGATGTTTGGATTGATCTCCGGTGTTTCTATTCTGTTCCATTGGTCTATCCATCTGTTTTTGTACCAGTACCAGGCTGTTTTGATTATAACTGCCCTGTAGTATGCCTTGAAGTCTGGAATTGTGATGCCTCCGGCCTTGTTTTTATTGTAAAGGATTGCTTTAGCTATTCTGGGTCTCCTGTTTCTCCATATGAATTTCAGCATAGTTTTTTCTAGGTCTTTGAAGAATGACTTTGGTATTTTGATTGGTATTGCATTGAACTTGTAAATTGCTTTTGGGAGAATGGACATTTTGATGATATTGATTCTTCCAATCCATGAGCATGGCAGGTTTTTCCATTTTTTTGTGTCGTCTTCTATTTCTTTCTTTAGTGTTTTGTAATTTTCATCATAGAGGTCTTTGACCTCCTTGGTTAAATTTATTCCAAGGTACTTTATTGTTTTTGTGGCTATCGTGAATGGGATTGATCTTAGTAGTTCTTCCCCGGCCCTGGCATTGTCTGTGTATACAAAGGCTGTTGATTTCTGAGCGTTGATTTTGTATCCTGCTACTTTACCAAACTCTTCTATGAGTTCCAGTAGTCTCTTATAGGAGTTTATTGGGTCCCCTATATATAGTATCATGTCATCTGCAAACAGGGATAGTTTAACTTCCTCCTTTCCCATTTGTATCCCTTTAGTTTCTTTTTCTTGCCTGATGGCTCTGGCTAACACTTCTAGGACTATATTGAATAGCAATGGTGAGAGTGGGCATCCCTGTCTGGTGCCAGTTTTCAATGGAAATGCCTCCAACTTTTCCCCATTCAATATGATGCTGGCCTTTGGTTTAACATAGACTGCCTTAATTGTGTTGAGGAATGTTCCTTCTAACCCCAATTTGCTTAGGGTTTTCATCATGAAAGGGTGTTGTATTTTGTCAAATGCTTTCTCTGCATCTATTGAGGTAACCATATGATTTTTGTTTCTCAATTTATTAATGTGATGTATTACGTTGATTGACTTTTGAATATTGAACCATCCCTGCATACCAGGGATGAATCCCACTTGGTCCGGGTGAATGATCTTTCTGATGTGTAGTTGGATTTGGTTTGCCAGAATTTTATTGAGTATTTTTGCATCTATGTTCATCAGGGAGATAGGTCTGTAGTTTTCTTTCTCTGCTGTGTCTTTTCTGGGCTTAGGAATTAAGGTGATATTGGCTTCGTAGAAGGAATTTGGAAGGATTCTCTCTCTTTCAATCGTTTGGAATAATTTGAGAAGAACTGGGGTTAGTTGTTCTCTAAATGTCTGGTAAAATTCGGCAGTGAAGCCATCCGGTCCTGGGCTCTTCTTTTTCGGTAGTGCGTTTATTACTGATTCATTTCTTCCATGGTTATGGGTCTGTTTAGATTTTCTATATCTTCACGGCTCAGTTTAGGAATGTTGTATTTGTCCAGGAATCTATCCATTTCTTCCAGGTTCCCCAATTTGTTAGCATACATCTCTTTGTAGTAGTTTCTGATGATTCTTTTTATTTCTATTGTGTCTGTTGTTACATTTCCATTACTATCTTTGATTTTACAGATTTGGGTCTTCTCTCTCCTTTTTTTGGTTAGTTGGGCCTTCTAGTCCATTCTCTCTTTCCACACCTTCAGGAACTCCTAAGAACTGTATGTTGGGTCGTTTGATAATATCTGATAAATTTCAACCACTGTTTTTAATGTTTCTAATTTCTTCTTCCTCCTCCTCCTCTTCTTCTTCTTCTTCTTCATTATTCTTTCTTCTTTCTTCTTCATTTTTGGTGTGACTAAAAATTTCTAAAGATTTGTCTTCTAACTCAGGTATTCTTTCTTCTGCCTCACCACATCTTGTTGTTAAGGCTTTCACTGCATTTTTTAATTTGGTCTACTGAATTCTTCATTTCTAATATTTCATTTCAATTTCTCTTTAAAAATCTCAATTTCAAGGGAAAAATTTTCATTCATATTATGTATGAATTCTTTAATTCATGGATTTGCTTCTGAGTAATTCTATGATTAATTTTTTGAATTTCATTTCAGGCATTTCATCAATCTCTTCATTTTTAGATTCTAATATTGAAATGTTGCTGTGTTCCTTTGAGGGGGAGTCATGATGTCTTCATTATTATTTTTTCTTGAATTTTGTGTTTATTTTAGGCATTTGTGGAGATACTTATTCATTTTTTTAATCTGATGGCTTTATCTTTGAACTATTACTCTGTGGCTTAGTGAAATGCCTGCACTTTCAGTGCATACCCAGAGGTATGTACTGGGTATGGCTAGGGAGCTCTGTTCAGTGCCAAGATGTGGGACGAGTATCCTGGGTAACACCCAAGGTGGGTGTGGTGGATCTCCTCTTGTTAACAGAAGGTGGGGAATGGTCACCTCTGTTGTTGTAATCGCACCCTCACCTCCTCTCCTCCAGGGTGATCAATGCCCTGGTTTTAGCCCTAAGTGGTTGTAACACTCATCTGTACCACTGTATGAACCACCCAAATGATCTGCAAAGTCTTCACTCAGAGCAAGGTTCCTGCTGCAGAGACCCACCCCAGGCAACCAGGGAGCTCTGAGTGTGTGGCTCCACCCACAGCGACTACCTACAGAGCCAACTATACCTTGCATTCTCATGCAGCCACCTAGCCCCTCACAATCTCAGAACACTATGCTCACATAGTCACCTAGTGCAGAGGTTCCACTGTGCCCCACCAGCCTGTCGGGTACATATAGAGGCAGATATTCCTCAATCCAGCTATCCTCAGGTGCTCTGCCTAGGCAGCTTGAGCCCCAGAGCCTGTGGTATGTTGGGAGGCTGGAAGCATCTCACAGTGCTACAGCGTGCCCAGATCCTGTCTATTCTCCCATCCAGGCTACAAGTCAGTGGGAAACATAGATTTCTCCCTTCACTAGAATCCCTAGATTATACCCCTACACAAGAGCCACTGGGTGAATGTTGCCCTCTCCCCACCACTGCTGCCAGTACTGCTGAGAAGGTGGCATCCTGTCTCAGCCAGTTGCTGTGTTCAGACCCATGGGCTTCCACAGCTGCAGCCCGACTAAAATGGTGCCCACCCTCTCAGCTGAGTGCCGGGAACAGTTGTAGGGAATATGAGATTAGAAAAACATGCCCCTTTTGGAGAGGTCCGGCAAGATGGCGGAATAGGAAGGGAGCACACTGATAGTCCGGGGAGAGATAGTTTAATAAAAGTGGAGATACTGCAGGTTCAAGGAAGAGTAGGGGAGGAAACAGCAGAAGAAACTCTTCCGGAACGCGTGACTCACAGCGGACCTGCGTGGAGAGCGTGGGAGCCCACAGTTCGGGACACCAGCGGCAGACTCAACACACCAGCGCTGGAACGCGAGGTGAGCCGAACCTCAATAGCCCGAGACACCGGCAGGCAAGCGGAGAGAGGAGACTAGAGGGAACAACCCCCGGTGGGGGAAGTTCACAAGGCTAACTGGAAGAGAGAGAGAGAGAGAAAAAAGGGTGACTAGTACGGACACGGGTTTCTCTCTCTCCGCTCACCTCTCAAGGGCGAGCAAGACAAAGAGCAGGCGCCATCTTGGACATACGTCATAAGCAGAGCGACCTCAGGTCTGCACCGGCCCTGAGCCTAGCAGAAAAACTTGACTCTGGGCGGGGCGAATTAACAGGAGATTAGGAGCTAGTAAATTTGTGGTGCTACTGAACTGAGACTGTGAAAAAAGAGACGGTGGGGGAGAGAACTCACGGAATTCACGTGAGCACTCTCCAGAGACGCTACAATTCCGTAACTTTGGCAACCCAGTGGGAGGCTGAAGGAGAATTTGAGCCCACTCTGAGGGCCGAACAGATTCCCTGTGGGGATCTTGGGAAAGAGCTTCTGATCTCTGGCTCCTGTGGGTATATCATTTGCCTGCTAACTACCTCCAACTTCGTTCAGCTGTGCGGAATTACTTCCCTTTTGAATCAAAAAAAAAAAAAAGAGAGAGAGAGAGAGAGATTTACCACGCCTAACCTGGGAGTGTCACCTTTGGCACACCAAACAGAGCTCTCAGGCCACACCCATCTCAAGCCCTAAGGCTCCATCAAAAACAGATAGTCCACTTAATCTAGAGTCATAGTATAACAAGAAAAAGCACCACAGTGAAGAAACCAAATATCTCCAATATGCCAAATAACAAACGCAAAAACCGAGGTAATAAAAACAAGGAAGTCACCATGACGGCCTCAAATGAAAAAGACACCCCAATTCAAGATTATGAAGATGATGACATAGAAGAAATGCAAGAAGCAGATCTCAAAAAATTGATAAGAACATTAAGAAGTTCTCAAAAACAAATTCTGGAACTACACAAATCCTTACTGGACAAGATAGAAAATCTCTCTCGTGAAAATGAAATATTAAGGAGGAATCAAAATGAAACGAAACAACTAGTACAACAGGAAACTGTGATAGTGACTGAAGTGAAGAATTCAATAGATCAAATGAAAAACACAATAGAGAGCCTTACAAACAGAATGGGTGAAGCAGAAGAGAGAATATCGGACTTAGAAGACAGAGAACAGGAAAGGATACAGTCAGACCAAAGAAAAGAAGAGGAAATTAGAAATCTGAAACATATTGTCGGGAATCTTCAGGATACTATTAAAAAACCCAACATTCGGGTTCTAGGAGTTCCTGAAGGCATGGAGAGGGAGAAAGGATTAGAAGGCCTTTTTAGTGAGATATTAGCAGAAAATTTCCCAGGTTTGGAGAAGGACAGAGAAATCCTAGTACAGGAAGCCCACAGAACCCCTAATAAACATAACCAAAAGAGATCCTCACCACGACACATTGTAATTAAACTCTCCACAGTGAAACATAAAGAAAAGATCCTAAAATGTGCAAGAGAGAAACGTCAGATTACTCTCAGAGGATCTCCAATCAGACTCACAGCTGACTTCTCATCAGAAACTCTAAAAGCTAGGAGGGAATGGTGAGATATAGCCCAGGTACTAAGAGAGAACAACTGCCAGCCCAGAATATTATATCCTGCAAAGCTATCATTTGTGAATGAAGGTGAAATAAAGACTTTTCATTGCAAACAGAAATTGAAAGAATTTGTTGCCACTCGTCCAGTCCTGCAAAAGATGCTTAAAGATGTGTTACACACAGAAACACAGAAACACGGTCATCAATATGAAAGAAGGTAAAGGAAGGAAACCAAGGAAGGAAACCTCACAGCAAAAGATCACAGGGAATTCAAAGCATATATTAGAACTTATCTTTGGCAAATGGCAGGGCAAAGTTACCACTTATCATTAGTCACTTTGAACGTGAATGGCCTGAACTGTCCAGTTAAAAGACACCGTTTGGCTGATTGGGTTAAGGAACAAAACCCATCTATTTGCTGCTTACAAGAAACACATCTTTCCAACAAAGATCCATACAGACTAAAAGTGAAAGGCTGGAAAAAGATATACCATGCCAACAGAAATGAAAAAAGAGCGGGCGTAGCCATCTTAATATCAGACAACATAAACTTTACCACAAAAACTGTTAAGAGAGACAAAGAGGGACACTATATCATGATTAAGGGATCAATTCAACAGGAAGATATAACAATTATCAATGTATATGCACCTAACTACAGGGCACCAGTTTATCTAAAAGATTTATTAACGGACTTAAAGGGAGACTTAGACCCCAATACAGTAGTACTGGGGGACTTCAATACTCCACTCTCAGAAATAGACAGATCATCTGGTCAGAAGATCAACAAGGATACAGTAGATTTAAATGACACTATAGCCCAAATGGATCTAACAGATATATACAGAACTTTCAATCCTACAGCTAAAGATTTTACATTCTTCTCAGCAGTACATGGAAGCTTCTCTAGGATTGACCACATACTAGGCCATAAAGCAAGCCTCAGCAAATTCAAAAGAATTAGAATCATACCATGCAGCTTCTCAGACCATAAAGGAATGAAGTTGGAAATTACCAACTCAGGAATCCCTAGAGCATACGCAAACACATGGAGATTGAACAACATGCTCCTGAATGAACAATGGGTCAAAGAAGAAATCAAAAGAGAAATCAAAAACTTTCTGGAAGTAAATGAGGATAACAGCACAACATACCAAAACTTATGGGACACAGCAAAAGCAGTGTTAAGAGGAAAGTTTATATCAATAGGTGCCTACATCAAGAAATTGGAAAGACACCAAATAGATGAGCTTTCAATTCACCTCAAGGATCTAGAAAACCTACAGCAAATCAGACCCAAATCTAGTAGGAGAAGAGAAATAATTAAAATCAGAGAAGAAATTAACAGGATTGAATCAAGAAAAACATTGCAAAAAATCAGCCAAACGAAGAGCTGGTTTTTTGAAAAAATAAACAAAATTGACACCCCATTGGCCCAACTAACTAAAAAAAGAAGAGAAAAGACCCAAATCAATAAAATCAGAGATGAAAAAGGAAACTAACAAGAGACACCACAGAAATAAAAAGAATCATCAGAAATTACTACAAAGACTTGTATGCCAGCAAACAGGGAAACCTATCAGAAATGGATAGATTCCTGGACACATGCAACCTGCCTAAATTGAACCAGGAAGACATCGAAAACCTAAACAGACCCATAACTGAGACAGAAATTGAAACAGTAATAAAGGCCCTCCCAACAAAGAAAAGCCCAGGACCAGATGGATTCACTGCTGAATTCTACCAGACATTTAAAGAAGAACTAACTCCAATTCTTCTCAAACTATTCAGAACAATCGAAGAAGAGGGAGTCCTCCCAAATTCTTTCTATGAAGCCAGCATCACCTTAATTCCTAAGCCGGAAAAAGATGCAGCACTGAAAGAGAATTACAGACCAATATCCCTGATGAACATAGATGCAAAAATCCTCAATAAAATTCTCGCCAATAGAATGCAACAACACATCAGAAAGATCATCCACCCAGACCAAGTGGGATTTATCCCTGGTATGCAGGGATGGTTTAATGTGCGCAAGACAATCAATGTGATACACCACATTAACAGACTGCAGAAGAAAAACCATATGATTATCTCAATAGATGCCGAGAAAGCATTTGATAAAATACAACACCCGTTCATGATGAAAACTCTAAGCAAACTGGGCTTGGAAGGAACATTCCTCAATACAATCAAAGCAATCTATGAAAAACCCACAGCCAACATCCTATTGAATGGGGAAAAGTTGGAAGCATTTCCACTGAGATCTGGGACCAGACAGGGATGCCCACTCTCACCACTGCTATTCAATATAGTTCTGGAGGTTCTAGCCAGAGCTATTAGGCAAGAAAAAGAAATTAAAGGGATACAAATTGGGAAGGAAGAACTCAAACTATCCCTCTTTGCAGATGACATGATTCTGTATTTAGGGGACCCAAAGAACTCTACTAAGAGACTATTGGAACTCATAGAAGAGTTTGGCAAAGTAGCAGGGTATAAAATCAATGCACAAAAATCAACAGCCTTTGTATACACAGACAATGCCATGGCTGAGGAAGAACTTCTAAGATCAATCCCATTCACAATAGCTACAAAAACAATCAAATACCTTGGAATAAACTTAACCAAAGACGTTAAAGATCTCTACGATGAAAATTACAAAACCTTAAAGAAAGAAATAGAAGAGGATACCAAAAAATGGAAAAATCTTCCATGCTCATGGATTGGAAGAATCAATATAATCAAAATGTCCATTCTCCCAAAAGCAATTTACAGATTCAATGCAATACCAATCAAGATACCGAAGACCTTCTTCTCAGATCTGGAAAAAATGGTGCTGAAATTTATATGGAGGCACAAGAGACCTCGAATAGCTAAAGCAATCTTGTACAACAAAAACAAAGCCGGAGGCATCACAATACCAGATTTCAGGACATACTACAGGGCAGTTGTAATTAAAACAACATGGTACTGGTACAGAAACAGATGGATAGACCAATGGAACAGAATTGAAACACCAGAAATCAACCCAAACATCTACAGCCAACTTATATTTGATCAAGGATCTAAAACTAATTCCTGGAGCAAGGACAGTCTATTCAATAAATGGTGCTGGGAAAATTGGATTTCCACGTGCAGAATCATGAAGCAAGACCCCTACCTTACACCTTACACAAAAATCCACTCCACATGGATTAAAGACCTAAATCTACGACCTGACACCATCAAGTTACTAGAGAACATTGGAGAAACCCTTCAAGATATTGGCACAGTCAAAAAATTTCTGGAAAAGACCCGGGAGGCACAGGCAGTCAAAGCCAAAATCAACTATTGGGATTGCATCAAATTGAGAAGTTTCTGTACTGCAAAAGAAACAGTCAGGAGAGTGAAAAGACAACCGACAGAATGGGAAAAAATATTTGCAAACTATGCAACAGACAAAGGGTTAATAACCAGAATCTACAAAGAGATCAAGAAACTCCACAAAAACAAAACCAACAACCCACTTAAGAGATGGGCCAAGGACCTCAATAGACATTTTTCAAAAGAGGAAATCCAAATGGCCAACAGGCACATGAAAAAATGTTCAAGGTCATTGGCAATCAGGGAAATGCAAATCAAAACCACAATGAGGTTTCACCTCACCCCGGTTAGAATGGCTCACATGCAGAAATCTACCAACAACAGATGCTGGCGAGGATGTGGGGAAAAAGGGACACTAACCCACTGTTGGTGGGAATGCAAACTGGTCAAGCCACTATGGAAGTCAGTCTGGAGATTCCTCAGAAACCTGAAGATAACCCTACCGTTCGACCCAGCCATCCCACTCCTTGGAATTTACCCAAAGGAATTTAAATTGGCAAATAAAAAAGCGGTCTGCACCCTAATGTTTATTGCAGCTCAATTCACAATAGCTAAGACCTGGAACCAACCTAAATGCCCATCAACGATAGACTGGATAAAGAAATTATGGGATATGTACTCTTTAGAATACTATACCGCAGTAAGAAACAACGAAATCCAGTCATTTGCAACAAAATGGAGGAATCTGGAACACATCATGCTGAGTGAAATAAGCCAGTCCCAAAGGGACAAATACCATATGTTCTCCCTGATCGGTGACGACTGACTGAACACCAAGAGGGAAACCTGTTGGAGTGAGGTGGACACTATGGGAAATGGTGGCTTGATCAGCATAGCCCTGACTGTTAATGAACAACTAAATACATTATACCTCTTAGTAGTTTTTTTATCTGTTCTACTTAATATGACTGGTTTAGATCTGTAATGGATGCACAGTTATTCTTAAGTGTTGAAAATTAACTGAAATGTGATCCCTGTTGAACATGGTGGTGGGAATGGGAGACGGAAGAGATGTATAATTTGGGACATGCTCAGGCTGACTTGCCCCAAGTGGTGGAGTTGGAAGCATACCAGGGGATTCCAATTCAATCCCATCGAGGTGGCATGTACCAATGCCATCTCACTGTTCCAGGTGATCAGTTTCAGTTCACAGTTGGTCATGGTGAAGGGACTGGGAGTCAAAGGGAGCACATAGACAAGTCTAGTACCTGCTAACGCTAACTGATGGAGTAAATAAAGGGGAGAGTGATCCAACATGGGAAGTGAGATACTCAGCAGACTCATAGAATGGCAGATGTCCTAAATAGCACTCTGGCCTCAGAATCAGCCCTAAAGGCATTCGGAGCTGGCTGAAAAGCTCATGAGAGTATTTCAGGCATGGAAAGCCAAGACACTCTGGCAAAAGATCTCTGCGAGTGAGATCCCAGTGGAAAGAACAGGCCATCAAAGAAGGAGGTACCTTTCTCTGAAGGGAGGAGAGAACCTCCACTTTGACTATGACCTTGTCTAAACAAGATAAGAGTCGGAGAACTCAGAGGGCTTCCATAGCCTTGGAAACTCATGACTGGAGCATAGGGGGATTGCTGATGCCATAGACAGGAGTGTCAATTGGTAAAGTCAGCAACAGGAGTCACTGTGCACTTACTCCTCATGTAGGATCTCTATCCTTAATGTGCTGTGCATTGGGATTTAATGCTATAACGAGTACTCAAACAATATATTTCACTTTGTGTTTCTATGGGGGTGCAAACTGTTGAAATCCTTACTTAATGCATACTAAACTGATCCTCTGTAAAAAAAAAAAAAAAAAGAAAGAAATTATCAATTCCCAACTTGACTCTCACTGGGATTAAACATGACAATAGGTCTGATCTGATTTCATCATCATTTAAAAAAAATCATCTATTATTTTTCACTTTATGTTTCTGTGTGGGAGCAAACTGTTGAAATCCATACTTAATGTATACTAAGCTGATCTTCTGTATATTAAGATAATCGAAAATGAATCTTGATGTGAATGGAAGGGGAGAGGGAGTGGGAAAGGGGAGGGTTGTGGGTGAGAGGGACGGTATGGGGGGAAAGCCATTGTAATCCATAAGTCGTACTTTGGAAATTTATATGCATTAAATAAAAGTTAAAAAAAAAAATTTGTACTGAGATAAAACAGAAAAAAAAAAAAAAAAGAATAAAGCTAATACCAAGGGAAGGAGAAAAAAAAAAAAAAAAGAAAAACATGCCCCTTTTATTTCCACTGGGTCTGTGGGTACCCAGTAGCCCCTAGGGCTCCATACTAGACTCACGCCACACTCTGTCTTTGGCTATATCACCACAGTTGCTGCGATTTGGTCTCACATCTGTCTCCAAGCTGCTGCTCGCTCTGGCTCTCAGCTGCCTAGTGTGTTGTGTCCATGTTTGTGCTTTGTGTCTGCACCTTCCATTCAGATCCACAGCATTCCTCTTCTTTTGGTAGAATTTCCACTGCAATTTTCTCTCCAATTCTCCCCTGAGAGTGCACTTTCTACACTTTTTTTCCTATTTATTCCCAGCCTAGCAAAGTACATCACTCTCTATTCTGCCATCTTGAAATTTCCTTTTGCTTAGCATGAGTTAGTATTCTTTAAAAACATCTTAGATTCAGCCTGTTGAGAACCCATGTGTTAAAATGAAAATAAAGTCAATTAAAAAAAAAAAAACTAAACAACACAATTGAATGAACTTGTACTGGGTTTTGACTAATTAGGCATATTTATGTATGAAACAGATTAAAAATATAATGCATTGTTGTTTGGATCATTAGTTTTGTTCTAGTGGTAATCACCATTCCCCTAAGGAAGGTATTGCTAAAAACCTATAGCTAGTTTTACCTCAGATAGTATCTGGGTCCTGGTTATGTTATTGACTTTGATCCAATGCCTTTCTGTCTTCTATTTCTGATTCTTGTGAGGGGGGGGGGGAGGAAGAGGGGAAAGGGCCGGGAGAGGGAAAAAGTATCTTCATCTACTGGTTCACTCCTCAAATTCCTGAAACAGCGAAGGTTGTGCTAGGTTAAAGCCAGGAATTCTGGAATTCAATCCATGTGTCCCATGTAGGTGTCATAGTCCCAAGTTCTTCAGCCATCATCTACTGCCACCCAAGGTGCTCATTAGCAGGAAGCTATATTGGAAGTACCAGGACTTTAAACAAGGGACTCCAGTTGGAATGGGGCTGTCCCAAAGTGGCAACTTAACTGCTATACTAAACACCTGCCTCCTATTCCTGTTTTCTGTTTTATCTAACTCTTGATCATTTACATTCACATGAAATCCCTGTTGGAAAGTACTCTCATCCTATTACTACTAAAAATAAATCACTGGAATATAAATCAGTGGTTCTAAAGTTTGGCTTCATTGAATCACCTAGAGATTTTTAAAAGTGTTTATGACTGGGCCTCACCCCAGACCTTTTAAATCAGTCTTTAATAGGGAGACCCAGTCATTAGTACTTCATTTAAATGTGTCCCAGATGATTATTTATATTGCTGATGTTGAAAACCCCAGTGTCAAAGATTATTATGAAATAGTCTCCAAAGAATTCTTCCTCATGTTCAGAAAATTTTGCAATGTGACATCTCCCATCAACAGGTGGAACTGATTCTCAAACCTTGAATCTAGATCCCTTATTTGATCTTTTGGGTGAATGAGTACAATGTGAGTTCAGGTGAGGTCAGCAGAGGAACCATCCAGCCAAACCCTCAGAATAAGGAAAAGTAGTAAGAAGTGGTTTTCTTTAAGCCATTAAATTTTGAGGCGGTTTGTTACAAAGAAATCTTAACCAAATACACTGCTATGTCATTAGCTATAATGGAAAGAGCTACTTTTGATTTTTTTATTCCTAATTTTATTATTTTTGTAAGAAGCACTCTTTAACAATTGCCTATATAGCTCTTTGCATTCCCCCAGAATTCTTCAAATTCGTACTGCTGGAAGAATGAGATTTAGGCAGAAGAAGAAAAGTTCCTTGTGATTGTATGAATGCCTTCCTGTTTTTCTCCAGGGCACTTTTTCTGCCTGATTACCAAATGTTTCCTTTACAACTATAAAGATCAAAGGAACCACCTGCCCCTGAGGCTATGGCTTAGACCAACTTTCATGCATACTACATGTGGATTGCATCAACACGTCCTCAAATTTTCTGAGACTCAGCTTCACAGGTTCGGGTCCAGAATAAAAGAAAATCCCCTTGCACATGCAAAATGGCTACACTTGGGAAGATCCAGGAACAATCTCAAATTTCTAATCAATTTGCTTAATGTGGATCATAGAAAAAAGTTGTTGTGCACACCTTCACTATGCTGCCAGTGATGAAAATTACTGTAATTTGCCTTAAGAATAAAATGAAGCATTTTAACTAGAATGTGGAATCAGCAGTGAATGCAAATAAGAGATGTCCATTTTGTTATTTGACAGGTAAATTTAAGTTGGTCAGGGGGAATGTCTTGGACTCAGAGTCCAAATACATGGTTTGACATTTAGGTCTGCTACTTGCCCATTGTGTAACCTTAGATAAATTTATAAAATTCTTCTTCTTAAAAAACTTAGTTGAATCATCTGTATTGAGATAAAAGCAACTACATCCAAAATATATATATATATATATGATGGTCAAAAAAGATAACATGCATGTGTCTGAATTTTTAAAAGCTTAACTTCAGTGTAAGGTGTTATTGTCCTCATTGGTATAGATAGCACCAGGAAAGGATAAATATGGAAAAATTCTTTGACAACAGCTGAGAAAGTCATTCATATTCTCACAGCATTAGGAAATATGAATACTTTATGTAACTGTACAGTTATCTTTAATCTCTGTATCTTAAAGCACCTTGAAGAATCATTTCATTAATTTATAAAACTCCATGAAATACACTTGTTCCCCTTTAAATTTCCTTTTACACAAGGAACATTTTCCAGGACAGAGTATATTTAAGCCTAAACCACTGAGGGCCCTGAGAATTGTAAATGAATAAAGAGGGGTTCTGATCCCTTTTTATGTTGTAATTTTTGTGTCTTATTTAAAATGTGCAAGGCTCTTGATCTTGTTTGCCTTTCCTCAAAGCCTGTCCCTTAATGCCTGTCCCTTGATGCTTTGATGTCCTAAACATGCCTATGAAACTCAAATCCTAAACAGGTGGTAGTCTTTTCATTCCTCACATATTAGTGATAGGGTTTGGAGATAATTCATTAATGTCTTTCTCCCTTGCGTGTTTAAAAGATGCCCATTAAAAATATATGAACCAGATACTCATACTGCCTAAGTTGAATTCTGGTTGGAATCAGAGCCCTTGCAGGCTCCATTTTATGCTGTGGCTCACTGAGTGCTAAGTGTGAGTTTTTTTGTTTTGTTTTGACTTATGTAAAGAAAAAAAGGTGATCTGAAAGAGCTAGTGAAACTTTTGGCCATGACTTGTGTAGGCTGCTGGAGAAGTAGCTATATTTATATGATTTCTTTCTCATAGAGTTCAGAGAGTATTGCATATGTTATTTAATCTTGCTAAGTAAGGCGAACAAGATGAATTATATTGTTGTATGTTAATAAGATTTACCTTTATGCCAACTTTCTATAGTCATAGCTTCTGGCCTCTTTTCTTCTCTAAATGGGATTTGGTTATCTGATTTTTATTCTGTGATTGTCCCAAATTGTTCTCTTTCCCATAATCTAAATAGTCTGGATTTCTTTCTAATCCTTCAAACTCTATTCTGATTTTGAATGTTTCCACCATAAATGTTAAATGTTTGAGAAGATTTTTATAGTTACCTTGCTTGGACATTATACAATGTATACACATTCAAAAACATCACATGGTACTCCATAAATACAAAATTTATGTATGTGTTGAAATATTTTTAAATAAAAGTTTTAAATATGTAAAATATGTAAGATATTTTGGTGTTTGGACTCATTTACTATTTTTCTCTTTTGCTAGATTTATTTCAATGAAAATATACTTGCTAGCTCACTCTCCCAGTGCTTGAAGAGAAGTTTCTTTATCTTATAGACAGATGGTTGCTTTTGAAGTTTGAATATGTTTTCCTTTGACAGTTTGATATAATAGAAAGAGTATGAATTTTGAAGTCAAAAGGGCTTGAGTATGAATCTATACAGTTCTCTGCCATTTACTAAGGCAAGTACAATTAACATATACTGTACCTTAGACCTAAGAAGGGCCATTACTCGTGGGTTTCTTGGTTTGAGACCAGGAAATACATGAGAAATTATTGGTGTATTTTGGGACAAGTGGACCTTTTGCTATCCTTTGACATAAACCACATAGTTTTTTACCTATATATAAAACTAATATTATTTATAATATATTCTTTTAAACTGAAATTATTTATTACACACTATTTTAAGGTAAAGGAGACTGAAGCATAATACAGACTGGTAACATGAAATGAAGTTGTAAATAACTTTTTGGTATAATTCTGATGAATGTTTATGACCTGAAATATGCTTTTTACAGGGTCTCACTTAGAGATTTCCAATACCAATGATGTAACTGTGATCACATATTTAAATCATTTTGAATTTGAGGCTGCCAGAGGTTTATCAAAGTGAATTTTCTTTATAAATTAAGCTGAATAATTTTCTCATAAAATATTTAAGTAATAAATGTTTTGGAAATTTTCCTTATCAGACTTATTTTTATTTTTCTAAGAATCTTTTCTCACTTAAAGAGTCACACAAAGACACACAAATAAAACCCAATGGTGTGTGTGCAATATCTATGTACAGGTGATAAGAGTGATTAAAACACCAATAATGTTTACTTCAATAACCAATACAGGACCTTTTGCCCTCAGGCTTCAATTCACAATCAATCTGATTGCCACAGGATTGTTCAGTTTCATATAGAATTACACTTCCATGGACATCATCCAGAGGTTATTCGCAAGAGGCTTAAGCAGAGGTCATGCTGGCTTTTCTAAGTAACTTTCTGGAACAGAAGAGGCTAATTGCCCCCTTCCAGGAAACTTGTATTCATCAAGAAAAGGTTTGCTTTTCATGTCTTTCCTGGTACACATCAGTGGATTTATCACGATGCTGCTCAGGATCTCCCTAATTCTCTTCTCTCTGTATTTTTTGCTTCCACATGTGACTTTCTTTGAATTGCATTTCCTCTTTTAATTGATTTGACTAAAGGTAAGTCATGCTAAAAACAGAAGAAGAAAATAAACAGTTGTAACAAAATGACACCCTAAAAAATAGTTTCCTAACATATCATTATAATGTTCATTTATTATATAATTTTCTATTAAAAAATCCTGGAAAATAGGATTTTGAATGTTTCCACCATAAATGTTAAATGTTTGAGAAGATTTTTATAGTTACCTTGCTAGCTCACTCTCCCAGTGCTTGGAGATAAGTTTCTTTATCTTATAGACAGATGGTTGCTTTTGAAGTTTGAATATGTTTTCCTTTGGCAGTTTGATATAATAGAAAGAGTATGAATTTTGAAGTCAAAAGGGCTTGAGTATGAATCATACAGTTCTCTGCCATTTACTAAGGCAAGTTAGTTAACGTCTGTAAACTTACGTTTTTTTCCTTTGTAAAAAAGGGGAGAATTCTTTGAGAAATGAGATGATTCATATGAAGGTATGTGGCACATGCCAGTCCTAGTGAGTTCTCAGTGAATATTAGCTGCTTTTTCTTCTTGCTGAATGTTGGCCAGAGAGTATAGTGGTATTTTGTTTAATAAGATAAGGTAAGTTAATATATAAAAATAACTAATGAGGCATACAAAGTCATGAATTTGTGTTTTTTCACCTTTGTGGCTTACCTAATTAACTGCCATATTCCTATGATAGAAAAAGTGTTAATAACTGCATTTACTTGTGCATTTGTTTTCCAAGATTTCTTTGTTAAAAATATTTATTTATTCATTCATTCATTCATTTATTTTAAGGCAGAGTAACAGAATGAGAAAGAGAGATGTCTTTTATCTGCCGATTCACTCCCCAAATGGGTGCAACAGCCACACTAGCTAGGCTAGTGTGAAGCCAGGAACCAGGAACTCCATTTCACCCTCCTACATGGGTGTCAGGGGCCCAGACACTTGAGCCATCATCTGCTTTATTCCTAGATGAATTAGCAGGAAGCTGGATTGGAAGCAGAGCAGTTGGGACTTGAACTGTCACTCCAGTATGGGATGTTGGCATTGCAAGCAGAAGCTTAACCTGCTGTGCCACAATGTTGGCCCCTAGTCAAATATTTGCTGCTACTGTTTGTTCGATATTGGGATAGATTCTAGAGATATGATAATGAAGGATATGGAATGGTTTCTGGAGTTGACCTGCTAGGGTATTTTTAATTTATAAAAAAAGGGAAAACTAAAAAGGAAACTATTTAGAGAGCATTGACTTTGATCTTAGTTATTATGTAATACCTGGTATCATTCATATCCCAAATGAGATTTATCATCATCATTTTTGTATACAATTTACTGAATTATTTTCGTCCTAGCCAGTAATTAGAAGTTTTTTTCTTAGGCTGTGCTTGGAAGCTCCACTGATAAGAAGGTATTTTCAGTTTTTCAACCACTATAAGGAACTCTGAGATATAGGGCAATTATAACTCTGGACCACTTAACAAAAAAGATTCTGCTTTTCCCTCCTGAGATCACAGTTTGACCAAACACAGTATTTGAGGAAGAGAGAGAGTTCACCATTTTTGTGCAAAAGTAGTCTCCCTCATCCTTACTCTTTGGAGGAAGCCTTGGCATGAGCATGTGATTATGTTTTCTGTGTTACTATACTTTTTACTCCCTGTGGAATGAACTTGCCACATGCCCTGGAATGATGAGAATGAAGTCCACATCCAAATTGCTGCTTAATCATTTTGTCGAGTGTGTGTGAGTGATTGTCTTAATCCAAAAGTTGAATGAGAATAATCACCAAGAGATTCTACCCTCTGTGGTTGTCTTTGCCTTTCTTTCTCTCTTCATTTTCTTTGTCACTTTCACCCGTTTTCTCTTTTTTACATTTACTTTCCCTTCACCTCTGATGGCCAGTAACTCTGTTGGAGCTTTGCCGTTGTGCAAGGTTTAATCATGTCCCCAGGAAGAGGGATAATTATTAAACCACTGGAAATTTAATGATGGGTATTTATTCTTCATCCTTAGTCATTTTGGTGTCTGGGGTTTGGCATGCCAGTCGGTGGAAACCGAAATGGGTAAATGTCATTAAACCACACGTGATTTTCCAGTGATTTATGTGTGCTTGTTGTACTCCAGATGGGTGATGACTGAAGACTTGCTCTGTCTGTCCTTTATTTGCAGGCTTCCCTTGATCAAAACAACAAAGACTTTGAAACCAGTCCAGTTCTCTGCAATGGTAGAAAACAAGTGTCAGTTCACCTTAATATGTAGTCACCTTTTCCTTACATTATGTATTCTTCTGTTCTAATAATTCCTCTTTGGGATGCTTTGTTAAGTCAGAGGTATCTAAAACTTTTATTTTTAATTTATAAAAGTTGAGACAAGAAGTTTACTTTTCCTCAAAGTTAAGAACACAGATTGTTGGGGAAAAATTGACAATTTTTCCCATTGAATTACTGTTTACTTTGAAGCATATGCATTTGCTTATTTGTTGACAATTATTGCCTGTCTACACTAACTAGAATTTTAGCTGCACAAAAGCAAGAATCTTCACCTCTTTGATTCATGGAAGTGTTTAAAACATTGTTCTTCACATATTAGGCACACTTTTAATTTGTGGAATAAGTTCTGAATGAAAGCTGCTAAGTCTTCAGTAGATCACTTGCTTGAAATTATCATTTTTTAAACATGGGAGAGACCTGTGTTATGTCCACCACTTTTTTATTTCTGTAACCTTAGAAAAATTTTTGTATTATTTGTAAATATTTATTTCTTTATTAGTATAGTGGAGAGTTTTTAAAAATTAACTTTAGAAGGGAAAAGTAGATGCAATAATACATGAAAAACTGTTTGACACAGTAGCTAGTATATGTGATCTGTGCTCAAGAAATTTTTCAAGAAGTTGTCTTCCTTCAGTTTAATGTTGAGCATTTGTGAGAAATATAGGACTATGAGAAAGACAATTTTCTATGTTGATCTTTTTGTTTTAGCTGAAACTCCATTGGAATACAAATTCAATTAAGATAGATATTGTGAATATTTTTTCTTCCCTGATATATCTCAACAAAATGATGCTGGGCACATAATAGGTACTCAATAAATATTTGTTGCATGAATTAATAAATGTTTTAATACTAGCTCTACCGGCCTAACTTTCTGAACTCCAGTTGTAATCAGTCAAGTTAGTAGTAGATTTCATAATACCATTCTAAAAACGCTTCAATTTTTTAATTGTATGGAAAGTGAAATTACCAAAGAAGTTTTTGGGAACTCAAAATGAAGGAGAGCAGAGGCTGGAAATTATGTCAGAGTTTAGGCTATACAGCTATTTTCAACAACTTCGAGTCAAAAGGACATTTATTTTTATTATTATCCAAATTGATTGCCTAAAATATCTGCATCCACAATACATAACTGCACTTCATGTTCTATAGGTTTTTTTCTGAAACATAATATTTTACTTACTATTGGGTTCTTCTAAGGCTTATGTATGAGTGGTAGGCATGAGGGGATTTGAGGGGAAAAAGTACCATAGACTTACTGGAGAATATATGCAGTCTGACCCCTGTTGTAAGCCTTGGCTCTGGAAATACCAGTCCAAAGTGAGTGCTGAAATGTAAGTCTTCTATGAAATGAAAACAAAGCAACCAACCAACAACAACAACAAAAAATCCTCCATCTGTTTCCCACAGTGCTAATTCAAGTTATTCTGTTAAATGTCTTCTTTGACTGATCCTCTGTTGTAGTTTGAAATGATTAAGGGGGTCTTCAGTGTTCTATTTGTAACTAAACATTTACTGAAGACTCTCTATGGATACTTTAAAAAATGCATTCTGTTAAAACAACACTTGATAGGATCATCAGCTAAATTTCTGAAAATAATCTGTATCACGCTATTTACAGCTATATGATTTTGACATTTTCATGTATTTTTAAGGTTCAGGTTTTGTGTTTTGTATTCTATTAAATACAATTTATTTCCGTTCAATTGAAATTTAACACACAGAGGTATTACCACTTCATGATAGATGTTATAAATACATACCATTGTTTTATTTTTATTTACAGGATGAAATATTTTAAATGGATTTTCAGTCCAGAGAGATTAGATCCTGAAACTTCTCCAAATACAGAGATTTTGAATAGATTTTAAAATGTTTTCACAACTGTACTAAAGACAGTGAATATGCTTGCAGGTAACTCTGATAATATCATGTGTATATATCTTAAATAATCAAGATTTATATCACTTGAGCTGACTAATGTTTTGAGAAAATTTATGAAAATTCAAATTCTTTTGCCACTTTAGGAAGAACAAGAAACTTTATCAACACCAAATTGCTAATTTAGTTTGAATCATCCCTTAAATACTCAAGTCCCCAAATACTTTCTTACACTCCTATTTTAAGGGATTTTTTCCCCTAATATAGTTACTTCCAATAAGAATAAGAAAGCAGAGTGTCTTTCAGAAATTTTTAAGATACAGAATTGAAACTAACCCAAGTTTAGAAATGACAGAAAGAATACTGCAAACATATGACAGTGTGTGTAGTTTTGACAAATATTAATCCTGGGGAATCCGAGGCAGTGTGACTGTGGCCTGTGACTCCAATGAATCCGTTGTCATTATTAGGAAAAGCAATTGTCTTGAAGCCAGTTTCCTTATCTTCTACATTGACAGAAGAAGCAGACACAGTCTGGTGACAAGAAAAACAGATTTGTACTTACAAAGTTTGAAAGTTGTTTTTCAAGAAGGAGAACATATCACCCGCCCCCCCCTTGTTCTATAAATAGCTCCTGGCAGGCAGAAACAACCCTGATTGCGAGAGATGAAGGAGAACAAGCAGCAGGCTGTAGTGCAGAATCAATGGCACAGTGCCAAGAGCTTCATCAAATGAATAATAGCTTCCACTTGACAATCAGTAAAGTGCCTCTTCTCCTACGGATTTAGTTTTTAATGATGATTAGAGAGGATGGGCCCCTAAAATTTCTCTGGTAGAAATGACCTCCTATTAATTTCTATTCCTTGAAATGCTGAATTTCAAAGCTATTTTACAGCTGCAAAACCAAAGGCACTGGCATAAAGGAACTATTATCTTTGTAATTGTAGCAACAAGTACTAAATTTGTCATTGATTAACACAGACTTTTTAACTTCATGATTCTTTGTTGGCTGAGTCCCTTATTTGGAGCTCTGCTGATTTGTTTTGAAAGTCAAATATTACATTTTAGATCCAACAGCTATCAGAATAAAGTCCTTTGTTTTAATATAATAAATACTTCCTATAACATGGTTATTATGCAATGAAGGGTGAAGGCTAAGTTTGAATCTCTCATTAATTCTATGTACTGTTTTTTTCTGCATATGTCACAACAAAATTCTGGACAGGCACAGTTAAAATATGTATAGGAGTACAATAATGGTTAGGCAAAAAACTTTATCAAAATTTAAAAACCTCTGACACATTTTAATTAATGTATATGTGTATGCGTATATTTTCCAAAAGGAAGTAGAAATTCAAAAGTCTCATAGAGTGTGAAGAGATTTCTATTCAGAATAAGTAAGCCCATTGTGTCAAATTAAGCTATTAGTTATAAAGTAATTTCATTGGTATTAAAAATAACTCATGGTATATCTCAAATATGTGATATATGGCATTCTGTTATACATAAAATTTTTGAATGCAAAAAGAAAAAAGGAAAAAAATATTTGAGTGAATTCAAGAGAAGACAATGGCCTTTTATGGTGCTTTCTGTTTAGTGTTAGTAGTAAGAAAAAATAATGAAATGCTTACTTCAAAGATTTTAAAATTTAGGATGGTTTTAAAAAGCTAAAGAATCAATACTATTGAATCTCAAGTATGTCATATTGAGAGTTCATAAAAATTAAAGAAATGCTTAAAGTGATTGAAATATTTGGAAGGAAATATGTACTAAGAATTTTGAAAAATTTTGCCAACCTCTGATTAAGGAGGTTGCCCAGTGCTGACCTTTGTTGCTTTTCTTCAGTGTTCCCCAGAGAAATAAAAATATAGTGAGTTCATTATTTAATTTGTTCAGTTAAAGGACTTCCTTCAGTATTAAAATTTTCTTTTTTATGAAATTATACAGTATGCATGTTAGTATACTTTGTCTTGTGAAATAATATTGTTAATGTGCTTTACTTTTCAGTCCCTTTATTTGACAAAATAAAAAGCTGAGAACGACTTATGGGTTCCATCTTCACTTTAAAAATACTACCATCTTATGATATTAAAAAGTCATGGGTCTACTAGCATAAGAAAATTTATAAATTAGTTGGTAGGGATTTGCATTTTATTTTATAAGCTAGTTCAAAAAGTCTGTCATAACTACAGGTGAACCAATTTTAGAAGAAAGAAATTTGAAAAAAATGACCAAACTCTCAACATCCAAAAGAAAGGTAAAAATATCAATATCCTCAACAATTAAATTATAGTTACTAGAAAAATCAATCAGGAATTGAAACAACAGGATAAAACTTTTAGGAATGTCAAGAGTTTTAAAGAGAAGCTTGAATATATTGCTTTCTTTGTTTTTTTTTTTTAACTTTTATTTAATGAATATAAATTTCCAAAGTACAGCTTATAGATTACAATGGCTTTCCCCTCCCCCCAATAACTTCCTTCCCACCCGCAACCCTCCCCTTTCCCTCTCCCTCCCCCTTTCCATTCACATCAAGATTCATTTTAATTCTCTTTATATACAGAAGATCAGTTTAGCATATATTAAGTAAAGATTTCAACAGTTTGCACCCACATAGAAACACAAAGTGAAAAATACTGTTTGAGTACTAGTTATAGCATTAAATCACAATGTACAGCACATTAAGGACAGAGATCCTACATGAGGAGTAAGTGCACAGTGACTCCTGTTGTTGACTTAACAAATTGACACTCTTGTTTATGGCATCAGTAATCACCCTAGGCTCTTGTCATGAGCTGCCAAGGCTATGGAAGCCCCCTGAGTTCACTGACTCTGATAATTTTTAGACAAGATCGTAGTCAAAGTGGTAGTTCTCTCCTCCCTTCAGAGAAAGGTACCTCCTTCTTTGAAGACTGTTCTTTTCACTGGGATCTCACTCACGGAGATCTTTCATTTAGGGTTGTTTTTTTTTTTTTTCCCCCAGAGTGTCTTGGCTTTCCATGCCTGAAATACTCTCATGGGCTTTTCAGCCAGATCCGTGTACCTTAAGGGCTGATTCCGAGGCCAGAGTGCTGTTTAGGACATCTGCCATTCTAATCAATGCTTTTTTTTAAGATTTAAAAAACTTTATTTGAAAGGCAGAGTTTCAGAGAGGGAGAGACAAAGGCAGAGTGAAAGACAGAGGCAGAGTGAAATCTTCCATCACTAGTTCACTCCCCAAGTGGTTGAAACATCCAGGGCTAGGCTAGGATGGGTGGCAGGGGCCCAAGAACTTGGGCCATGCTCAGCTGCTTTTCCAGGTCATTAACAGGGAGCTGGATTGGAAGTGGAGCAGCTGGGACTCAAACTGCCACCCATAGAGGGTGCCGCTGTTGCAGGCAGAGGCCTAACCCTCTACACCACTGCACTGGTCCCAAATCCATGTTACTTTTATGGTGGACCCTTAAAATGCAGCATAGTTTGAACATAGAAGATTTGAAATGAAGACAAAAAATCTTGACATTTTCACTGTTAGAGAATGATATCCTTGTTGCTATATCATTTATTTCTTTTATATGAATGAAATTATTTTATACTTTATTATAATGTGGCTCTCCTATAGAGTAGGCCTTTAAAGCTAAAACAATTTCTTCTGTGTGGCGTTAATAGAGTAAAATGAGCTATTATGTAGAATAGTAGAATTCTGGACTTCTTAAGAATAAGCCTGCTATCCTAGGATTATAACTTTTACTTTGTCAGGTGAACAATTTATATTTCTTGTATATTCTATCTTTATTTTTGCTTTTGTTCTCTCTAATATTTAACAAATCTCATATGAAATATCTGGCTTGGTGCAGTTGTACTAAGGATCATTGGACGGACTATTGAAATCTACGTAGTAGTAAAGGAGGGAGTGCACCCTAGAGGCCAGTGTGATGGTGCCACTAATTAGCTCCCAGGGTGAGAACCTCAAGGAGCTCAAACTCAGAGTGACAACGCCATATTACTTGGTAATCTTTTTCCCAGAAGGAAAGTTTCCTTTCAATACTGTTTCTGGAAGAATTTACGGGGAGCCAGTTAAATAATTTGCAGGGTCCATGGCAAAATCAAAGTGTGGGACCTCATCTAGGGAGAGGGAAGTTCCCACAGGCCACTTGCCTCATTTATTGCAGGTCAGAGTTCCAGTGTCAGGCATCATTGGATGGGATTGTGTAAGATTCCCCACAAAGTCACCTGCTGAAAATACTGATTCCTTGCCGACCTGAGGCACAATGTGGTCCACATCCCTACTACATCAGTTTCCTGTGAGGAGGTAGAGAGGAAGGTTGGTGTGGGGAGGGAATTGTGGTCTCCTCCAGACAACTTGAACTAGCAGCCATTGCAGGCAGTGGTGTTCCAAGCCTGGGAGAATTTGAAGATGCCCCCACCCCAGAGTATTAAGCCTCAACTCGGGCCTTTCTGAACATGCTGTGAGACTGCACGGGTTAGCCATGCAAGAAGCCATGGAAGTAGACTATGTTTCATTAAAGCAGATACTGGGCCTTTATATCCATGCTGTGACAATGACTTTTCCCTAAACATTTTATTTTTTTGGTTTACATTTTTATCTGTTTGTTCTAGTAGAGTTATAACATCACTGCTTCTTCACCTGAAGCAAAAATGAGTTTTAGGTTTCTTTTTTTCAAGATGAGTGATAGGTGCTGGCATTGTGGAATAGCGGATAAAACCACTGCCTGCAAGACAGGAATTCTGTATAGGTCCCATTAGAGGCCCAGCTGCTCCACTTACAATCCATTCAGCTCCCTGCTAATGTGCCTGGAAAAGCAGCAGAGGATGACCCTAGTACTTGGGCCCCTGCCACCCATGTGGGAGATTGGAAGAAGCTCTGGGCTCCTGGCTTCAGCCTGGTCCAGTTCCAGATTGCCATTTGGGAAGTGAACCAGCGAATGGAATATCTCTCCCTCTCTCTGTCTCTCCCTCTCTGTAACTCTGCCTTTCAAATAAATACATAAATCTTTTTTTAAAAAAAAGATAACTGATGAAGTCTTGGCCATTTTTTATTGCAAAATATAGATTCCTTGGAGGTTTTCTGCTACAGACCTTAGAGAGTGTTCTGTTAACAAATAAAAATTCAGTTTTTTTTTAAATAATAAGGTACTGACAAAGAAGCAAATGAAACCAAATCTACAAGAGTGGATTCATTTCTGACAGGAAAAGAAGTACAACTATCCATAGGACTGTTGCATATGGCAGAAGTAAATTGGTTTTGGTTTACAACCACTGAGAATTTTGTAGTGAGCAGAGGAATTAACTGACGAAGAAGAAAACTGAAAATGAAAGAATTTTGATAAATGATTGAGTGTCTCATTGATGCAAACTCGGCTCCACATTTCTCTCTTTTTATTTTTCTAACCCTAAAGACATAAAGTCTACACCGAATAGAAAAGCAAGGCACTTATTTTTTAAGTATATTTCTTTTTCTTCTTTTTTCTTGATTCTCTTCACAACCTCCCTTGCATTTCTTTACTGGTCTTAGTAATTATAAACAAAGAGAGATTCACTAGGAATATAAATTTGTACCACTGAGAATAAACTGGTGAAGAAAGACAGTATTAGGGCCTACTTTCAGAATAAATCACATTTTCAGAGATAATACAGAAATATTTTCAAAGAGATAAAATAGATAATAATAGTTAAAATTTCTTCTTCCATATCCTTCATGTTCTTAATACCCCTACATTCTGGTTAGCTCCCTAGATTACATATTTGAGAAAGTGAATTCCAAGTTCATTTTAAAATTAATCTGAAGCTAGTTTTCACAAGACTGCTTGTTATATCAGGAAAACACCTTAACAAGTATACAAAGGAAACAATAATACAACTAATAAAGAATGGCAGATTTAGTTTTGTAGCGATTTATTTGAGTAAACTTTATTTTTTTTTATTTTGGACTTGATGCAAAAGCATAGGTTAGTTATGTTTAATGCATGGGATACTGTCCTTGCTCAGCTATGCAGTGATATCTCTTTTATTTGAAAAATCTGTATTTGTCCATAATCTTCAGCCATTCTAATGTGGAGTTTTTTTGTTTTTTTTTTTGAGGGAGTGTTTTTGTAAAATTTCTATTTATTTACAAAACATTTGCTATTAATATTATTTTTGTGTGTGATTTTTATTTATATAATGATTCACTTTTAAAAATACAACACTTTTAAAAATCTATATACATATATTTTAGACATCCCTTGCTTCTAATGGCTGTGCTGTATTCCACATTTTACTTACCTCTTATTTCAGTGATAGAGACTACAGTGTCTCTCTTCTCCTATTGTCAGAAACAGCCCTGGAATGAACAGTCCTTTGCGTATCTCTTTGGGCCTGTGTGAGGATTTTTCTGGGATATCTCCACAGTTATAGTATTGCTCAGCTAAATGGTATGTGAATACCTAATTCAACTAGACTCTGGTAGACTGCTTTCCAGAATGGCAGTATCTACATTCCTTTTTTTTTTTTTTTAATAGATTTACTTATTTACTTGAGAGTTAGAGCTACAGACAGAGAGAAGGAGAGGCAGAGAGAGAGGTCTTTCATCTGCTGGTTCTCTCCCCAAATGGCCATACCAGCCAGAGATTAGCCAATCTGAAACTAGAAGCCTGGAGCTTCTTCTGGGAGTCCCACGTGGATGCAGGGGCCCAAGCACGTGGACTATCCTCTATTGCTTTCTTAGGCCATTAGCAGAGAGCTGGATTAGAAAAGGAACATCCAGGACACAAACTGGCACCCATTTGGGCTACCAGGTCTGCAAGTAGAGGCTTAACCTATTATGTCACAAAACCAGCCCCAGTATCTGCATTCTTACCAAAGTACAAGAATTACCCTATACTTTTACATCATTACCAATCCTCTGTTACATTGACCAATTTGATGGGTATAAGTGATATATCATTTAGTTTTTTTTCCTCTACTAAAAAAATTTAATATCTCTTTATATGCTTTTTAGTCTTTTGGATTTGCTTGTGTATAACTTGCATATTAATAATTTTGCCTGTATTTTACTTCATTTTGTTGTTTATTTGCTTAGCTGAAATTTTGCTTTGTCTTTGCAACGTTAGCTTGTATTTTTGATTTCAGATATTGCCAGTCTGATCTTTTCATTAACTTTGTCCATGGTATTTATGTTATTTAGGAGGTAACTTTGACATTTATGGTAGAGCCTCATATTAACAATGGCTTAGACAAGAAGGAAGTTTATTTTTCTTTCAAGTAACAGTCTGAAAGGAAGCAATCCTTTTTATTGTCACTTTGCCATTTCTAGGGTATTGCTTTTCTCAACAAGGTTCAGGGTGGCTCTCACCAGCAATTGTGAAGGAGAAAACAGCATTTCCCATCATTATAATAACATGATATAGAAGTTTGCTTACATTTCATTGGCTAGAAAGTTGTCCCAGGGCCATATCTAGTTAAAATGATGATCATTTATTCAGGTGATCATATTCTCACCTAAAATTCAGAATAATATATTTCTGACAGTTTCCTTCTTTGACAGAAATCCTCAATTTTGGTGTTCTCAAATTAATTCTTGTGCTTTATTTGTGCTTTTGGAGTTTTATATATATGAAAGTTTTCACTACTTTTGGATGATATTACTTTCTTTGAACTTTTTAGTTATACTTTCCTTATTTCATTTTTTATTTCCTGGGATTTACCTGCAATTACAGTATAAAAGGATGGATATAATTCTATTTTTCATTTTCTTTTTAATTTTTTAAAAAGATTTATTTATTTATTTGAAAGGAAGAGTTACAGAGTTAGAGAAAGAGAGAGGGAGAGAGAGACAGTGAGAGAAAAAAGAGTGATCATTTTCCATCCACTGGTTCACACCCCAGACAGCTGCAATGGCTTGGGCTGGGCTGGCTGGAGCCAGAAGCCAAGAGTTTCATTCAGGTCGCCTATGAGGGTGGCAGGGGCCCAAACACTTAGGCCATCCTCTGCTACCTCCCTAGCACATTAGTAGGCAGCTGGGTGGGAATTGGAGCATTTGGGACTCGAACCAGTGTCCATATGGGAAGCTGGTGTTCAGGCAGCAGCTTAACCTGCTGTGTCCAATGCAGGCTATATTTTTTAGCAGTGTTTCTTTCCCTCATAAGCATATTCAAAGTTATAAATTTCCCCATGAATATAGATTCAAGTGTAACCCACAAGCTTTTACTTGTTGTTTGAATTTAATCATTCATTTCTAAATACTTTGCCATTTCTTTTATGATTTCAAAAACTATTTAATTCATATTTTGTCGCTTTTGGAATCCTGATTTAAAATTTTTATTTATTTCTAGTTTTATTGCAATACAGTGCCAAACTGTAACTTAATTTTTATTTTCTGGACCCATCAGTTTCTCAAGGTGCCTTAAATTCTTGATCCACAATTTTTTATTTATGTATTTTTCACCAGAGTTCTAGCTGTATGTTAGGTGCATTCATGTTCACAAAGACTAAACTTTTGCTCCATAATTAATTTGAGTGCTGGTTAGTCAATGACGGGTAAGATCCCCTGGGGCACAACCTAAGACAGGCAAAGCTGCGTATGGAGACCACACGGAAACGGGGTCAACAATGGTATGGCCAAGAATCATGCCTCCTGTTGCTCAAACATAAATGAAAAGGGGGAAATATGGTGGAATGAGAAGGTCATGCCAAGATGGCCGCTGGCAAGCAAGCGTCAGTTACTCAGGAATGGCTTTGAAACCCACCTGGCAACGGAGTCTGCCTGGCAACAGGCTGTGATTGGATGGCTTTGGAAACTGCCTGGCAACAGGCTGTGATTGGTTGGGGCAAAGACCGCCCCTTGACCGGATTGGCTGGTCTTGGCTATATAAGCTGTTGTACTAACTGAAATAAACGAATCTGCAGTCTGCTTGCCTCAAGCCTGCTTTCACCTGACTCCTGGGGTCTGTGTGGTGACTCCGTGCCTCTTGCCCCCACCACTGCAAACCGCCCCCCTCATCAGGACAGAATGTTTCTGTCATTTATGATTTTTACCATGAATTTCTATCTTGTGAAATGTTAAGAATGCAATTACATTTTTTTCATAATTCTCAATAATTGCCAGTTTAGCTTTTTCTGTCCTTTGATGGACTTATTTGGTAGTTCTTATAAACAGCATACTATTGAAACTTTTTAAAATATTTAAAATCTATTATATTATCTCTGCTTAAATCTATTATTACATTTTTTCTAAATTTTCTGGTTAATTGACACTCTACGAGGCAGCTTCTTTGTATTCCTTTGCAGAGAAAATTTCTTTGGGTTACAGTCCACCGGCTCAAGGAATTTAGATACGGAGATAGAAGAGTGACACATGGTGTATAATTTTTTGACAGGAATATATTTTCTTCCCAGCAAGGTTTTTAATCTTTCCTAATAGTACCACATAATGGTGACCTGGAATGTTGTGGATTCCTTGTTGATGGGACAGATAATATGCATCCCTACGTAATCAGGGGAAAGGTTAAGAACAGAATTTTACAGCTGTCCCTAAACCAGTCCTTAGTGTTGACCCAGTAGCCCTTTGCTCCAGGCTGCTGCAGCTCTGTACACTGACTTCCATAAGCTTTCTCCCTAGGAGCTTCTTTACGATGTTTATATTAGTTGTTAAGGCCCAGGTTTCTTTCTTAAGTTTGTAGTTGCTCCAGAATTGAATTTGTGGAAAGGAACCCACACCATGTGCTGGTATAACATATTGTTAGGAAGCCTTAGGTAGATATTTTATGAATATATTCATAAGAATGATTATACAGAAATATTATTTTTCAAAATCCCCCATTATAAACCATTCTAAAATTTCCAAACAATAGGACTTTGGCAAAAATATAATAGGAATACTAGAAAAACCCAAATTATCCATACTGGTATCTATACTTTCTTCAAGACCAAATAAATTACTCCACAGTCCTAAGTCTTGAAAGATAGCTTAGCATGTCAGTTTGGTTATTTTCCCATTTTTCCTTTCTTGCTTTCTTTTCTGCATCCATTTCTTTATGACGTTCCTGTGGCTCAGTAATTTTTTTGAAGATTTTTCTTGTTGCCATGCCAGTCTCTGCTGACTCTGGGCATTCAGGTTCCCAGGTAGGCTGTTTAACAGGTTGAGAGTGCCTTCTCTTTATCAGCAGGCAGCAGTGTTAACAGCATTAATCCCCAAACCCTTTAGTATACTCTGATGAAATGGCCATATAGCCATGTACTTGTGTGTTAATTAGACAACATAAGGGGATACCGTACTGTCCCTACTTCCTTTATTAAGCAACTTATGAAACTAAAGACCAGAGTCACTGTCACTTTACTGCTTTTCAGGGAAAAGGTTATTGTCTCTAGAAGAAACTCTATTAGTACATCCCCTACTGAGATTAAGGAATGGCATTACCAGACACAAATGAGCAGCCAAGGAAACCGAAACAACTAAGTGAACTTTGAGGTTTAATGATTTGTTTTGGAAAGACAATTCTCAGAGGATATGGAGGACTTCATCTTAAGTATGTGTATCTAAAAAAAAAAAAATCTTTTTTTTTTAAAGGATATGATTCATAGCCTAAATCCCCCATGTTAGTATTAGTTTGGGTTAAGGCATTAGATAGCTTATATGTAAATTGTATTTTATGTGGAAGGCTGAAAGATTAAGCAACAAGTGCTATGGATAAAAACAATGTGTTAGGAATTGAGGAACACAGATGTTAGTTTCAGCTAAATTACTAAGTAGCAGTGTGACCTTGGAGAAATTACAACTTCTCTGGAAAATCTATTTCTTCACCTGTGCAATTGTCTTTGAGATCTCATACATTAAACATTCAAGATTCTATTGTTATCGGATCCTAAAGTATTTTTTTCAAACTGTTTTATTATTTTAGTTTTTTAATTCAGCATTTTATATGAACTTTCTGTGTATTTACCTAGCCTAATGGTTTTTATTTTTTTTAACTTTTATTTAATGAATATAAATTTCCAAAGTACAGCTTATAGATTACAATGGCTTCCCCCCCATAACGTCCCTCCCACCCACAACCCTCCCCTTTCCCACTCCCTCTCCCCTTCCATTCACATCAAGAGTATTTTTTAACAAGATAATTTTTCCCCTCTACAGAACTGTTAAAAATTTACCTCATAAGGTCATAAGTGAATCTATGTTACTTTTCTACGAAATCATGGAGAATGGATGTATCACCAATTGGAAGTGGTTTTGTTGGAAAGAACAAGGCCAGGCAAGCTGCACACTAGACTCTAGATGCCTGGAGATTACAGAGGCATTAGGGATTGAAAAGGAGTCACATGCCTATAGGGAATGGAGGCCATTACAAAGACACTCTACCCCTATCAAAATCATTTTCACCTTCTGCGTGCTCTCTATTTGTAGGCAGTGCATAATATGCTCACCAGAGACTGATGCAGGGAGTGCAGACATGATCTCTAATGTTAATTGTTAGCTGTAAGTCAGCTTCTTTACAGATTGATGAATTCAGAAAAGACTTCTCAGGTAGAATGCTCATTTACTACCTCCACCTTATGCATCTTTCTCCCTTTCTCTTACATAAGAATCACATGGCAGTGAAATAAAGTGGTCTAGACATATTTTAGGACTGGAACATTTTTTCCAGACTATGATAGGACAGCTGCAAATATGATGCAGCTGGATTTTCCCTGGGTGGCCTGTAGTGCCTCAAGCTGGACCATAACCCTCTGAGTAACCTAAAATTCATGTTCAGTCTTTAATTAGGAAGGATAGGGACAATTTTATAATCTTGCTTACATGAAAAAAGAAGTCATCTGACTCTGTATAGGAATACCAAGGAGGATTTTCTAATGATTTCGCTTTTCAGGACCCAAATTTGGATTTCCAAGTTCTCTTTTTCTGTTTATTATAGCTCTGTTAGGGTAGCACAATGTAAAATAAGTCAATTCTCTGCCTTCCTAATATTGCAAAGATTGGCAGCCATGAATGTCACATTAATATGTAAATAATTTATACAAATACATATCATATATAATATATAAATGTAAGTATATATATATGTAAAAATTGATCATCATATAGTACTGATTTATATCAACCAACAATTTGAGAGGGACAGAAAATATTAGAGAACTAGAGATACAGAAAACGTATGCTTTGGAAAATAAGTATATTTTATTCTGGCACAATAGAAAAAGTCTTATCATATTTTAAGTGGCGTCTGCCAGAATAACTGCTTCTGCAATGATTGATGTACTTTCTAGAGAGTGCCTTTCACAAAGAATGCTCAGTTACCATTTTCTTTTACCCACACACCTCCCCCTTTCCCATGTAAAAATCACATAGGAGTGAAAGTTTTCTAGACATATTTGGGCAGCTCAGCATCTAGGGAAATTGTAACTGGATAAAACCAACATCAAATATACCAGTCATTTTAATAGAATTTATTTATTTCTTTTAGATTCCAGTAAATGAAAGTAGTATTTCAAAATTCCAATCAGTCCCTGAAGACAGCAGGAGATCTGTGGCCTCCTGCCTAATGATGTAATTAAGCTTAACTCATCATTATCTAGCCAGACACGACACATGTACACACACACACAGACAGAGTCTATGGTGAATTGCAAATGTATGTGAAAGATTAAGGGGTCAGTAAATGAGGATATGTGAAGCTGGAAATGAAGAAGGATTTTTAGTTTCTGGACTAGGTACATGTTGGTGTGTTTTACTGTAGCTGGACCAAGAACAGGGATGTTTTGGTGTGACAGAACTGGAAATCATAAACAACAGAGTAAAATACATAACATTTGTTATTCACCATAAACATATCTAAATAAAATGAAGTTGTTATGTACTTAAAGAGCATGTATCTTATTTTTTTTTTTACTTTCAGTGTTAATCTTATAGACTAATGCAGAAAACACTGAGTTTGGAAAGTAGAAATTTTAGTTATTTCAGACCATTTATTCTCAGCTACATGAGGAAATGTTTCGATTCTGTCCATGAGCATGGACATGATGGAGATCTTCCATTCATCGGGTCACTCCCGAAAAGGCTGCAATAGCAGGAGCTGGGCTAATCCAAAGCCAAGACCAAGAGCTTATTCCTGGTGTCCTATGTGGGTACAGGGGCTCAAGGAATTGGGCCATCTTTTGCTGCTTTCCCAGGTACATTAGGAGCTTGACTGAGTTTTGTATAAGATAGTAAATACCAATACTATGTGTGATTTTTCACAAAATAATCACTTATCAAATATAATTTATCCTTCCAGACTGAAGTTCCATTAAAGAAATTATTTTGAAAATTAGGTTTATACTACATGAAAAACAATGTCATTATATATCTGTGAATAAAAGCACAGAAATGCACAAACAGTAACCATCTCTGCACAACTTGATTTGGCTTCTTCATTTCATTTCATTTGAGGGTTTTTGTTTTTGTTTTAAGATTTATTTTATTTATTTGAAAGGCATAGTTACGGGGTGGGGGAGGCAGAGAGAGAGAGAGAGAGAAAACCATTGATCTGCTGGGGCTTGACCAGGCTGAAGCCAGGAGCCAGGATCCCCCATAGGGGTGCAGGGACCCAAGGACCTGGACCATCTTCCACTGCTTTCCCAGGTGCATTAGTATGGAACTGGTTGGGAAGTGGAGCAGCCAAGTCTTGAACGGGTGCGCATATGGGATGCTGGCATGACAGGCAGAGGCTTAACCTGTTCCACCACAACACTGGCCCCAACATACTATATTTTTTAAAAGCTAAACCTCATGGTAATGTTTATGGTTGATATTATGGGCACAATGTTTATTTTTTTAAAAAATATTTATTTATCTGAAAATTACACACATACACAAATAGAGGGGGAAAGAGAGAGTTCTCCCCAGATGACTCCAAAAAGGGGCTGGGGGCTGGGTCAGGCTGAAGTCAAGAGCCAGGAACTCCATCTGTCTCTTACCTGGGTAGCAGGGGCCAAAGCATTCAAACTATCTTTCATTGCTTTCCCCTGGAGATTTAGCAGTGAGCTCGAGCAGAAGTGGAGCAACCAGGACTTAAACCTGTGAACTCACTGCACCTCATTGCAAGCCCCACAATATTCAATTTTTAAGAAATGTGACATATTAAAAAGGATTCTTTTCCCAGATATTTAAGTAGAAGCTACACTAAAATATATATTTTGCTTCATTGTTAGGTAGCCTCCCATCTTAAGGAACATATTCATTCAGAATAAGTGAAAAAGGTAATTACAAATACTTTATTTTAAGGGGCCCTTAAAATTTTTCTTTAGCACTTTTGAAACATCTTTCAAGCACAGGAGCCACAAGTGACACTGGGGATTGGCAAAGTCTAATGCCCCTTCCAATGGCTAATAGCCACATGGCACAAACAAATGGATTGTTGAAATAGAAATGCCTGAGGGAGGGGCCGGCACTGTGGCAAAGCTGCTAAAACCTATAACTGTGGTGCTGGCATCTCCTACGGGCACCAGTTCAAATCCTGGCTGCCCCACTACTGGTCCAGCTCCCTGCTAATGTGCCTGGGAAAGCAGCAAAAGATGGCCCAATTCCTTGAGCCCCTGTACCCACATAGGACACCAGGAATAAGCTCTTGGTCTTGGCTTTGGATTAGCCCAGCTCCTGCCATTGCAGCCTTTTGGGGAGTGACTCGATGGATGGAAGATCTCCATCTCTTTTTCTTTCTAACTCTGCCTTTCAAATAAAAAAAAATCTTTTAAAAACATGTCTGTGTGATGATGTAAGAAGTAGGCCATTAGATAATAGTGACAGAAAGCCATTTTGAGCAGGGAGCATTTCAGATCAAACTCAAAGGCAGGTGTGCAGAGAACTGGAAAAGAACATTCCAAGTAGAGGGATATGTAAAATTCTTGTGGGGGGAAGGACTTGGTGCATTTGTGAAATTAAAATAGTTCAAGGGGGCCGGCACTGTGGCATAGAAGGTAAAGCTGCCGCCTACTATGCCAGCATCCCATATAGGTGCCAGTTGAGTCCCGGCTGCTCCACTTCAGATCCAGCTCTCTGCTGTGGCCTAGGGAAGTAGAAAAAGATGAGATTGGGGTCCTTGGGCCCCTGCACCTACGTGGGAGACCCAGAAGAAGATCCTGGTTCCTGGCTTCAGATCAGCAAAGCTCTGGCAATTGCAACTAATTGGGGAGTGAACCAACAGATGGAAGACCGCTCTCTCTCTGCCTCTCCTCTCTCTGTGTAACTCTGACTTTCAAATAAATAAGTAAATCTATAAAAAAGAAAAAAAAAGTAGTTTCAGTTAGTTGGAGAATGATTTTGCTGAGGGAGAGTGATACAACATGAGGCCAGGGTCATCAGTAGGAACCAGATCACACAGGGACTTTTCACTGTAGCAAGAAAGGGATCATATAAACAAGACTAGTGTCTGCTAATCCTAACTGATATAATTAAAAAGGAGAGAACGATCCAACATGGGAAGCGAGATACACAGCAGACCCATAGAATGGCAGATGTCCTAAACAGCACTCTGGCCTCAGAATCAGCCCTTAAGGCATGCAGATCTGGCTGAAAAGACCACCCATCAGAGTATTACAGGCATGGAAAGCCAAGACACTGGCAAAAAACAAAAAACAAACAAAAAACAAAAAAAAAAACAACAAAACAAACCCACCTAAATGAAAGACCTGTGTGAGTGAGATCCCAGTGGAAAGAAAGGGTTGTCAAAGGAGGAGGTACCTTTCTCTGAAGGGAGGAGAAAACTTCCACTTTGACTATGACCTTGTCTAAATAAGATCAGAGTTGGCAAACTCAAAAGGCTTCCATAGCCTTGGCAATTCATGACAAGAGCCTAGGGTGATTACTGATGCCATAAACAAGAGTGTCAATTTGTTAAGTCAACAACAGCAGTCACTGTGCACTTACTCCTCATGTAGGATCTCTGTCCTTAATGTGTTATACCATGTGAATTAATGCTATAACTAGTACTAAAACAGTATTTTACACTTTATGTTTCTGTGTGGGTGCAAACTGTTGAAATCTTTACTTAATATATGCTAAACTGATCTTCTGTATATAAAGAGAATTGAAAATGAATCTTGATGTGAATGAAATGGGAGAGGGAGTGGGAGATGGGAGGGAAGTTATGGGGGGGAAGCCATTGTAATCCATAAGCTTTACTTTGGAAATTTATATTCATTAAATAAAAGTTAAAAAAAAAGTAATGGGAAATCACTGAATGAATTTAAGCAGAGAAGTCACATTCAACTTACATTTTAAGTATAACATTCTAGAGTGCTTTAAAATTAGTAGTGAAGTGTGGGGAGCAACTCGGACTAGACTGTTACTGGAATTAAGACTTATTCTATGCATCTGCTCTCCCACAATATGGCGCTGGGAGAGAAGAAAACAGCTTCTACACAGCTGCCTCCAGTTCAGCCAATAAACTGTAGGACTTGCTCCTGATTGGAGGAGAGCAGCATACTCGGTGTGTGGGCAGCCGAGTTGGGATTGGCAGAGGAGGACTATAAAGGAGGAAAGAGACGGCATGCACCAGGAACATCTAAGAGGAACATCTAAGAGGAACATCTAAGGGGAACACCTGTGCAGCCCCCGAGAGAGCCGGCCGGCGGTGTGCCGCTCCCCCGCGGAAGTGGGGAATGTGGCAGGGGGAACCGCCCTTCCACGGAGGTGGAAGGGTTGATAGCCAACCCGGGAAGAACCAGCAGCCAACCTGGGAAGAACCAGCAGCAAACCCGGGAAGAACCAGCAGCAAACCCGGGAAGGACCAGCAGCAAACCCGGGGAGGGCCGAGTAGACGAAAGAACAACGCAGGGTCCTGTGTCGTTCCTCCATGAAGAGGGGGAGCGACATAATGGTGCCGTGACTCGGATATGAAGCCTAGGCAGGGTTTAGTGTCGTTCCTCCACGAAGAGGGGGAGCGACAGTGAAGCATTGTTCACAGGCACAGAATCATTTAGACACACATTTTATTAAAAAAATTTCCCACATTATTGAAATGTTTGAAGATGGTGAGAAAGAGAAATTTAAAATAGCAAAATCAGACAAAGGAATTATCTTGCTACCTTCATATCCTCTCACATGTGAAGTTATGATCAGGAGATTTTATAACATTCCTGAAATAATATTTCACCAGAACACAGAAGTATGTCTTTTAACTCTTTGACCAAAAAAAAAAAAAAAAAAAAAACAAAACTAATAGAAGTCCATGAGGTAAAAATATGTGTTCATGATATAGTAGTTTCAAGTTTTAAAAACAGCGGGAACTTTTATTATGCATCATTCACAAGGCCTTCTTTGGTTGGTAAAATCCCTCTTTGTTGTATAAGAAGAACCAAACATTTGAATGATTTCCTGATTCTCTCTTCCAATTTTATGAGGATGAAACATCTGTATTGTTCCTGAAGCCACATAGAACCTCTTGATCTTCCAAGTCTAGAGTAATTTGTACAATATCCTCACTCTGTGTCTTGCTCTCAACTTCTTGCTTATTAGCATTTACCTGTGCTTAGACAGTTCTATAACAATATGAGTGAGAAATGTCATAGAGTGAGACATTTTAAATCATACCAGTTATTCAAGGAAAACTTGAAATACATAATTAAAGTCTAAATAATTTGGTTGCATTATTCATGTAGAAATGTTACCTAACTATAGGTATTCTGTTTTGGTGGCATTCTGAAAGAAGATCATTAGAGAGTTAAGAGATCAGTTTGAATTCATATCTTAACTTATCCACTTGCTAGATGTGTGATATTGGTTATTTCACTTCTGAAATATTTTATTATGTATAAAATGAGTTTGCAATAATTTCCATATAAAATTTAGGGGTAGTACAGTGTTTATATAATACTTGGCATATAGTAAGCCATCATTAGCTTTTTTGTGTTTTATTGTTATTATATGCCATTTATTCCTATAGGATTAAAACATTTTTCTAGCCATTAATGAGTTATGTGGAGTTCTACTTTTTTTTACTTTATAATCTAATTATTCTATTATTTGATTTATTCCTCTTTTTATTCTTCTTATCCAAATGATATGTCAGATATCGAATTCCAAATTTCCTTTGTACTTAAAGGACATTTTGACTTAGGATTTTAAGTGGTATGTTATAAATCAAGCTTCTATTATGCTTGTGCACATAGCAGTAGTTTTTCAGTATTTGCAAGGTTGTGTTCCTATGGCATCAGTAGCATTTTGCTGATGGTAATGTCGATGGTTGTAGTAAAGTCAAGTTCCTGGTTTGGTGGATTTTGGTATAGAAACTGGGGTGCTTTGTTCCCTATCCTTGAGGATTCTTCACGAAATAGCTTGTGTGAAGCCCCCTTTCTGCTGTATTCTAGGGAGTTGTGTTTTTAGAACTTTGACTCTGATAGTTCAATTTATATCCTGTTTTCTTTTTTTTTAACTTTTATTTAATGAATATAAATTTCCAAAGTACAGCTTATGGATTACAATGGCTCCCCCCCCCAATAACTTCCTTCCCACCCGCAACCCTCCCCTATCCCTCTCCCTCCCCACTTCCATTCACATCAAGATTCATTTTCAATTCTCTTTATATACAGAAGATCAGTTTAGCATATATTAAGTAAAGATTTCAACAGTTTGCACCCACATAGAAACACAAAGTGAAAAATACTGTTTGAGTACTAGTTATAGCATTAATTCACATGGTATAACACATTAAGGACAGAGATCCTACATGAGGAGTAAGTGCACAGTGACTGCTGTTGTTGACTTAACAAATTGACACTCTTGTTTATGGCATCAGTAATCACCCTAGGCTCTTGTCATGAATTGCCAAGGCTATGGAAGCCTTTTGAGTTTGCCAACTCTGATCTTATTTAGACAAGGTCATAGTCAAAGTGGAAGTTTTCTCCTCCCTTCAGAGAAAGGTACCTCTTCATTTGATGACCTGTTCTTTTCACTGGGATCTCACTCGCGGAGATCTTTCATGTAGGGTTGTTTTTTTTTTTTTTTTTTTTTTTTTGCCAGAGTGTTTTGGCTTTCCATGCCTGTAACACTCTCATGGGTGGGCTTTTCAGCCAGATCTGCATGCCTTAAGGGCCGATTCTGAGGCCAGAGTGCTGTTTAGGACATCTGCTATTCTATGGGTCTGCTGTGTATCTCACTTCCCATGTTGGATCGTTCTCTCCCTTTTTTATTCTATCAGCTAGTATTTGCAGACACTAGTCTTTTTTATGTGCTCCCTTTGGCTCTTAGTCCTATCATTATGATCATCTGTGAACAGAAATTGATCACTGGGACTAGTGAGATGGCATTGGTACATGCCACCTTGATGGGATTGAATTGGAATCCTCTGGTATGTTTCTAACTCTACCGTTTGAGGTAAGTCAGCTTGAACATGTCAAGAATTGCACATCTCTTCCCTCTCTTACTCCCACTCTTATATTTTTTTTTTTTTTTTTTTTTTTTTTTTTTTTTTTTTTTTTTTTTTTTTTATCTTTTATTTAATGAATATAAATTTCCAAAGTACGACTCATGGGTTACAATGGCTTCCCCCCCCATACCGTCCCTCCCACCCACAACCCTCCCCTTTCCCACTCCCTCTCCCCTTCCATTCACATCAAGATTCATTTTCGATTATCTTAATATACAGAAGATCAGCTTAGTATACCTTAAGTAAGTATTTCAACAGTTTGCTCCCACACAGAAACATAAAGTGAAAAATAATAGATGATTTTTTTAAAATGATGATGAAATCAGATCAGACCTATTGTCATGTTTAATCCCAGTGAGAGTCAAGTTGGGAATTGAAAATTTCTTTCTTTTTTTTTTTTTGTTTTTTTTTTTTTGTTTGTTTTTTTTTTTTTACAGAAGATCAGTTTAGTGTACATTAAGTAAAGATTTCAGTCGTTTGCACCCCCATAGAAACACAAAGTGAAATATACTGTTTGAGTACTCGTTATAGCATTAAGCCTCAGTGTACAGCACGTTAAGGACCGAGATCCTACATGAGGAGTAAGTGCACAGTGACTCCTGTTGTTGACTTTACCAATTGACACTCCTGTTTATGGCATCAGTAATCTCCCTATGCACCAGTTATGAGTTTCCAAGGCTATGGAAGCCCCTTGAGTTCTCCGACTCTTATCTTGTTTAGACACGGTCATAGTCAAAGTGGAGGTTCTCTCCTCCCTTCAGAGAAAGGCACCTCCCTCTTTGAAGACCTGTTCTTTCCACTGGGATCTCACTCACAGAGATCTTTTTGCCAGAGTGTCTTGGCTTTCCATGCCTGAAATACTCTCATGGGCTTTTCAGCCAGATCCGTCCCACTCTTATATTTAACAGCGATAACTTTTCAGTTAAGTTTCAACACTTGAGAATAACTGTGTATTAATTACAGTATTCAACCAAAAGTATTAAGTAGAACAAATAAACAAAAAATATAATAAGAGGGATAACGTATTAAGTTGTTCATCAACAGTCAGGGCAAGGGCTGATCAAGTCACCGTTTCTCATAGTGTTCATTTCACTTTAACAGGTTTCCTTTTTGGTGCTTGGTTAGTTGTCACTGATCAGGGAGAACAAGTGGTATTTGTCCCTTTGGGACTGGCTTATTTCACTCAGCATAATGCTTTCCAGATTCCTAACAGGGATCACTTTTCAGTTAAAATTTAAACACTTGAGAATAATTGTGTTAATTACAGAGTTCAACCAATAGTACTAGAACCAGAAAAAATACTAAAATGGATAAAGTATTACATTGTACATCAACAGTCAGGACAAGAGCTGATCAGGTCACTGTTTCTCATAGTGTCCATTTCATTTCAACAAGTTTCCCCTTTGGTGCTCAGTTAGTTGTCACTGATCAGGGAGAACATATGATATTTGTCCCTTTTGGACTGGCTTAATTCACTCAGCATGATGTTTTCCAAATTCCTCCATCTTGTTGCAAATGACTGGGTTTCGTTGTTTTTGACTGCTGTATAGTATACTATAGAGTACATGTTCCATAATTTCTTTCTCCAGTCTACTGTTGATGGGCATTTGGGTTGATTCCAGGTCTTAGCTATTGTGAATTGAGCTGAAATAAACATTCAGGTGCAGACAGCTTGTTTGTTTGCCAATTTCATTCCTTTGGGTAAATTCCAAGGAGTGGGATGGCTGGGATGAATGGTAGGGTTATATTCAGGTTTCTGAGGAATCTCCAGATTGACTTCCACAGTGGCTTAACAAGTTTGCATTCCCGCCAACAGTGGGTTTGTGTCCCTTTTTCCCCACATCCTCGCCAACATCTCTTGTTGGTAGATTTCTGAATGTGAGCCATTCTAAGCGGGGTGAGGTGAAACCTCATTGTGGTTTTGATTTGCATTTCCCTAATTGCTAGTGATCTTGAACATTTTTTCATGTGCCTGTTGGCCATTTGGATTTCCTCTTTTGAAAAATGTCTATTGAGGTCCTCGGCCCATCTCTTTAATGGGTTGTTTGTTTTGATGTTGTGGAGTTTCTTGATTTCTGTGTAGATTCTTTATCTGTTGCATAGTTTGCAAATATTTTTTCCCATTCTGTCAGTTGCCTCTTCACTTTCCTGACTGTTTCTTTTGAAGTACAGAAACTTCTCAATTTGATGCAATCCCAAATGTTAATTTTGGCTTTGACTGCCTGTGCTTCTGGGGTGTTTTCCAGGAAGTCTTTGCCGGTACCTATATCTTGCAGGGTTTCTCCAATACTCTCAAATAATTTGATGGTGTCGGGTCATATTTAAGTCTTTAATCCATGTTGAATGAATTTTTGTGTAAGGTGAAAGGTAGGGGTCTTGCTTCATGATTCTGCACGTGGAAATCCAGTTTTCCCAGCACCATTTATGGCTGTAGATTTTTGGATTGATTTCTGGTGTTTCATTTCTGTTCCTTTGGTCTATCTATCTGTTTCTGTACCAGCACCATGCTGTTTTGATAACAACTGCACTGTAGTATGTCCTGAAATCTGGTATTGTAACGCCTCCGGCTTTGTTTTTGTTGTACAAGATTGCTTTAGCTATTTGAGGTCTCCTGTGTCTCCATATGAATTTCAGCATCATTTTTTCCAGATCTGAGTAGGAGGTCTTCGGTATCTTGATTGGTATCGCATTGAATGTATAAATTGCTTTTGGGAGAATGGACATTTTGATGATATTGATTCTTCCAATCCATGAGCATGGAAGATTTTTCCATTTCTTGGTATCCTCTTCTATTTCTTTCTTTAAGGTTTTGTAATTTTCATCGTAGAGATCTTTAACATCCTAGGTAAAGTCTCTTCCAAGGTATTTGATTGTTTTTGTAGCTATTGTGAATGGGATTGATCTTAGAAGTTCTTCCTCAGCCATGGCATTGTCTGTGTATACAAAGGCTGTTGATTTTTGTGCATTGATTTTATACCCTGCTACTTTGCCAAACTCTTCTATGAGTTCCAATAGTCTCTTAGTAGAGTTCTTTGGGTCCCCCAAATAAAGAATCATATCATCTGCAAAGAGGGATAGTTTCAGTTCTTCCTTCCCAATTTGTATCCCTTTAATTTCTTTTTCTTGCCTAATAGCTCTGGCTAAAACTTCCAGAACTATGTTGAATAGCAGTGGTGAGAGTGGGCATCCCTGTCTGGTACCAGATCTCAGTGGAAATGCTTCCAACTTTTCCCCATTCAATAGGATGCTGGCCGTGGGTTTTTAATAAATTGCTTTGATTATATGAGGCATGTTCCTTCCATACCCAGTTTGCTTAGAGTTTTCATCATGAAAGGGTGTTGCATTTTATGAAGTGCTTTCTCAGCGTCTATTGAGATAATCATATGGTTTTTCTTCTGCAGTCTGTTAATGTGGTGTATCACATTGATTGATTTGTGAATGTTGAACCATCCCTGCGTACCAGGGATAGATCCCACTTGGTCTGGATGGATGATCTTTCTGATGTGTTGTTGCATTCTATTGGCGAGAATTTTATTGAGGATTTTTGCATCTATGTTCATCAGGGATATTGGTCTGTAATTCTCTTTCAATGCTGCATCTTTTTCTGGCTTAGGAATTAAGGTGATGCTGGCTTCATAGAAAGAATTTGGGAGGATTCCCTCTTTTTCAATTGTTCTGAATAGTTTGAGAAGAATTGGAGTTAGTTCTTCTTTAAATGTCTGGTAGAATTCAGCAGTGAATCCATCTGGTCCTGGGCTTTTCTTTGTTGGGAGGGCCCTTATTAATGTATCAATGTCTGTCTCAGTTATGGGTCTGTTTAGGTTTTCTATGTCTTTCTGGTTCAATTTAGGTAGGTTGCATGTGTCCAGGAATCTATACATTTCTGATTGGTTTCCCTGTTTGCTGGCATACAGGTCCTTGTAGTAATTTCTGATAATTCTTTTTATTTCTGTGGTGTCTGTTGTTACGTTTCCTTATTCATCTCTGATTTTATTGATTTGGGTCTTTTCTCTTCTTTTTTTAGTTAGTTGGGCCAATGGGGTGTCAATTTTGTTTATTTTTTCAAAAAACCAGCTCCTCGTTTGGCTGATTTTTTGTAATGTTTTTTTGAATTCAATCCTGTTGATTTCTTCTCTGATTTTAATTATTTCTCTTCTCCTACTAGATTTGGGTCTGGTTTTCTGCAGATTTTCTAGATGCTTGAGATGCAGTGAAAGCTCATCTATTTGGTGCCTTTCCAATGTCTTGACGTTGGCACCTATTGTTATAAACTTTCCTCTTAACACTGCTTTTGCTGTATCCCATAAGTTTTGGTATGTTGTGCTGTTATCCTCATTTGCTTCCAGAAAATTTCTGATTTCTCTTTTAATTTCTTCTATGACCCATTGTTCATTCAGGAGCATATTGTTCAATCTCCATGTATTTGTGTATGCTCTAGGGATTCCTGAGTTGCTAATTTCCAACTTCATTCCTTTATGGTCTGAGAAGCTGCATGGAATGATTCTAAATCTTTTGAATTTGCTGAGACTTGCTTTATGGCCTAGTATGTGGTCAATCCTAGAGAAGGTTCCATGTACTGCTGAGAAGAATGTAAATGCTTTCTGTGTAGGATGAAAAGTTCTGTATATATCTGTTAGATCCATTTGGGCTATAGTGTCGTTTAAATCTATTGTCTCTTTGTTGATCTTCTGTCCTGTTGATCTGTCTATTTCTGAGAGTGGGGTATTGAAGTCCCCCAGTACTATTGTATTGGGGTCTAAGTCTCCCTTAAGTCCCTTAACAAATCATTTAAATAAACTGGTGCCCTATAATTAGGTGCATATACATTGATAATCGTTATATCTTCCTGTTGAATTGATCCCTTAATCATTATATAGTGCCCCTCTTTGTGTCTCCTAACAGTTTTTGTGGTAAAGTTTATGTTGTCCGATATTAAGATGGCTACGCCTGCACTTTTTTCATTTCTGTTGGCATGGTGTATCTTTTTCCAGCCTTTCACTTTCAGTCTGTATGGATCTTTGTTGGAAAGATGTGTTTCTTGTAAGCAGCAAATAGATGGGTTTTGTTCCTTAACCCAATCAGCCAAACGGTGTCTTTTAACTGGACAGTTCAGGCCATTAACGTTCACTGTGACTATTGATAAGTGGTAACTTTGCCCTGCCATTTGCCAACGATATTTTCTGATATATGTTTTGAACTTCCTTTGATCTTTTGGTGTGAGATTTCCTTCATTTACCTTCTTTCATATTCATGGCCGTGTTTCTGTGTTTCTGTGTGTAGCACATCTTTAAGCATTTTTTGTAGGGCTGGATGAGTGGCGACAAATTCTTTTAATTTCTGTTTGCTATGAAAGGTCTTTATTTCACCTTCATTTACAAATGAGAGCTTTGCAGGATATAATATTCTGGGTTGGCAGTTGTTCTCTCTTAGTACCTGGGCTATATCTCACCATTCCCTCCTAGCTTGTAGGGTTTCTGATGAGAAGTCAGCTGTGAGTCTAATTGGAGATCCTCTGAGAGTAATCTGACGTTTCTCTCTTGCACATTTTAGGATCTTTTCTTTATGTTTCACTGTGGTGAGTTTAATTACAACGTGTCGTGGTGAGGATCTCTTTTGGTCATGTTTATTAGGGGTTCTATGAGCTTCCTGTACTAGGATGTCTGTCCTTCTCCAAACCTGGGAAATTTTCTGCTAATATCTCACTAAAAAGACCTTCTAATCCTTTCTCCCTCTCCATGCCTTCAGGAACTCCTAGAACCCGAATGTTGGTTTTTTTAGTAGTATCCTGTAGATTCCCAACAATATGTTTTAAATTTCTAATTTCCTCTTCTTTTCTTTGGTCTGACTGTATCCTTTCCTGTTCTCTGTCTTCTAAGTCTGATATTCACTCTTCTACTTCACCCATTCTGTTTTTAAGGCTCTCTAATGTGTTTGTCATTTGATCTATTGAATTCTTCATTTCATTATGATTTCTCATCACTATCACAGTTTCCTGTTGTACTAGTTGTTTCATTTCATTTTGATTCCTCCTTAATATTTCATTTTCACGAGAGAGGTTTTCTATCCTGTCCAGTAAGGATTTCTGTAGTTCAAGAATTTGTTTTTGAGAACTTCTTAATGTTCTTATCAATTTTTTGAGATCTGCTTCTTGCATTTCTTCTATGTCATCATCTTCATAATCTTGAATTGGGGTATCTATTTCATTTGGGGGCATCATAGTGTCTTCCTTGTTCTTGTTACCTCGGCTTTTGCGTTTGTCATATTGGAGATATTCTTTGTTTTTTTTCTCATTATACTATGACTCTAGATTAAGAGGACTGTCTGCTTTTGATGCTTCCTTCGAGGCTATGATGGGTGTGGCCAGAGAGCTCTGGTTCTTCAGGGTTAAGGGTGTGCCAATGGTGATTTTCCCTGATTGTTCTCTTGCTGGCTCTCACTCTTTCTCTCTCTCTCTCTCTTTTTTTTTTTTTTTTTTTTGACTCAGTTGGGAAGTAATTCCACACAGCTGAGTGGAATTGAGAGTAGTTGATTTATGAAATCTGGCCCCTGTAGGTATTCGTTTGCTTACCAGAGTCAGGTTTTTCTGCTTGGCTAATGAGAGACACCTGCTTTACATATGCAAAATGGCACGTACTGCTTTACTTACGTAAAATGGCGCCTGCCCTTTGTCTTGCTCGGCTTTGTAAGGTGAGTGGAGAGAGAGGCTAAATGTCCATGCAGGTTCCCCTTATTTATTCGATTTTTTTCTCTCATTCAGCCAGCCTGGTGAACTTTCCCCAATGGGGTTTCAGGCCTCGTTCTCTGCAGGCTTTTTCTGCCTTCCCCGCCAATGTCTCGGGTTACCGAGAGCTTATTAGCTCACCTCCCCTTCCAGCTCTGGCGCGCAGACTCTGCGGCTCCGGCAGGTCCGGCAGGTCCGGTGGGTCTGGCTGCTCTGGCAGGTCCAGCGGGTCCGGCGAGTCCGGCAGGTCCAGTGGCTCCCACGGCTCAGCTTCCACGCGGTGGGCGACCTTGCTCTCCCCTTAGGTCCTCTGAGTCACAGCCACTAGATCCAGAAGAGTTTCCTCTGCAGTTTTTCCCTGATCCTTTTCCTGAGGCTACCATAACTCCACTTTTATTAAACTATCTTTTCCCGGACTGTCGGTGCGCGCCCTCACTATTCTGCCATCTTGGCTCCGCCCCTTTATTCCTGTTTTCAACTTAGTATCTTCATTTTCTGGTTTTCTTCAATTCCTATCCCCTTTGCATATCATGTAGGGAGTTTCTAGACTTCCTTCAGGTTAGAACTCATTATAAACCCTTTCTACTTAGTTGTCACAAAGCGTGCAGATATAATGTATTGAAAATTAATTTTCTTTCCTGAAACATATTCTCTCTATATAATTTTGGTTCACTTCACTGAGCACAATGGTTTCCAGCTGGATCCATTTTGTTGTAAAGACAGGATTTCATTGACTGTGTAGTATTACATAGTGTATATATATATATCACATTTTTTTATCCATTCATCAGTTGATGGACATCTGGGTTATTCCATCTCTTAGCTATTGTGAATTGATCTGCAATAAACATGGGGATACAAATAGCTCTTTCATATGCTGATTTCATTTCATTTGAGTAAATTCCCAGGAGTGGGATGACTGGGTCATATGTTAGATATATGTTCAGACTGCTGAGAAATCTTCATACTGTCTTCTATAATGGTTGTATTGGTTTACATTCCGACCAACAGTGTATTAGGGTATGTTTCCCCCAAATCCTCACCAGAACTTACTGTTATTTGATTTTTAGATGATAGCCATGCTAACTGGGGTGAGATGAAATTTCATTGTGGTTTTAAATTTGCATTTCCTTGATGATTAGTGATACAGAGTATTTTTTTCATGTGTCTATTGGCCATTTGCATTTCATCCATTGAAAAATTCCAGATCAAGTCCTCTGCCCATTACTTAACTGGATTATTTGTTTTGTTGTTGTTGAGTTTCTTGAGCTCTTTATAGAGCTTCAATATGCCTTTATTTGTTTTATACCCTGCAAATATTTTCTCCCATTCTGTTGGTTGTCCCTTCAACTTGTTGAGCATTTCCTTTGCAGTTCAGAAGCTTCTTAGCTTCCCACTTATCTATTTTTTGGTGTTTTTAAAGAAGTCTTTGCCTATGCCAATATCTTTAAGAGGTTCCCTGATGTTTTCCTCTAGGAAGTTGAAGTTATCAGTTCATAGATTTATATCCTTGATCCATTTTGAGTTGATTTTTGTATGAGGTGTGAGGTAGGGTTCTTGTTTCATGTTTCTGCATATGTAGATCCAATTTTCCCAGCACCATTTCTTGAGAAGATTATTCTTTTTCTAGGGATTGATTTTAGCTCCTTTGTCAAAAATAAGTTGGTGATACATGCATGGATTAATTTCTGGGGTTCCTATTCTGTCCCATTGGTCTACACATCTATTTTTGTACCAATTTCAGGTTGTCTTGAAATTTAGTACTATGATGCTTCCTGCTTTTTTTTTTTTTCTTGATTTTTGTTGTTGTTGCTGTTGGTTAGCATTGATTTAGCTGTTTGGGATCTCTTGCGTTTCCATGGGAATTTTAGAATTGTTCTTTATATATCTGAGAAGAATATCATTGACATTTTGTTTGGGATCACATTGAATCTGTAAACTACTGTGGGTAGTATGGACATTTTGATATAAATTCTTTCAATCCATGAATGCAGAAGATTCTTCCTTTTTTATGTGTATGTTCTATTTCATTAATGTTCTTCAATTTTTATTGTAAAGACCTTCACATTTTTGGTTAAATTTATTCCAAGGTATTGAAATATTTTTTGTAACTATTGTGAATGGGACTGATCTTACAAGTTCTTTCTCAGCCAGATCATTATGTATAGAAAGGCTATTGAATTTTGTGTGTTGATTTTATATCTTACAACTTTACCAAACTCTCTTATGAGTTACAATAGTCTCTTAATGGAGTCTTTTGGTTCCCCTATATGTCATCTGCAAATGGATAATTTGATTTCTTCCTTTCCAATTTGTATCCCTTTGATTCCTTTGTCTTGCCAATTGGCTTTGGCTAAGACTTACAGAACTCTATTGACTAGCAGTGTGAATGTGGGCATCCTTGTCTTGCTCTGGATCTTAGTAGAAACGCTTCCAATTTTTCCCTATTCAATATGTTGCTGGCTCTGGGTTGTCATAAATTGCCTTGATTGTCTTGAGGAATGTTCTTCTATACCCAATTGGCCAAATATTTTTGTTTTTTATTATAAAAGAATGTTGTAGCCGGCGCCGTGGCTCAATAGGCTAATCCTCCACCTTGCGGCGCCGGCACACCGGGTTCTAGTCCCGGTCGGGGCGCCGGATTCTGTCCCGGTTGCCCCTCTTCCAGGCCAGCTCTCTGCTATGGCCAGGGAGTGCAGTGGAGGATGGCCCAGGTGCTTGGGCCCTGCACCCCATGGGAGACCAGGAAAAGCACCTGGATCCTGGCTCCTGCCATCGGATCAGCGCGGTGCGCCGGCTGCAGCGGCGGCCATTGGAGGGTGAACCAACGGCAAAGGAAGACCTTTCTCTCTGTCTCTCTCTCTCACTGTCCACTCTGCCTGTCAAAAAAAAAAAAAAAAAAAAAAAGAATGTTGTATTTTGTCAAATGCTTCTTCTGCATCTATTGAGATATCAACTGGTTTTTAATTTTAAATTTATTAATGTGATATATCACATTTATTGATTTGAGTATTTGAGCTATCCCTTCATATCAAGTATAAATCCCACTTGCTTTGGGTAAATGATCTTTCTGATGTGTTGTTGGAGTCTATTAGCTAGTATTTTATTGAGGTTTTTTGCTTATATGTTTTTCAGAGCATTGGTTGATAGTTCTCTTTGTTATATCTTTTTCTGGTTTTGGAATTAGGGTGTGCTGGCCTCATAGAAAGCATTTGGGCAGCTCACTAGGCTAATCCTCCACCTTGCGGCGCCGGCACACCGGGTTCTAGTCCTGGTCGGGGCACCGGATTCTGTCCTGGTTGCCCCTCTTCCAGGCCAGCTCTCTGCTGTGGCCCGGGAGTACAGTGGAGGATGGCCCAAGTGCTTGGGCCCTGCACCCCATGGGAGACCAGGAGAAGTACCTGGCTCCTGCCATCGGATCAGCACGGTGTGCCGGCCGCAGCGTGCCGGCTGCAGCGGCCATTGGAGGGTGAACCAACGGCAAAGGAAGACCTTTCTCTCTGTCTCTCTCTCTCTCACTGTCCACTCTGCCTGTCAAAAAAAAAAAAAAAGAATATTTCCTCTATTTCAATTGTGTTGAATTATTTGAGAAGAATTAGAATTTTTCCTTAAACGTTTGGTAGAATTCAGCAGAGAGAAGCCATCCTGTTCTGGGCTTTTATTTGTTGGGAAGGTCTTTATTACTGATTCAATAACTGTGGTCTATTTAGGTTTTCTATATCTTCATGATCCAATTTTGGTAGATTGTATGTGTCCAGAAATTATCTATTTCTTCTGTGTTTTCCAATTTGATGGCCTATAGCTGTTTGTAGCAAATCTTGATGATTCTTTTTATTTCTGTGGTATCCATTGTAACATCTCCTTTTTCTTCTCTGATTTTATTAATATGGGTCTTCTCCCCCCCCACCCCTGTTTTTTTGGGTTAGTTAGGCCAATGGTTTACATTTTGTAATATTTTTAGTGATTATTTTATTCATTTGAAAGAGTTACTGAGAGAGGTGGGGGGGAGGATAGGTCTTCCTTCCGCTGGTTCACTTCCCAAATGGCCACTATGGCTGAAACTGATCCAATCTGAAGCCAGGAGCCAGGAGCTTCTTCCAAGTCTCCCATGCAGAGGTCCAAGCACTTGTGCCGTCTTCCACTGCTTTCCCAGGAGTATTAGCAGGGAGCTGGATCAGAAGTAGAACAGCCAGGATTTGAACTGGCACCCATATGGGATGCCAATGCTGCAGGCCAGGGTTTTAACCCACTGTGCCACCACCCCTTTGTTTTAAAAAAAGAACAATTATTCACTTCAATAATTTGTATCTGCTTTTTGGGGGTTTTAATTTTATTTATTTAGTCTCTAATTTTAATTATTTCTTTTCCTACTAATTTAGGGTTGGGTTTTTTTCTTGTCTTTCTAAGTCCTTGAGATGCATTCATAGGTCATTTATTTTATGCCTTTGCAGTTTCTTGATGTAGGCACTAAGTGCTATAAACTTTTGCTGTGTCACATAAGTTTTGAATATGTTGTGTTGTGGCCGGCGCCGCGGCTCACTAGGCTAATCCTCCGCCTAGCGGCGCCGGCACACCGGGTTCTAGTCCCGGTCGGGGCGCCGGATTCTGTCCCGGTTGCCCCTCTTCCAGGCCAGCCCTCTGCTGTGGCCAGGGAGTGCAGTGGAGGATGGCCCAGGTGCTTGGGCCCTGCACCCCATGGGAGACCAGGAAAAGCACCTGGCTCCTGGCTCCTGCCATCGGATCAGCGCGCTGCGCCGGCCGCAGCGCGCCGGCCGCGGCGGCCATTGGAGGGTGAACCAACGGCAAAGGAAGACCTTTCTCTCTGTCTCTCTCTCTCACTGTCCACTCTGCCTGTCAAAATAAAAAAAAAAAAAAAAAAAAAAAAAAAAGAATATGTTGTGTTGTCATCTTCCATTCCAGGAATTTTTGGATTTCCCTTTCGATTTATTGTATGACTCACTGTTCAGTCAGGAGAATCTTGTTCAGCCCCCATGTGTTTGCATGTTTTCAAGAGTTTCTTAAGTTGTTAATTTTCAGCTTCATTCCATTGTGGTCAGAAAAGATACATGGTATGATTTCAATTTTTTTGAAAATTTGTTGACACTTTCTTTATGGCCTAGCACATGGGCTATCCTAGAGAAAGTTTCATGCACAGACAAAAAATAATGTGTATTCTGCAGTTATGGGATGAAATGTTCTGTAGATATCAATTAGTCCATTTGGTCCATAATGTAGATAAGCTCTGTTGTTTCTTTGATGATTTTCTGTATCTTTGATCTTTCCATTGATCAAAATAGGGTTTTGAAGTCTCCCATTACAATTGTATTAGAGTCTATGCCTCCCTTTGGATTCATTAATATTAGTTTTAAATAGTCAAGAGCCTTGACATTGGGTGTGTATACATTCACTGTAGTCACATCTTCCTGTGGAATCGATCCCTTAATCATTACATAGTGCCCTTCTTAGTTCAGATTCTGAACATCCCTATACTATTGTTTTATTTCTTTACTGAACTGTCCTCATCTTCTTTATTTCCACTTCCCACCAGAATTAAATTTCTACTATGAAAATCTGATATTAATATTCTGTCCAAATTTTAAGTGTTCCTCAATATCTATTGGATAAGCTGTGAATAGTATGCTTTGTGTAGGCAATTTCAGTCTAGATTTTTCTCTACAACTTCCCTTGGCTGTCATATTCTAGTTATTCTATATCACTTTAATTTTCCCAAACATTGACTTCTATATTTCATTTTTGATTAAGATTTATTTATTTATTCAAAAGGCAGAGTTGCAGAAGGCAGAGAGAGAAGAAGAAGAGAGATAACGGGAGAGAGCTTCCATCTGCTGGTTCACTCCTCAAGTGGCCACAAAGGCTAGGGCTAGACCAAGATGAAGCCAAGAGTTTCATCCATGACTCCCAGGTGAGTGTCAAGGGTCCAAGTACCAGGCCATTCTGCTGTTTTCCCAGGCACATTAACAGGGAGTTGGATTGGAAGCCAAGCAGTCCCCATATGGGATGCCAACATCTCAGGCAATGCCTTAACCTGCTTGCCACAATGCTGACCCCAATTTCTATATTTCTTATAGACAATAATTCGCTTTTCATCTTTGTAGCCTTATGTATCTAACAACTATGCTCAATACACACTTGTTGAAGGAATGAATAACGCCTGTTCTTCCCATAGAGCCAGTGCCTCTCTGAATCTTTTATGTACTTTTCCTCTGGTGGTGGCTGCTCTTGTTTCTGACCAGCATTCAGTATGTCTCTCTCTCTTATTCTGTACCTGTACACTTAAGCATCATGTTTCATTCTCTTCCACTTTCAAAGCTGTATTTTTTTTTAAATTTTAGTGAGCAAGTAGTACTCTTTATTGACAAAAATGTGATATGACCCTGATATTTGGGTTGAAATAGAAGATATTCATAAAAACTCTTCCAGAGTGCTCAGGAGAGAAAGAAGGGTGGATAAGACTATAAAGTATATTGGGATTAAGTCCTAGAAGACCTTGAATGGTAAGTTGGGAATTTGGATTTCATTTAATAGGCAGTGGAGCCGCATTAAAGGATTTTGAATAAAGGTTTCATAGATTAAGGAAATATTTCAGCAATATCATTCTGTCAAGTGGTAAGCAGGATAAACTGTAACAGGTGAGGAGCACAATAGTGAGATCAGATATAAAACTAAAAGAAAAATATATAATAAGCATATGAAATGGGTAATATTAAGTGGTAGAATCAGAATTAGAACATGTCACAAAATTTTGGGAATAAGGAAAGTTAATTGTAAATTTTTTTAAAGTATTTACTTATTTGTTTGAAAGGCAGAGTTACAGAGAGAGAGAGGAAGAGATAGACACATACACACACACACAGAGAGAGAGAGAGAGAGAGAGAGAGAGAGAGAGATTGAGATCTTCCATTTGTTTGTTCACTCCTCTAATGGACACAATGGCCAGGGATGGGCCAAGCTGAAGCCAGGAGCGAGGAACTTCTACGTCTCTCATATGGATCCAGGGCCCAAGCACTTGGGCCATCCTCTGCTACTTTCCCAGGCACATAAGCAAGGAGCTGGATCAGATGTGGAGCAGCAGGGACTGAAACTGGCACTCATATGAGATGTTGGTGTCGCAGGCAGCAGCTGAACTCAGTGTGCCACAACAGCAGCCCCTAATTATAGGTTTTAATGACAGGGTTAACTCAGGCAAAATGTCTAGCTACGTCACTCTATTAACGGAATTTCATATAGCACTTTTAGAAAATTTTAATATTATAATACATTTTAATATTATAATAAAATTCAATATTATAATAAAATTTTAATATTATAATAAATTTTAATATTATAATAAAATTTAGTGAGGCAACATTTCCTTAAATTTTAAAGATTTATTTATTTATTTGAGATGCAGAGTTATAGCCAGAGAGAGGGAGAGACAGAGAGAGAGGTCTTCTATCCACTGGTTCACTTCCTCAAAAGACTGCAATGGCCAGAGCTAGGCCAATCCGAAGCCAGGTGCTTCTTCCAGGTCTCTCATGTTGGTACAGAGACCCACGCACTTCAGCCATCTTCCACTGCTTTCCCAGGCCATTAACAGAGAGCTTGATCAAAAGTAGAGTAACTGGGACTCAAACTGACAGCCATATGGGATGCCGGTGCTGTAGGTGGAGGTTTAACCTACTATGCCACAGTGCCGACCCCTTGGAGACAACATTTCTTCAGTAATTTCCCTAATATTGTGTACTTAGCAGGCAATATGATCAGGAATTTTCAGTTCTCACTGTTAATTATCAATATATCACACAAAAAGGGGGTCTTGTTACATCTTCCATCACCTTTCTTTTATTTTAATTTCTCTTTTGTTTTTGCATTCTTTCAGATAGGCATCCCTCTTTTAATTTTTCTGTGTGTGTGTTCTCTCCCCTCTATATTTCTTCCTTTTAAATTTGCTTCTTTTAATTTTTCTCCACTTATTTTTCCTTTCTCTTATCCCTCTCTGTATATTTGAGCCTGTAAGATCCTTTCCCATTGGTAGGGCTTTGGTCCAGGAACTCCACCGTTCCCACAGGAATCTTCAGGGCAAAAGTGGAAAAGATTGCCAAATTGCAGAAGCTAGGGACAACTGGAAGCAGAGCTTTCAACCAAGGTCAGTGAGCTTAAATCTCCTCTCTCTCTTCCTGCTTCCGTGCCTGTTCTTGTCAGTCTAGCAAGCCTCACATGTCAAAATAATGGAAGTCCTAAGCAGAGTCAGCCTCAGACCTACTGCCAGAATAGGCTTTCCCTCCCCTGCAGGCCCTTAGTGAGACAGCTAATTTTTTGTCACTTCGCCAAACATAGCAGGGCTTGCAGGAGGTAAAGCCAAAAGAATCTGAGCCGTGGGGGTTTAACAACTCTATCTTTTTTCCCCCTGAAATTTGAAAAACAGATATGCCAAGATTTTTTTAAACAAGGTATCAGAATGAGGGACTTTGATTCTAAAAGTGGAAGAAAAGAAACAAACAAACAAAAAAGCAATTTTTAATGGAAACTGAACCACTAATTTCAATTCAGGGACACTGAGTTTGTAGGAATACCCAGGTGGTTTTTATTACTTTTCCTTCTGATTGTCAGTTGCCTACTACAAAAAGGGCAGAGAGGTTTCAGTATTATAGACATTGGTTCAGAGTCCAGAGTGCGAACCATTGGTTGAGTGCCCAATATATATCATCATTTTACATAATGCTGGGGAGAAGTGTTGGTTGAGGGGGGTGCAGACATGAGACTACAAACAAACATTCATAAAATGATCCCTAAAAATAAGTGCAGTCTATAACGATGTCAAAATAACAAAGGACTGAAAGTTATTGCACTTAATATATTTGGGGAGCTGCTTTTATAGGTATTATATTCAGAACTACTTACACTATAAAATAATCTGAATACTGCCCTTGTTAGTAATTTACCTTAGTATTAAATTTGGTGGCAAATAACTACTGATTGGTTTACAAAATCAATTTAATGTTCAAAGAAAAAAAATTCATTGTGCCTGAGGCTGTAAAGAAGACTGAACTACAGGTATCGTAGTATTAAAAACAGCAGTGTTACTGAATAGAGTCTAATCTCAAAGTGACTACTTTGAAGAGAATAAGTATTAAGTTCATAATTGTTTTAAAATACAGTTGGGTTATTTTGTGGGTATGTTGTAAGCACATGATCTCTGACATAGGTGAAAATGTTGTGAGATCTGCACAATAAGAATTTTAAAGAACAATTGATGGCAGAATAAAATCAATTGTCAGCCGGCACCGTGGCTTAGTAGGCTAATCCTCTGCCTTGTGGCGCCAGCACACCAGGTTCTAGTCCCGGTCGGGGCACCGGATTCTGACCCGGTTGCCCCTCTTCCAGGCCAGCTCTCTGCTGTGGCCAGGGAGTGCAGTGGAGGATGGCCCAAGTCTTTGGGCCCTGCACCCCATGGGAGACCAGGAGAAGTACCTGGCTCCTGGCTTCGGATCAGCGCGGTGTGCCGGCTGCAGCGCGCCGGCCGCGGCGGCCATTGGAGGGTGAACCAATGGCAAAGGAAGACCTTTCTCTGTCTCTCTCTCTCTCACTGTCCACTCTTCCTGTCAAAAAAAAAAAAAAAAATCAATTGTCAAATGGAAGTTGAGATGAAGAAAAGGTTGTCTTACTCCCTGAAACTTGTGGAGAACGAGAGACTTCAGATGGGTAAGATTTGGGAAGCTGGAACATAAAAAAATCAGAATGTCAATTTTATAAACACAGAAACAGCTTAATTAAGCATCATCTTTAAATTAAGTAGTTTATTGAAATTTTAACCATAAGGATATTGGATGATGTTTTGAAACTCCTCTAATGGATGTTACATAAAGTATCTACTTAACCTTTATTTGACCTGTAAAATAGTGCTTACCCTTCATAGGAGTCTTATGAAATAATGTTGGAAACATTGCCTTGTACATTTAGCTGCATATTCTTGAGGCTATTCACTTGTCTAACTTTACCATAGGCTATAGATCTTTTCCTGCTTTGTATTCCCAGAGTCTCATATCATGCAGTGACTAAGAAAGTCTTGCAGTGCCAGCTAAAAAAGACAGGCAGGCTTCCTTGATAGTTAGTAGTCTGAATATACAAGGCCATTTTTCAAGAAAGTATTCCCAAGTGGCAAATGAATATTAGCATATAAATATATAGAGAAAAACAAGATTTTAAAACAAGCAAAAATATTTATACCTCTAACTATGATCTGAAGGTTTTAAAAAAAATCCCAGTTAACTAAATGGCCTTTTTTTTTTTTTTTTTTTTTTTTTTTGACAGGCAGAGGGACAGTGAGAGAGAGACAAAGAGAAAGGTCTTCCTTTGCCGTTGGTTCACCCTCCAATGGCCGCCGCGGCCAGTGCGCTGCAGCCGGCGCACCGCGCTGATCCGATGGCAGGAGCCAGGTACTTCTCCTGGTCTCCCATGGGGTGCAGGGCCCAAGCACTTGGGCCATCCTCCACTGCACTCCCTGGCCACAGCAGAGAGCTGGCCTGGAAGAGGGGCAACAGGGACAGAATCCGGTGCCCCGACCGGGACTAGAACCCGGTGTGCCGACGCCACAAGGCGGAGTATTAGCCTAGTGAGCGGCGGCGCCGGCCTAAATGGCCTTATTTTACTGGGTATTTGCTTTACAATAAAAATTCCAAATTTGGCATTTTCTTTCAATAATCATGCAGAAAATCTATTTAATAAGTTCCATAAGTTTAAGAAAAAAGGAATATAATTTTGAACTTGTCAACAATTTACAATTTTTACATTAAAGTCTTAGATGAAAATCTGAGGAGAATGATCGATTCTAAATCAACTATAATTTCATGGGCACTTAATACAATAATAAGTCATATGCACTGAGCATCTATCAAGTTCATAACATTGTGGAAATGATCTATTAATCCTCACAGTAAACCTATGAGATAGAAACTGTTATATTCATCATTTTGTAGGTGAAAAAAAAGTACAGAAATGTTAAAAAATTTGCCCAAACTCAGAGTAGTACAAGGTATAAGTCAACCAAGTTATTCTGAATTCATATCCCACTTTAAAAAGACTTTAATACAGTAATAAATACACATAATTTAGAAAAAAATAGTTCTACAAATCTCATAATTTGGTTGACATTTAATTTGTTATGTACTTCTGAGAATGAAAGGGAGATGCTAACTGAATAGGCTTGTAGGAAAGCAAGGATAAAACAGGGCACTCCTGAGAAAAGTAGAATTATATGGCCACCTGACTTATGATGAAGAAAGAACAGTCCCTTCTGCAGTATCACTTGAATCCAAATTTCTACCAAGTCCTACTCCTAATGGGCAACTATTTCTAAATCCTTTTTGCTGCTTTTTGTATTTTATAGTTGAAGACCTCATTTTTTAAAAAAATATTTATTTATTTGAAAGGCATATTATAGAGGAGATTGAGGAGGGAGAGAAAGAGATCTTCTATCCACTGGTTCACTTCCCAAATGTCTGCAACAGCCAGGGATGGGCCAGGCTGAAGGCAGGAGGCAGGAACTTCTTTCAGATATCCTGTGTGGGTGTAGGGGCCCAAATACTTGGGTCATCCTCCACTGCTTTTTTCCTAGGTGCATTAACAGGGAGCTGGATCTGAAGTGGAGCAGCTGGGACATGAATCAGCGCCCATATGGAATGCCCACAGTGCAGGTGGTGACTTAAACTGCTGTGTCACAATGCCGGCCCCCTGAAGACCTGCTTTTTGAGAAATCATATTCAAAACTACTTATCAAAAAAAAAAAAACAGCTGCACTGTTAATTTTTGAGAGACAGATAAAAAGAGTGAGTCCGTTTCCATCTGCTTATTCGCTCCCAAATGCTGCTTGATCATGTTGAAGCCAGTAGCTGGAAACTTAATCCAGGTTTTCTACATGGGAGGCAGAGACCCTATTACTTGATCCATCACCCACTGCCTTCCAGGGACTGCATTAGCAGGAAGCTGGAATTTGGAGCCATAGCCAGGACATGAACTCAGGTACTCCCATGTGAAATGTGGACATCTCAACCATTAGATTAAAATACCTGTCCCTTTAGCTTTCTTAAGCTTCTGACTAAACACAATTTCTTCATTCTCCTAATTTTGTTTTGTTTCATATTTTGGTTAAATAATTTAGTGTTTATATTATTAAGAATTTATAGGGGCCAGCGCTATGGCATAGCAGGTACAGCTGCCTGCAGTGCCAACATCCCATATGGGCACTGGTTCAAGTCCCGGGTGCTCCACTTCCCATCCAGTTCTCTGCTATGACCTGGGAAAGCAGTGGAAGATGGCCCAAGTCTTTGGGTCCCCGCACCCGCATGGAAGACCCAGAAGATGCTCCTGGCTCCTGGCTTCGGATCAGACTAGCTCCGGCTGTTTCGGCCAACTGAGGAGTGAACCAGTGGATGGAAGACTCTCTCTCACTCTCACTCTCTCTCTTTTTTTCTCTCTCTCTCTCTTTTGCCTCTGCCTCTCTGTAATACTGCCTTTCAAATAAATAAATCTTTAAAAAAAGAATATATAAATTTGGTCATGGTTGATCCACATTTAATAGTCTGTTAACATGGAACAGACATTTGGCCTAGCAGGTAATTTACTAATGAAGATACCCATATCCCACATTGGAGTATCTTGGTTTGGTCCTTGGGTTCAGCTCCTAATTCCAGCTTCCTGCTAATGCAGATCTTAAGAGGCAGCAGTGACAGCTCAAGTAGCTACATTCCTGCCTGTGTCTTCTGGCCTTGAAATATCTAGATTATGTTCCTGGCTCACTGCTTCTCCTCTGGCTGTTGTGGGCATCTGGGCAGTGAACCAGTAGATGGGATCTCTTTTCCCCACTCACTCTGTCTTTGCATCTCAAATAATCTCTTTTTATCTTGATCTACATATTTTTTTTAGCTAACTGTCTTTTTTGTTTTGACAGTTATAGACAGTGAGAGAGAGACAGAGACAGAGACAGAGACAGAGACAGAAAGAAAGGTCTTCCTTCCATTGGTTCAGTCCCCAAATGGCTACCATGGCCCACGCTAAGCCAGTCCGAAGCCAGGAGCCAGGTGCCTCCTCCTGGTCTCCCATGCGGGTGCAGGAGCCCAAGCACTTGGGCCACCCTCCACTGCGTTCCTGGGCCACAGCAGAGAGCTGGACTGGAAGAGGAGCAACCAGGACTAGCACCTGGCTCCCATATGGGATGCCGGCGCCATAGGCGGAGGATTAACCAAGTGAGCTACAGCGCCAGCCCCAGTTAACTGTCTTACATGTGCGTTTTTGCCTCTAGCTTTCTGTTTAAACTCTAAAGCTCCTCTTAGTACTGTCAAGATTTATAGATAATTGATAAGTTAAATTGATTTTTTTCCCTTAGAAACTTCCCTCCTGGATTCTTCATCTTTCCAATCCAATATAAAAGTTTGATTTCTAAATTCACCATATCATAATTCTGTTAGAATCTTTCTCCATGGTTCCCTAGGTATTTATCTCTCTCTCTCTCTCTCTCTTTCTCTTTCTCTTTCTCTTTCTCTCTCTGAAAGATTTTTTTTTACTTAAAAGTCAGAGTTAATATATAGAGAGAAGGAGGGGCAGAGTGAGAGGGAGAGAGGTCTTCCATCCGCTGGTTCACTCCCCAACTGGCCCAACTGCCAGAGCTGAGCGGATCTGAAGCCAGGAACCAGGAGCTTCTTCTAGGTCTCCCATGTGGGTGTAGGGGCCCAAGGACTTGGACCATCTTCCACTGCTTTCCCAGGTCATAGCAGAGAGCTGAATCCGAAATGGAGCAGCCAGTTCATCAAGCAGCGTCCACATGGGATGCCAGCACCACAGGTGGGACTTCCTATCTATGCCACAGCGATCGCCCAATTTTTCTCTCTTTTGTTTCAGATTTTCTATCTGCTGAATCACATATCTTCCTCTTACCATCCAAGAACAGAGCCTCTCTGAGTCAATCTCTGCCTGTAGCAATGTCGTGTTTTCCTCCGGTGGTTAAGAGGAGAAGATGAGTGGCAGTATAGGCTTGTGGAAGGTATTCAGATTTTAAATGTTTCCTTTTTAGACTCAAAAGCCAGTCTTTTTGTACTCATCCTATGTTGTTCCTGGTACCTACAACTTCTGAACCCTTCTGGGGTTTAACAACACAAATATGATTGTTTTACATTGGCATCTCCCTCTCTGGGTTGTTGGATTTGAACTTGTTGAACCTGGTGACTCATTTGCCATTCAATTAACTTTTTTAATCCTCCAAAATTTTGCCTTTCTATTCTGTTTGTCTTGAGGAGTTTTTGTCTTTCTAAAACTATTTTCAACATTTTAGAACTGTTTTCAGCCCACAGCAAAACTGAGCAGAAGATGAAGAGTTCCTGTACATACTCTGCCCCCACACTATCAACAGCCTGTACTAGAGAAACACATTTGTTACAGTCAATCACTATTATTCAAAGTTCATAGTTTACATTTGTTAAAATCAATCATGATTATCCAAAGTTCATAGTTTACATTATGACATTTTTGGCATTGTATATGTTGCAGGATTAGATAGTATATAATAATATTTATTCAACATTATATCAGAAAGACTGTTTCACGCCCTAAAAATCCTCTTTGTTCCCCCTATTCGTCCATCTCCTCCACTCTCAGAATCCCTGGAAACCTTTAATATTTTACTGTCTTTGTAGTTTTACATTTTCACAATGTCATGTAATTGGAATTATACAGTAAATAGTCATCTCAGGGGGCTTGCACTATGGCATGGCAGGTAAATCTGCCGCTTGCAGTGCTGGCATCCCATATAGGCATCAGTTCAAATCCCAGCTGCTCTACTTCTGATCCAGCACCCTGCTAATGTGTCTGGGAAAGCAACAGAGGATGGCCCATGTGCCTGAGACCTTGCACCCACATGGGAGACCTGGAAGAAGCTCCTGGCTCCTGGCTTCAGCCAGGCCCACTCCTGAACTTTGTGGCCATTTGAGGAGTAAGCCAGCAGATGGAAGATCAATCTCTCTTTGTACTTCTGCCTTTCTGTACTCTGCCTTTCAAATAGATAAATAAATAATTCTTTTTTAAAAACAGTCTTCTCAGCTTGGCTTATTTCACTTATTATGTGTATTTTTAAGTCTTTTTATGGCTTGATAGCTCATTTCTTTTTAGAATTAAATAGTATTCCATTGTGTGAATAGTCCACATTTTGTTTATCCATTCACCTACTAAAGGTTTTTTGATCCTTTTTAATTTTAGCAATTGTAAATAAACCTGTAAACATATGTGTGCAAGTTTTTGTGTGTGCATAAAGGAGTATGATTATTGAATCAAATGATAAAGCTGTATGTTCAGTTTTGAAAGAAAATATTAAACTGTTTTCTAGAGTTTGTGCAGTCAAACTGGCAATGAATGAGGATTCCTGTTGCTTCACATTCTTTTTAACATTTGGCATTGTTAGTATTTGGGATTTTGTGCATTCTTTTAAATATAAAATGGTATCTCATTTTTTCAATTTATAATTTTATAATGGAATATGATATTAGCATCTTTCATAGGCTTTTGCCAATACCACAAGGAATTAAATATATAGCTTTAATAGTAAGTCTTGAAGTTGGATATTGTCAGTCCTCTGACTTTGTTCTTCTTCAAAATTATGTTGACTATTCTTGGTATTTTTTCTTTCCTTATAAATTTTAACATTGATTTGCTACTATTCACCCACGAACTTATTGATATTTTGATTGCAATTGTGTTTAATATGAAGAACAAGTTGTGAGGAACTGATGTCTTGACAATATTGAGTCTCTCTATTCATGAAAATGGAGTAACTCCCCATTTATTTAGTTCTTTTTTATTTTTATAATCAGAGATTTATAGTTTTCCTCATATAAATCTTGTATTTCTTCTGTGAGATTTAATGGGTGTTAATGTAAATGGTATCATGTTTTCAATGTAAAATTTTGAATGTTCATTTTGGGTATATAGGAAAATGATTGACTTTTGTATGTTAATCTTGCATCCTGCCATGCTACTGCAATTGCTTATTAGTTCCAAGAGAGTTTTTAAATTTTATGTTTCTGTTGATTCTTAGGCACATTCTACCTAGAAAATCATGTCTTCTGTGAAAAAATACAGTATTATTTCTTCCTTTCCAGAAAGTCTACATCTTTACATCTCTTTTTCCAATGGTATTAACTAGAACTTATAGTGAAATGTGGTAAAAGTGGTAAAAGAACCATGTTCAGCTTTTTCCTGATTCTAGTGGGAAAGTTACAAGTTTCTCACTACTGAGTGTGCTGTTATGGAATTCTTGTTGATGTCATTATAATGTTGAGACTGTTGTCCTCTGTTTCTAGTTTTTTTGAGCGTTTTTGTCATAAGTAGGTGTTAGGATTTCTTAAGTGTTTTTTCTGGTTCTATTGATATGATTATATGATTTTTTCCCCTTTAACTGTAGAGACAATGGATTATAGTAACTGGTTTTCAAATGCTGAATCAACCTTGTATGCCAGGATTACACACTGCTTGTTGCAGTATATAATTATTTTTATACATTGGTGAATTTAAATAGTTAACATTCTGTTGAGATTTTTTGCATCTATTGAGAAATGTTGGTCTGCCTTTTTTATAATATCTTTGTTTGATTTTGGTATTAGGGTAATGGTGGCCTATGCCTAACTTTTTAACAATATTTTGTTCAGAAAATCTTTTATTTTGTGCATGGTGGCATTCATCTTGATTTCTGTATAAAGGAGTGCATGGTAGAAGTGTTATTAATATGGACTTTGAAGGACCAAAAGGAAAGTAGATAGTAGAGTGTGGTGGTCAAGAATTAAGGCTTAGGGCCGGCCCCGCAGCTGAATAGGCTAATCCTCTGCCTTGTGGCGCGGGCACACCAGGTTCTAGTCCTGGTCGGGGCGCCGGGTTCTGTCCCAGTTGCCCCTCTTCCAGGCCAGCTCTCTGCTGTGGCCAGGGAGTGCAGTGGAGGGTGGCCCAAGTCCTTGGGCCCTGCACCCCATGGGAGACCAAGATAAGTACCTGGCTCCTGCCATCGGATCAGCGCGGTGTGCTGGCTGCAGTGCGCCGGCCGTGGCGGCCATTGGAGGGTGAACCAACGGCAAAAGGAAGACCTTTCTCTCTGTCTCTCTCTCTCACTGTCCACTCTGCCTGTCAAAAAAAAAAAAAAAAAGAAAAAAAGAAAAAGAAAAAGAACTAAGGCTTAGGATTCAAGTAAGACCCAAAACAACCCATGAATCTACAACTTACAAACTTCTTGATTTTAATTAATTTACCGAACATTTCCAAACCTCTGTCTTATTTGTGAAATGAAGATAGTAATAGTACCTTTCTCACAAAGTTGTCAGTATTATTGAGATAACTAAGGTAAAATATATGGCATAAGTAACAAACCTTCAGTAAGCACTTGAAAAATTTCAGCTATTTTTTTTAAAAAAGCAAGACAGTGGTAAACTATTTTAGTTATAAAAAGTGTATGGTAAAAAATGACCCGAGCAATAAGTGTTTAAAGCAGAATGTACTGTGAAAGTACTTAAATAAACCAAAGGACCAAGTAAAGATCCTTTTTAGTAACATCAGGTTTTGAGAGGTTGTAGGAGATGAGTTAGATCTTAGCTTTCATCTGTCTCCTGCACAGCTGAAAAGTCTTCAGATCTCAAACTTCAGGAAGCCTATCTTTACTCCTCACCTTGCACTCCATTAATTAGGTGTTTCAATTTATGTACTCCCATAGCAGCCTTTATTTCCTGTATACTAGCATTAAACACGATATATTGAAAATTTTTCAATATATCCTGCTAAGCTCTAGATTCCTCAATACCAGGATATATAGTGTCTGGCACATAATAGACACTCAATAAATATTCATCAAATAAACGAGTGTGAGTAAATCAGAATACAGTTGAGAAATAGCATGCAGAAGGCTTTGGGTTTATACTGCACATATGGTACATATATTGGTATTTTATATAGTATGTTTGGGGACTTGAAATATCACAATGTGTAACTTAATACTAAGGGACATGATAATAAAGTAGGGACATATGAGAATGGGCCTGGCTTGGTATCTAGTAAAATGTATTAAGTACCTGTCAGTAAATATCTGTACAATATAGTTAGAACAAGGACTGAATCAACAAATATTCTCAGGCACACATTTCATAGCATTTAGGATTGGGAGCTGGCATACAGAGATGGAATTTTTTTTTTTAAATCTAGTAAAATATGGGGAATAGTCTAGAGAGACTGATTCAGAATTTTGGTTTTCTCTATTTTGAATGAAATAACATTTTCTATGATCATTTCTTTAGTTTGTTATGGTAGTTTAACTTAAAAAAATCAAATATATGAATTTTTCCCAAGAAATATATAATGGATAGTTCAGTATAAATTAGTGAGTTCCAACCTTGCCATTACAAAGAAAACTATGCAGCTAGTTCAGAAGAGTTATAATTTTGAAAAAAATGGCTTGCAATAACTAAGTTCCACTATTCTTTTTCCTTTTTATAGTCTCATTTTCTTGTTTGTGAGTTAAACTATATCCTTATGTTTGAAACACACCTGAGTGAAAAATGTGCTGAGCTGTGGTCTGCCCAACAAGTGAGTAGCATTTCTACCATCCTTAATCCAGTTCCTTTTAGGTCTTTTCTTTTTTTTTTCCTCCAGTCATTCTTTTTTTTTTTTTGGACAGGCAGAGTGGACAGTGAGAGAGAGAGAGAGACAGGGAGAAAGGTCTTCCTTTTGCCGTTGGTTCACCCTCCAATGGCCGCCACGGCTGGTGCGCTGCTGCCGGCGCACTGCGCTGATCCGAAGCCAGGAGCCAGGTGCTTCTCCTGGTCTCCCATGGGGTGCAGGGCCCAAGGACTTGGGCCATCCTCCACTGCACTCCCTGGCCACAGCAGAGAGCTGGCCTGGAAGAGGGGCAACTGGGACAGAATCCGGCGCCCCGACCAGGACTAGAACCTGGTGTACTGGCGCCGCTAGGTGGAGGATTAACCTGTTGAATCATGGTGCCAGCCATTTTTTTTTTTTTTTTTTTTGACAGGCAGAGTGGACGGGGAGAGAGAGAGACAGAGAGAAAGGTCTCCATTCATTCTTAAAATGTTTCCATCTCTTTTCAATAACCTGCAGCCTACTAAATTCAACTCATTTTAGTTCTGAATAAAGACAAGAATTGTAACTCCAAAAGAATCCTTTTTTTCCTTCTGTTTTCTTTGTGTTAATGCCTTATCCAGTTCTACCATACCTGGCCAAGGTGTTAAGAGTTTGTGTACTCGGGCCAGCACTGTGGTGTACTAAGTGGTGTACAGTGCTGGCATCCCATATGGGTGCTGGCTCAAGACCTGGCTGTTCCACTTCCAATCCAGCTCTCTGCTATTGGCCTGGGAAAGCAGTGGAAGATGGCCCAAGTGCTTGGGCCTCTGCACCCACGTTGGAGACCAGGATGGAATTTCAGGATCCTGATTTCAGATCAGCACAGCCCCAGGCCATTGCAGCCATTTTTTGGAGTGAACCAGAGGATGGAAGAGCTCTTTCTATTTCTCTCTGTGTGTGTCTGTAACTCTGCCTCTCAAATAAATAAATAAATCTTTTTTAAAAAAGAGGTTGTGTACTTAGCTGTTGCCATCCTTTTTAACTATAAACCTCTGATGAATAGTTGTTTTTAAAGAATACTTTTGCATGGCCCAGCTTTTCTTAATGTGGTATTTAATTAATACCATTCCAATTCTATTATATATTCATCATCTAAATAAATGTTTAAGATACAAGCACAGTTTATAATTCACCACTGAAAAAATAGAAAACTAAAAGTAAGAAAATGCTGACTAAATATGAGGGATGGTGTACATATATAAGGGAATGATATGCAATATATCTATTGGTTATTTAAAACTTTGGCACTGCCTATATTACCTATGGGTTCTGTATATCTGTATAAGATCACATTGAGCCTGTAAGTAATATTGGCTGTTGATACTGCCAAAGTCTTGAATTGAATTCCCTCCAGAAATGTTAAGGTTTGAGTTTATTGTTTCAAGTTAATGAGTATGGCTTTAACTCAAGGCAAAGACAAGGGTTGAAACTAGATTATGTGGCCTTAAACCACATAGCAATTTCCCTTGTGAAATTTTTTTCTTTTTTGCTGTTTGAGTTTAGTTTGTATAAAATAATCAAAACACTCTGTAGGAATTACAAGCTTCTAAAGTGTTTTATTCCCACAGAGCAGTTTTAGATCATGTGTGGCAGCACAGAACTTGGAAAATTGTTGACCTAATTTATTATAAGCATTAGGAATCAAAATTAGCATTAAAATCAACTCCTTGCAACATTTCCCTATAAGTTGTGCTTACATAAAATGGAATACACTATAGAATTTATCAGCTTTTGGTGAAATTTTAATTTGTGTAATGGTGGCAGGTAAAAGATTTAAGATCTTTGATCACATCTAGTTAGCTCTGAAAGTTATTAAAACATAGAGACCTGTAGATTTTTATTAATACACCTTTTGATTATAATTTTATTTTTAAGGAATAACTCCTAATTTCCATCTTTGTGAACTTGGCTTCCAGAAAGATTTTATCAGTCTTATCAGGCTTATTCTCAAAGTTATTCAGGATTAAACAGATTTTTCAGTCTTTTTTTGTGTGTTATATTGAGAAATGAATGCGTTTTATATCTTTTCTGTTATAAACTTACTATATAATACATTTGTATATTATGTGAGCCTTTACCTATGCATTGTATGTGCATATACTATCATTTAAAACTAAAGTTGGGAGCTGGTACTGTGGCCCAGTGAGTTAAGCCACCACTTACCATGTTGACATTCCATATTGGACTGCAGTTTGAGTCCTGGCTACTCTTGGCTTCTCTGCTTCTGATACAGCTCCCTGCTAATGTGTCTGGGAAAGCAATGGAAGATTGTCGAAGTCCTTGGGCCCTTATCACCCATATGGGAAAGTTCCTTGCTCTGGACTTGCACCTGACTCAGCCCTGGCTATTGCAGCCATTTGGGGAGCAAACCTGTGGATAGAAAATTCTCTTACTCACTTGCTGGCTCGCTTGCTTACTTGCTCGTTCCTTCCCTCCCTCTCTCTCTCTCTCTCTCTCTCTGATGCCCTTACAAATAAATCCTTTTTTTTTTTTTAAAGAAAATAAAACTAAACTTAACTCAGGATAGTGAAAAGTCTCCATAATAGTTTTTGCCTAATAAACTTGGGAAAACAAGCATTCAGCCTAATGGTTAAGAAGTCTGCAACCCAAATTGTAGTACCTAGTTGTTTTGTTTTGTTTTGTTTTTCCCTGTATTTAGCTCCAGACTCCAGCTTCCCATCAATGCAGACCCTGGGAAACTACAGTGATGGCTCAAGTAATTGGGTTCCTGCTACCTATGTAGAAGATGTGGATTGAGTTCCCAGCTGCTGGTGTCAGCCCAGCTCTGCCCATCCCTACCTGTTGTGAACATATGGGGAGTCAGCTAGTGGAAGCAGCTCTCAGTTTGTCTCAGATAAGTAAGTAAATAAAAAACAAAAAAGCAAAACAAAACCAGTTTATTTTCTACAGTTTTAAAATAAATCAAATTCTCTATAGCAAATCTACATTATTTATGAATAAATAGCAATTCTGTGACATAAGAATTATTAAGTAATATATAACATCAGTGAGATATAAACTCCTACAAATGAAATTAATGTATTGGTACATTTTAATATTTTGTTGCTTATTTTTTTCAGAAGAAAGAACCAACTTTTAATTTTTCAAAAACTTTATTTTAATTTTACTTGAAAGGCAGAGAGACAGAGACACAGAGAGGTCTTCCATCTGCTTTTCATTCCCCAAATGCCCACAATTGTTGGGGTTGGACCAGGCCAAAGTCAGGAGCCCAGAACTCAATTTGGGTCTCCTGTATGGATGGCAGGGAGCCAAGTACTTTGGCCACCACCTACTGCCTCACATGGTCTGCATTAATAGGAAGCTGGAGTCAGAAGCAGAGCCAGGACTTGAACTCAGTTACTCCACAATGAGAGGTAGGTATACCAGGATGCATCTTAACCACTATACCAAACACCCACTCCAAGGACAATTTTTTCTAAAGTAATATAGCCAATGTTACGTAATATGGATGAATTTTTTTTACATAATACTGAGCACTTTTGAGAAATAATTATATATTTTTAAGGTGAAAACACTGGAATTATTTTAAGGATACTAGGTTTACTTTATGAGGTCCTTGACCATTCCTGTTTTTCTCTTAGTGCAGTAATTTTGTGGAACTGAAATTTATGGTAATTTGTGTGAACAAGATTTGCAGATTATACTTTGCTATTACTATTTCCCAACACAAACTTGTATCAATTAATTCAATGACTCATGCTTTAGAAAACAATAGTTAATTACAGTTTCAAAAAGTACTAATTTTCTAGCCATTGAGAATCTTAAAACAATTTTCCAACAGCTATCTGGAGTTTATACCCAATGAAGATATCTTGCTGAAGTAATTGAAACCTCTTTGAGGTTTGGTGTCCATTAGGATATGTACATAAAATAATATATTTTTTCTGAAGGATGATTAGGGTAGCCTAAAATGAAAGTAACTAATGTCCTAGTTCCCGATTCCTCCAAAAATTCAGACTCTGTATCTGCTAATTGACTCTGGGTAAAATATTCACAGTGGTGGATTTGTGTAATTTAAATTATACACTTAAATACTATATGGAATTATGTGCACATAAGACACATGGTTTTGGTGTGTGTTTTGAAGGACAATAAGATACTCTAAATCCTCAAATTAACTCCTGTACTGGAATACCTACATAAGCTGCCATTCCTAAACTTGTCCTTTGAGTTAAGATATTATCTCCAGACATAAGACTTCCTTACAGAGCTTTTGATAGACAAGTTAATAATTCCATGTATTTTCCAATAATTTATAAAGTTCTTTAGTTAATTCTTTGTTCCATTATTAGCAGTTAGGAACTTAAAAGTATTATCTCCTTATTAGTAGTGAGGAACTGAAGGTCTGAAAAGTTTTATAACATGCTCAGGGTCAAACAGCTAGTGGCAGATGAAGCTTCTGGCTCTAAATCTAACACTTTTACGATTGCATTATAGGAAGACTCTAAGAGACCACTGGCTCATGAGTTAATGTATAGAACATTTGAGCACATTACTTGGCATATCCTTCAAGAAGTTCATCAGAGTTGGGAGAGTATCAGAAAGGTACTTTACGTCACAGTGATAAGGAAGGCAGTTAAGGACAATGGGTATCCATAGCTGGATAGGTGGAGGTCACCATGTGGAAGATAAGGCTGATCAAAAGAAGTAAAGATGGCAAAGGTGGAGTTAGGGATCTTATGTCCAAACTAACTATAAAATTGCCCCTAGCTATAAGAACAGTAAATATTTCTCTCTTGCCAGAATTCTTGAGATCCACAGCCCAAGAGGTTGCCTGGTATTTTCAAATAACAATTCTTCAATGTTGGGAAATAGAGTGTTTATTGAAAAAGATAATTTAGGGGCTGGTGTTGTGGTGCAGTGAGTCAAGCCGCTGCCTGTGATACCAGCATCCCTTACCAGCACTGATTTGTGTTCTGGCTGCTCCACTTCTGATCAGCTTCCGGGTAATGTGTTTGGAAAGCAACGGAGGATGGTCTAACTGCTTGTGGCCCTGCCATCTACGTGGCAGACTCAGATAAAGCTTCTGGTTCATGGTTTTGTCCTAGCCCAACCCTGGCTTTTGCAGCCATTGGGGTATAGAACCAGTGGATGGAAGATTCTCTCTTCTCCCTCCCTCTCTCTCTCTAACTCTATCTTCCAAATAAATAAATAAATCTTCAAAAAGAAAAAGATAATTTAGATTTTTGCCATTTTCAGAAATCCTTTATGGGATTTATTTATACAAGGAAAGACATATGGCACTCCACAAAGTACTCCTCTATGAATGATCTAAATATGTACAGAAGAAACTCTGCAAGCTAGATATTTCCTGCCGTTGCAGCTTTCACTGTAGTCATTAACTAATACTCTTTTTTTTTTTTATTTGACAGGTAGAGTTATAGACAGTGAGAGAGAGAGAGACAGAGAGAAAGGTCTTCTCTCCGCTGGTTCACTCCCCAAATGGCTGCTATGGCCAGCACTGTGCTGATCCGAAGCCAGAAGCCAGGTGCTTCCTCCTGGTCTCCCATGCAGGTACAGGGGCCAAAGCACTTGGGCCATCCTCCACTGCCCTTCTGGGCCACAGCAGAGAGCTGGACTGGAAGAGGAGCAACCAAGACTAGAACCCAGTGCCCATATGGGATGCCGGCACCGTAGGCAGAGGATTAACCAAGTGAGCCAGAGTGCTGGCCAACTAGTACTGTTAGTGCTGGAAGATCTAGTGTCAGCGTAGATTGCACTGTTTCTTAGCTGAATGACCCTGGGGAATTTATTCATCTCTTTTGTGGCTCATTTTCCTCATCTATTAAATTGTCTTTATAGTAAGATCTTAGAACAATGCCTGGCTCAAAGTAAGCTTTCAATGAATTTTAGTTACTATTAAAATTTCATAAGTTTATAAGCAGGGAATGCCACAAAAAGGATGAATACAATTGAAATGGCCTCCCAAAAAGTTTTCAATTTTCCATTTATATTAATTAGTATTTTTGTTAATATGAATGTTGTTTATTTTATAGTTGCAATTAAGAGTTTGTTTACTCCACAGATACCCACAAGAGCTGGAGTTATATCTGGCAAAAGCTTGGAACTCAATCTGAGTCTCCCATGTTGGTAACAGGGACCCAAGTACCTGAGCGATTACTTAACTGCTTCCCAGGGTATGTATTAGCAGGTAGCTGCCTTGGAAGCAGAGCACCTGGGACTTGAGCCAGGTACTTTGATAGGGAATGTGGGCATCCAAGCAGCAACTTAACTACTGTGTCAAATACACACACCATTTTGTCATTTCCTTTTCAAATAATTTACTATTAGTGTATAAAAACATTGCTGATTTTTGCATGTCAACTTCAAATCCTGAAGCTTTGCTGGGTTTGTTCATTAGTTCTAGCATTTTTGTAGTGAAGTCTTTGAGGGTTTTCTATATATAGATAAAGGCTTCATATTTTCCCTTTTCAGTGAAATGTTAGCTGTTCACTTGTTGTTTATGACCAGCATTTATTTTGATTCTCTCTTACTTCTTTCCTGGTTTGGTACTTTCATATCTACTTCTTTTCTTTTAGGTTAATATTCTTAGTTTTAATCTCATATTTTATATATGAGAATTAAATCAATTTTCTCATCCTCTAAACAAGAAACTTTAGCATGCTTTTAACTGCCAAAAATCATCCTCTACTTAGGTTTCTTTTTAGTGTTATTTAGAGTTTTATTTACAACTTCTTTATAACAAATTTATTTTATTTTTGTTGTCTCTGAAATTATTGTTGGTAATATTGATTTTTTTTTTGACAGGCAGAGTGGACAGTGAGAGAGAGAGACAGAAAGAGAGGTCTTCCTTTGCCGTTGGTTCACCCTCCAATGGCCGCCACGGCCGGCACACTGCAGCCAGCACACCGCGCTGATCCGATGGCAGGAGCCAGGTACTTATCCTGGTCTCCCATGGGGTGCAGGGCCCAAGGACTTGGGCCACCCTCCACTGCACTCCCTGGCCACAGCAGAGAGCTGGCCCGGAAGAGGGGCAACTGGGACAGAATCTGGTGCCCCGACCGGGACTAGAACCCGGTGTGCCGGCGCCGCAAGGTGGAGGATTAGCCTAGTGAGCTGCAGTGCCAGCCGGTAATATTGATTTTTATAGTCAGTGCACATTCGGATTTAACAATCTGTTTTTCTAATTACTTTGGTAGCAGTGCTTTTTTCAACCCCATTCTTTTCTTCTAGGTGTTTTGTTTTGTTTTGTTTTGTTTTGTTTTGTTTTGTTTTGTTTTTGGTCAAGTGTATTTTCAGTGATAGTTTGTGGATAATAAATACTCTTAGTATTCTTATCTTAGAAATACCTAGTGTATATATTACCCTGACTCTTGCATAATAGTTTATTGAGGTGTAAATTCTAGGCTCCTGATTATTTTTCCTCATTATTTTAGATATATTACTTCACTGTCTTTTTGTACCTATTGTTGCTCAAGAGAGATTTGCAGTTAATTTCATTGTTATTTCCTTTTTAGAAAATTTGTTTTCTTTCTGGTAGTTTTTAAGAAAGCACAGGTTTTATTATATATGTGTATGTGTGTGTTTACTTATTTTTATTTTCACACCAGTTGACTTTTGAAAGTATAATTGAAATACAAGACAACAGTGTATTTCGTGGCTGGTATTGTGGTTAAGCCACCTCTGGTGACACTAGCATCTCATATATCTGAGTGCCCTTTCTACTTTTAAGCCAGCTGCAGCTTCCCTGCCTGAGGAAGCAGTGAAAAATGGCCCAAATTCTTGAGCCCTTCCCATCTATGTGGGAGACCTGAATAGCGTTACCAGCTTCTGGCTTCAGCCTGCTCCCCTGTGATTATTTGGGGAATGAACCAGCAGATTGAAGGACTCTCTGTCTCTATCTCTACCACTCTCTCTGTCACTCTGCCTTTCAAAAAAAAAAAAAATCTTAATACACACAAAAAAGAATGCAATCCATTTCAGTAAAACTAGATAAAACAAACAATGCATATTTAAAGTGTATAATGTAAGTTTTGACTTAAAAATACCTCTGAAACATTGCCATAATCAAGACAATCAGCCACAGTGTTTCCTCTGTCCCCTCATGTTCACTCTTCCACTTCCAGGGAGTCATGGATCTACTTTCTGTCATCGTAGATTTGTTGGCACTTTATGAAATTTATGTAAGTGCAGTCATTCATCAAGTATTCTTTGTTTTGGTGGCGATTATTCTGCTTTCTTTATTTAAGCATAATTATTTTGAGATTCATTCACACTGGTGAATTTACTAAAGTTCATCTCTTTTTATTACTCAGTCGTGTTCTATTGTAGCAATACTTCAGTTTTTTTGTTCATACATTTGTTGATGCATTTGTATTATTTACAGTATTTGCCAACTACAAAGTTGCTGTTAACATGTACATACAGATGCTTGCATAGACATGTGCTTTTATTTTTCTTGAGTAGTTACCTAGAACTAGAATGCTTGGACTATATGCAAATATATTCACCTTATAGAACTGAAATATTATCAAAGTGGTTATATCAATTTACATTCCTGTTGATAGTGTATGTGAATTCCAGTTGGTCCATGTTCTTAGCAATACTTCGTATGATCAGATTTCTTAGTTTTATCCATTCAAATAGGTATGTACTGGTATGATGATTTTGATTATCAGTCCCTAATAATTATTAATATGTTCATGTGATTATTTGCAATCCAGGTGTCTTATTTGGTGAAGAATTTGTTTAATTTGGACATTAAAAATTGGATGGTTTTGTTGTCTCGTAATCGAGTTTAGAGAATTCTTTATATATGGATACAAATCATTTATCAGGTATGTGATTCACAAATATTTTCTCTAATTCTGTTTCATTCTCTTTCATGAGGTAGAAGTTCTTAACTTGGATGAATTCCAAGTTATAATTTTCTTCTTCTATACATCAGGATTTTGGCATTGTATATCTACAACATTAATTTTAACACCAAATTTATCAATTTTTATGGTTAAGTCTTTTTGTATTTGGCTTAATATATAAATCCATTTTCGAGTAAATATATTTTCTATGTTTTCTTTAATAGTTTTAAAGTCTTTAGTGTATTTTTATTCATATGGAATATAGAATTGTTTTTTATGTATGATGTGGAATAAGGATCACTCGTATTTTTCTTTCAACACTAAATTGACACAGTAATTTACTGAACAGTTCATCCTTTCCTCATTGTATCACTCAGGATAAACTCAGTTATACTGTAATCATAAGCAATCTAAAAATATCTATGCCATGACCTAGTAATAGTTTATTTTTCGGTTCATACTACAGGTATAAAATAGGTCATCAGGGACTCTGCCCATCATAGCCACTCAGCCATCCCAGCTATGTATTGACTTATGTTTCTAGAATTAGGCAGGGAAGAGACAAACAAATTGGTTACTGGCTTTCGAAGCTTTTAAATTTTTTTTATGTTAGTGTGCTAGTAATACAATGAGTACATATTCAATGTAGATCATAGATACAATTCTAAGAATATAACAATATTTCCTTCCTCCCTCATACTTTTTCCCACTTCCCTTCTCTCCCTACCCCCCCTTTCTTTCTTTCTTGAAATTTTCAAGCATCTGACATCCTCCTGCTCACATATTCTTGACCAAAGTCATAGGGTCATACCTGTTGTGGTTTCTATTATTATCATGTCCTTTGTAATTTGGTCTTAAGGTTTCTCCCTGTTGAAAGTGACTGTAAACCAAGATAGCCACTCTATAGCAGAGCGCTTACCAGAGGTTACATCTGACTTCTAAAAAATAAATTGGAATAAAAAGTGTGACATCAGAATAAAGTGCATGTGTTTTAGTTTTATTTTGTATTAAGTGGTCTCAAGCCAGGCTAGAACAGAGCCATGAGAGTCAAAGAATAAAAGGTTTTAACAGAATGAAATGAAAATTACATTTGCTTGAAAGGCTCAGGAATAACATTAATTTATTCATGACCGTATTTCAGTTCTGGCAATGAGTCTTCTGGGCTGGAGATGCTCCAAAGTGCATCCAGTATTAGTTATAAGGTACCATGCTGTCTACCACTCACACTCATATCAATGTTATAGCTTTGACAGAAGCATTGAACTTGATCTGACCTGAGAAATGTTATCTGTGTGAGGAAAGGTAGGTTTCACAATTTCCTTAAGAACTTATGAAGTTTGGTAGCTATTACTTGCTGGTGATATGGGAGAAGCACTGGATATCATATATGAAGAACTAAATGCAAAGTTGTCAGCAGCAGGGATGACTCTGATCAATCCATTTAAGTTTTCAGGATCTTATTTTTATCATCTGCAAAATCAGAGCAATAATACCTATACCACAGAGTTGCAGTAAGAAGTAAGTAGAAGGAGCTTTGTGAAAATACTGTATGGTGTAAGTGATTACTGAGAGGGAAACTCTGATTTTCTTGATCTTATCTTCTGCCGGCCAGTCCTGTAACCTATTGTAGGCAATTTCTATCTTACGCTAGCTTCCAGACCACAGTGATTGAGGCTTAGAAGTAACCTGTTTTCAAGCACAGAGCAGGTCCTGATGTTCTCTAGCTTCACGCTTTGGGAAGCTGTACTTTTTTTTTTTTTTTTTTTTTGGCAACTATCGCTAAGTAATTTTAATTTTAAGCAGACTTCATGAAGAAACCAGAAGAAATTCCTTTTTGTACCTGTTTTTATTATTTTATTGTTAAATTCAAGCCCAACATATCTGGACTGTTAGGAGATGATGGTAAGCATATCATTTAAAAATATTTATTTTATTTATCTGAAAGACACAGTTACAGAAAGAGGTAGAGCTAGAGAGAGAGAGAGAGAGAGAGGGCTTCCATTCTGCTGGTTCACTCCCCAAATGGCTGCAACAGCCAGAGCTGAGCTGATCCAAAGCCAGGAGCCAGGAGCTTCTTCTGGGTCTCCCATGAGGGTGCAGGGGCTGAAGGAGTTGGGCCGTCTTTACTGCTTTCCCAGGCCACAGCAGAGAGCTGGATTGGAAGTGGAACAGCCGGCACTCAAACTGGTGCCCATATGGGATGCCGACATTGCAGGCTAGGGCTTTAACCCGCTGTGCCACAGTGCTGGCCTCTGTGAAGGTACATTTTTTGCAAATCTTGACAGCAGGATTTAGAGTTCATGTTGCATGCACTTTCACCATTTACTTCCATTTGGTAAACTAGAACAATGTTTCTAAAATTAGGAAGGAAAGATACCCAAAGTTTTAGAAATACAGTGATGGAAGGACAGAATGGTAGAAGCAAAATCAAGAGTCAGAGTTAAGCTATATTATACAAGCACCTGTTGTTATCAGTCTTGATATTTGTATTTTTAAAAAGATTTATTTATTTATTTGTAAGTCAGAGTTATAGAGAGAGAGGGAGAGACAGAGACAGATCTATCTGCTGGTTCATTCCCCAAATGGCCACATTGGCTGAGGCTGTGCCAGGCCAAAACCAGGAGTGAGGATATTCATCCGGGTTTCCCACATGGGTGGTAGGGGTCCAAACACTTAGGCCATCTTCTGCTGCTTTCTCAGGTCAGTAACAGGGAACTGGTTCAGAAATGGAGCAGCTGGGACATGAACCAGCGCTTATATGGGATGCCAGTATCAAAGACTGTGGCTTTACCTGCTACACCAAAATGCTATCCTCTTAAATTAGATTTTAAGTGCCTTTATAGAGATTTTTAAATTGTGGTTAGTGCTTTTATTTTTAAAATATTCTCCATGGGTTGTGTGAAGAATAGATTGGAAGAGATTAGAATATTAGAAACAACAATAAGCCAATGACATATGTGTTGACAGATGTTTCTTACCCAGTGGAAAGGAGGTAGAGGAATGTAGATGGGGTCAAAGGAGCAATTCTAAAGATGATAGAATTGTAAGTGAAAATTTAACAGGTAGAAACTTCTGAGAGAGTTCTCATAACTTAGGGGAATCTTGGATACAGGTGCACTGATAACAACGTCGGACGTAGACATGCAAACATTTAATTACTGACAACTTCTTTGCCTTTGGACAAGTCACTTAACTTCTACTCACCCATCTGTTTAATGAAGATGAAGATGTCGTATGAGATAAGATATCTGTTTACTCTAGAATTTTATTCAGTGGGAGATAACAAGGAAAAGTTTTGGAGCCAGAAAAAGTTCAATTCCAGCTCTGTAATTTCCACTTCTATAAAATAGAGGCTGAATATTACTGTGGTGGCAATTGCTGGAAGTCTCTTTTTTTTTCTTTTGAAAGTAGTTAGCAGTTTTTATATATTTAATTTGAAAACTAATCGTGGGCACTGTTCTTTCCTTACCATCTTTTCTAAAATTTAAGAGCTAAACATAGAGTAGGATCCCAGGTTCAATATATTTTTATGTATTTTATTTTTGTCATACGATCTGACTATTCCAAGACTCTATTTCCTCATTTGTGATAATACTTAGCACAAAGTTGACTTGAGATTTTGCATGCTAAAAGGCCTGGCAAAGGGCCTTGAACATAGTATGTGCTCAAAAATATCTGTTCTCTTTTCCTTTATTCCTTTCATAAAGATAAGTAGTATACATTTCATTCCCAGGAAATAGTAATTTCTTTTAGCCAGGATTACTTGAATAACTAGTCATGTAATATTTCATATTCAATCATGACTAACTTAAGCAGAGTTAGTTAAGTGTCATGTGAATACCTTACATTTACCGGGGAATTCTGATTTTATCATTTGTGGAAGAAAACAAACCTATAGAGCCTTCTCTCAACCTCACTGGCATCCCTCAAACCTTTGTGGTATATATTGTTTAATGAAATCCCAGTCTGTATTTTAATGGCAATAATGATCTTTAAAATAGGTAAAAAGATTTTTGGAGTGCTGTGTAAAAGAAAACACCACACACATACCCGTTGCCTGTAAAAGTGCAGCTCAACTGATTTTGGAGCCATTACAATCAGTGAACTACTCAAGCCTCTTTCTGTATGCCCTTTTCAGTAGCATCCAATTTCCTACCTCTTAGTCCTAAGGTTATCTTAAGTGAATTGCTGAAGAGAAGACAAACGGTATATTCCATAATATGCCTCACATGCTGAGGCCAGTTTAAATGGGATTCCTAACACTTTTGTGTGTTTTAAGCTCTGGTTTACCTCATAGGTAGCTGTGATTCTGTCTGGAGAGGCCAAAAGGATCTTGAAATCTTGGGCAAAGTGCTTCTTCTCCCAGCCTTTAAGTTCAGGAACTGAGACGTTCAAACTATGCAATGTTGAATTTTGTCACTTCAATCTCTAGTTATTATAATAAATCGTAACTCTTCTCTGTCCATCTGGTCTCTCTCTGCTACCAGTTTTTCTCTCCATTCTAACTGCCTTCAGACTAATCTTAAACAGCTCTTGAATGAAGTCTTATGTGATTTTAGCATTCTTTACTCTCTGTTAAACAAAGTATAAATTCTGTAAAATGTCAAGAATTACCCCAACTATCTGCCTAGGTTTTTCTGTCATTACATTTTCTCATGATCCTGACTTAATAGCAAAATGTTGTTTCTAAAGAACTTACCAAATCCCAGTGGCACTGCTAGAAGCAGGATAAATATCCCCTTTGGTTTTGAAAAAACTTTTCTTATTTCTACTTTTTTTAACCAATGGGGATCTTTTTTATTCTAAATTGAAAAACATTTTGCTTTCATGCATCTTCAAGATATTTTACTTGTCCTCCTATATTCAGGAATCCCTTTCTCTATTATTTTAATGCAAAAGTCAGTAATCCTTATAGGATCTTTCTGTTTTCACCCCTAACACATATCTTTCCTGCAGAAATGAGAATAAAGGTGGTTGTTGATTTTCTTGAAAGTAAATTAAGAAAGAAAAATCATGGAGAAATATAAAAGTTTATATATATATATAAACATCTCTAAAAATGTTTTAGGTACATATTTATTATCTAAGCTAACCCTTAAAATCTACACTATAAAAGTCAGAATCAATAAAAAAGTTTTATAGATGAGAAAATTGAGGATATTAACTTGCTGGTCTAAATACACATCCTAATTAATAATGAAACCAGGCTTGTCTGATATCATAGTACAGGCTTTCATTGAAGAGCACTGATGTTTTCTGGTAGGTCCACCTGAACTCCTACAAGGAAAAGAAAATTTGACTTCAGAATTTTATTTTCTGGGAGCTAAAAATCAAAAGTTGCTACTTTACTTTAAAGGAGGAAGAATATGGGAATTAATACTGATTGGCAATGGTACTACTCCCAACTTGTGGAAGTGAACACTCCTAAAATGTTGAGAAGTTGATGGCTCATTACACAGAGCAAAAATGGGGCTAATGACTGCTGTCCACGAAGGAGTATATAATGAAGTGACTCAAATGTAGAGTTAAGTGGAGTGACCAATCAGGACAGTCTAAATACCAACTAGGACTTACAGAAAATTGAGTTGACTGCAAGCAGCAATGCCAGATACATGGATACAAAGCAGATCAGAGGGTTAGCTAGATGAATATTTTACCAGCATTATGAAGGGGTTTCAAAAAGTTCACAGACAATGCATATTATATTTAATTCAGTTTTTCCACAAACTTTTTGATGTCTCCTGTATTTACAGATTATTGATACTTTTTTAAAAACAAAATGTATAGTTCCTAAGACACAAGATATTAACAGAATTAAATGACAGTGTAGTGGTACAGTGGAAAGTAACAGGACTTTGGAGTTAGATAGACTCTGTTCAAATCTTAGTTTACCTCTTAAAAGTCATTTAATCATAAGAGATTTAACTAAACTTCTTAGAGACTCACCTGAAAACCAGAAGTAATAGTATTAACTTTGTAGGACTATGATCAAGATTATAAATAATACATGTACCTGGGCCGGCGCCGCGGCTCACTAGGCTAATCCTCCGCCTAGCGGCGCCGGCACACCGGGTTCTAGTCCCGGTCGGGGCGCCAGATTCTGTCCCGGTTGCCCCTCTTCCAGGCCAGCCCTCTGCTGTGGCCAGGGAGTGCAGTGGAGGATGGCCAAGGTGCTTGGGCCCTGCACCCCATGGGAGACCAGGAAAAGCACCTGGCTCCTGGCTCCTGCCATCGGATCAGCGCGGTGCGCCGGCCGCAGCGCGCCGGCCGCGGCGGCCATTGGAGGGTGAACCAACGGCAAAGGAAGACCTTTCTCTCTGTCTCTCTCTCTCACTGTCCACTCTGCCTGTCAAAAAATAAAAAAAAAAATAAATAAATAAAAAATAATAATACATGTACCTACCAGAAAACCTAGCATAAGGCCTGGCTTATACTACCTATTCAAATAAATAGTACTTGTGATGATCATTCCCTGCTATAGGCCCAATTGAATATCCAAATTGTATCATTTTCACAAAATGTCTGGATCAGAAGCAGAAGGCCATCTTCCATCCTTTGTGTCTTAAGATCCATTTACTTTCTCCCCTGGGATTCTAAATTCATCTATGCAATCCTGGCTGAGATATCAATGAGTAGTGATAAGACATACTCATTTCCATCTGTAACTTTGAAAAATACAGTCTCTTCTTTCTACTCTTTTTATAAAACCATCATATACTATTTTTTCAATAAACTTTACAGTTTTGTAGTAAATTTCAGAGAACGTTAGTCTTAGGTTTTCAGATCTAATATTTACTGTTTTATTACATCTGTTTGCCTGCTACAAGATTGGCAAAAACATTATTCATTCATATGAAAAGTATTTTAGTACCTGTTTGAGTGCCAGATACTGTTTATATGTGCTTGTGGTATATCAGTAAAAATATATGTAAATAAATTCTGTAAAAAGTATAATGAAAACAGATAAAACACTTGTTTTCATGGATTTTACATTCTAGTAGGAGGAGACAAATAATAGCTTAACAAAATTAAAAGGTAAATGGTATTTTGTGAAAGTAATAAGTGACATGGGAAAAGGGAACATTAGGTAAGGAGATTAGAATTGTTTATAGGAAAGGGCAGCTTCAGATTAAAATATGGTGGTTCTGATCAAAATATTTTAGGTTGTGATGATGATTAGACAACTCTTTCTGTGGCAGGTAGACTAATGCTACTCTTCCCAAACCTAGATATTTCCCTCCTAATCCCACAGAATTCTTTTTTTTTTTTAATTTAATGAGCATAAATTTCCAAAGTACAGCTTATGGATTACAATAGCTTCCTCCCCCCCCCCATAACTTCCCTCCCACCCACAACGCTCCACTCTTCCACTCCCTCTCCCCTTCCCCTTCACATCAAGATTAATTTTCAATTATCTTTATATACAGAAGATCAATTTAGCATATAGTAAGTAAAGATTTCCACATTTTGCTCCCACACAGAAACACAAAGTGTAAAATTCTATTTGAGTACTAGTTATAGCATTAATTAAACACCTAAGAGTAATTGTGTATTAATTACAGAGTTTCAACCAATAGTTTTAAGTAGAATATAAAATGCAACTTTTGTATTGTTGTGGCTTCCCCCCCCCCAACCTCCCTCCCTCCCTCCCTCCCGTGACCCTCCCCTCACCCACTCCCTCTCCCATCCCGCCCTTCATCACGTTTCATTTTCAATTACCTTCATATACTGAAGATCAACTTGGTATATACTAAGCAGGGATTTCAACAGGTTGCACTCTTCGACTAGTAGTGTTGTTTTTGAGTTTCATAGTTAAACACATTAAGGACAGAGATCCTGCGTGGGGAGCATGAACCCAGTGACTCCCGTTGTTGATTTAACAATTGGCACTCTTATTAATGACGTCAGCAATCACCCGAGACTCTTGCTATGAGCTATCTAGGCTATGGAAGTCCCTTGAGTTCACCAACTCTGAATTTGTTTAGCCAAGGCCACATCACAGTGGAGGTTCCTTCCTCCCTTCAGAGAAAGGCGCCTCTCTCCTTGATGGCCTAATCCTTCTGCTGGGGTCTTGTTCACCAGGATCTTTCATTTAGATTGTTTTTTGCCACCGTGTCATGGCTTTCCATGCCCCCACAGAATTCTGATTGTGGTATGTTTAATGGCAAAGATGCATTAAGGTTACACATGGAATAAAAGTTGTTAATAAGCTCATTATAAAGCACAGATTATTTGGGGGGTCCAGTGTAATCAAAAATTTCCTTAAATGAAGAAAAATGATATAGAAAAATCAGAACCTGAGAAGTAGCACTACAAGAAAAGATTTTATCAGCCATTGCTAGCCTTAAAGGTGGAAGAAGTGGACCAGGAAGAGTGTCTGGGCAGCTAGACAAGTCTGTAAAATGGATTGTTCTCTGGAGTCTCCAGAAGGAAACTCAGCCTGGCCCACATGTTGTTTTCAGCCCAGTAAGGCACATTTTATATATTTAACCTCCAGAACTGTGATATACTAAATTTGTGGTTTTTTAATTTTTATTTATTTGTTTTCATATTATTTGAAAGGCAGATACACACACACACATACACAGAGAGAGAGAGAGAGATGGGGGAGAGAGAGAGAGAGAGAGAGAGAGAGAGAGAGAGAGAATATCTTCCATCCACTAGTTCACAGATGCCCACCACAACCAGGGGTGAGCCAGAATGAATACAGCAGCCCAGAACTCAATCCAGGTCTCCCACATGGGTGACAAGAACCCAAGCATTTGAGCAATAATCTGATGCCTCCCCGGATGCACATTAGTAAGAAACTAGGATCAAATGTGGAAAAGCCAGAACCTGAACCAGGTACTTCAGCATAGAATGCAGGTGTACCAAGTGGTGACTTAGCTATTTGCACTACCCACCCATCCCAAATTTTAATTTAAATTATAGTCAAAGGCCTAATGCTCCACTATATAGAATTCAAGAAGTAAAAAGTAAAATGATCATAGTTCAGCAGTAATTTAGGTAAGGTCTATATAAACAATAATCAAATAGAAAGATGTCAGTTTCACTCATAGCACTGAAACTCATGCATTGAGAACAGTCTTAAAGGGACAAGGTGAAGAAGGGAGAATAGTTAGGAAGTGATTTCAGTAGTTCTGGTGGAAAACAGTTGTGCTTAATGGCAACAGTGGAGATGGAAAGAAAATTTAAATTTTTTTATACATCCTTGTAACAGAACCAAGAATATTTTCCTGACAGAGTGGATGAGGTATGTGTAAAAAGGAGGGGAGTCAAAGATGATTTCAATACACTTGGCCTGAATAGCAGAAATAATGGAGCTGCTATTGAATAAGGTAGAAAAGACTGAAGATGGAACAGTTTTAAGAGGAAGTTTGGTGAGGGACATAATTGACTTAGTGATGTTTACTATACATCCAAGTGGAGATGTCAAACAGGCCATGGGTATATGAGAGTGAAATTCAGGAAGAAATCCTAGGTTAAAGGTATACATTTGTGAATCTTTGGTCATGGGTGGTATTTAATAAGACTGGCTGCATTCAGCAAGAAAGTTACTGCAGATGGAGAACAGGCTTAAGGATTAAGTACTAGGTAACTCTAATATTAAGAAACCTAGAAAAGGAAGAACATGAAATAAGATTGAGAGTGAACAGCCAGTAATATAGGAAGAATAGCATGGGCGATTATACATACTTCACACTGGAAAGGCCGAAGACAACCTAAACTGTCTGTGTTGCCTCAGTTTTCTAGTAGGGAAGATGAGCTCTCTCTTCAGCACCCATTTTGACTATGATTTTGTGTATGCATTGGTTGTATTATCACACAATACAGTGTTTTGAAGCATTGTTTTAAGAGTTAAAAGGAAATTTTAGTATCAGCTGCCCAGTCACTTAATTCCTACAGTCATAGATTAATGTGATTTGATTGGATGTATTAATTTGAGCTTTAATATTTTGTGATGGGGCCTGGTGCTGTGGCATAGCAGGTAAAACCACCACCTGCAGTGCTGGCATCCCATGTGGGTGCCAATTCATGTCCCAGCTGCTCCTGGCTTCTGGCTTCAGATCAGTGCAGCTCCGGCCATTGCAGCCATCTGGGGAGTGAACCAGCGGATGGAAGACCTCTCTCTCTCTGCCTCTCTTTCTCTCTGTGTAACTCTTTCAAATATATAAATAAATCTTAAAAAAAAGATAGCCATAAAAAGTTCATCATGTGTAAAAATGAGTAGCCATGTTAGTGTACCAATTACTGTAGTCTTCCAAATGAGAATTAAGTATTTTGTAGGTCCATTTTCTGTTGCTGTAACTAAATACTCAGACTCAGTAATTTATTTAAAAAATAAAAAAATATCTATTTCATTCATTTCTGCAAGCTCAGTAGTATGGTGCTAGAATCTGTTTAGCATCTGGTGAGGGCCCTCCCACTGGGTCATGATGTAACAGATATTACATGGCTAGAGCAAGCAAAGGAGAAAATTCACTTTCACAATAAAGCTACTTCCAAACTAACTCATTAATCCTCTAATCCTCTAATCTAATTAATCATGGAAAATGGATTAATCCACCCACAAGCTTCATGACCCAATCACCACTTTAATGATCCCACTTTTTTTTTTTTTAAGATTTATTTATTTGAAAGTCAGAGTTACACAGAGAGAGGAGAGGCAGAGAGAGAGAGAGAGAGGTCTTCCATCTGTTGGTTCATTCCCCAATTGGCTGCAATGGCCGGAGCTGTGCCAACCCGAAGCCAGGATCCAGGAGCTTCTTCCAGGTCTTCCACGTGGGTGCAGGGACCCAAGCACTAGGGCCATCTTCTACTGCTATCCCAGACCATAGCAGAGAGCTGGATTGGAAGAGGAACAGCTAGGGCTAGAACTGACACCCATATAGGATGCTGGCGCCTCAGGCCAGGGCTTTAACCTGCTGCACCACAGCGCAGGCCCCTCTCCCACTTTTTAATGCCTTAACAATAGGGATTAAATTTCAGCATGATGTTTGATGAGTGACATTCAAACCATAGCAGTGCCCTGCTCTGTTGACCCATCACCCTACAAAATGCCCACACTATAGTTTTTATTAAACAACATTATGATTTCCATATACTCATCCATTTACCCTTTAGACAAGGGGATGGGTAACCTTTTCTATCAAGGGCCAGGTGGTAAATATTTTAGGTTTTGCAAACCATAATTCTCTGTCACAACTATTCAGTTCTGTCACTATAGTGTGAAGGCAGTGAGAGATAGTGCATAACCAATGATAGTGTTCCAATAAAACTTTACAAAAACATTACATTTTTACATCATTACAAAAACAGGCAGTGGGGTGGATTGGGCCCATGAGAGTAATAAGTATATTTTTGTGATTATTTTATCCATAGTACCTAGGGCATTCCTTAAAGCATAATAGGAATTTCACAAACATTTATTTAAGGAATTTAAAGGACATTCTGGTAGAACCTTGCAGAAAAAATGTTATACAATTTAAGTTTATTTGTATGTATATTCTATCAAAGCAAGTCTCAGTTCTTAAAATCTTTCCTTTCTTCAGCCTAAATTTGGCATGATTTTAGTGGTCTCACTCAGTTTCCCCAACTCACTCTGTATGCTGGGGCAGTTGTTAGATACACAGAGACTGTTGTTTAATCTGCACGTTTCCTGCAGTGGCTAGGAGTTGTAGATACTGCTTTCTCTTTATATGTAGTTGAGAAGAAACTTTTCCTAAGATCAAGTCTGTTCATTGTGGTTATTAGGAGTCTGGTATTTATTGACCATCCCTGTCTCTCTGCAGTGTGTGGAATTTGGGTAAACGGTGATTCATTTGCAAAAATATCATTCATTTAGATTCATTTAATGGAGCTTCATGTGGTTTCTCGGCCATGGTTTACTTCCCCAAATTATGAACGGGAAATCAGGAGGCTTAGGAGAATTTTGGCTTGTACCTTTGCCAGGTAATGAGTAAAACATGGTGTAGGGAATGAGAAGCTATGTTTGTGGTAGTCACATCTTTTAACCAGACATTGTCAGGATGTTGAGCCAGATTTGGTCAGATGAGCAAGTTAATCCCTGGGAAGTCTCATTATTTGGGTTATTTGAAAGAAAAGGAACATAATAGAAAAGATGCTTGTATTTTTAAAGTGACCCCATAAAACCATAATTATTTCCATTTTTTCCAGATTTAACTATACCTTGTATAGAAACAGGGGATATTTGGTTGGTTTTGAGTATCAACTCAAACCCAGAAGAGAGGAGCTTTAAGACTCCATCTACCCTTAAATGAGCACACAGTCCAGACCAAGTGAAAGATAAGCTCAGCCTGCCCCTGATGCACAGACCTGGCACTGGGCTTGCTGCAGAACTTTCTACTCCCCCGGACTGAAATACTACCTCAGGGCCAAATAGGTTTTCAACTATATGTGAATTTGATAACAGCCTTTCACAATTTAAAGTTACATGAACACCAAAATCAATCAATAAATAAAAGGGATAAAAAGGAAACTGAGGATGAGGAAGAGGAAGAAGAAGAACAAGAAGAAGAAGGAGGAGGAGAAGGATGAGGAGGAGGGGAGGGGGAGAAGAAGAAAGATGCGTTCAGCTGTAGGTCGGCGCCGCGGCTCACTAGGCTAATCCTCTGCCTAGCGGTGCCGGCACACTGGGTTCTAGTCCCGGTTGGGGCGCCGGATTCTGTCCCGGTTGCCCCTCTTCCAGGCCAGCTCTCTGCTGTGGCCAGGGAGTGCAGTGGAGGATGGCCCAAGTGCTTGGGCCCTGCACCCCATGGGAGACCAGGAAAAGCACCTGGCTCCTGGCTCCTGCCATCGGATCAGTGCGGTGCGCCGGCCGCAGTGCGCCGGCCGCGGCGGCCATTGGAGGGTGAACCAACGGCAAAGGAAGACCTTTCTCTCTGTCTCTCTCTCTCACTGTCCACTCTGCCTGTCAAAAAATAAAAAAAAAAAAGAAAGAAAGATGAGAAGTTAAAGAAACCAGAAGATGAGTATTAGAAAAGAGGCCATAAAAACAGGAGTTAACAAAATAAAATCATGATCCTTGTATACATGGTGCAATATAAACTAAATTCTGAAGCAACTTTTTATTTCAGTTTCTTCATGACTTCTCTGAACTAGGTAATGTTAATTGTTGCCTTTTTGAAAGTTATGAAACGTGCTTTCAAAGAAGTAAAGAGACATGATCACAGATAGTAGCAGGGGAACCATATCCTGAATCTAAGACTTCTTTTTGACTGGAAGATGCTTTTATGCTCAATGAGGGTAAGGGACCTGCTTGTTTATGTTACCACTCATCCACCTAATTCTATTCTTTCTTCCATAGGATCCATTGCTTTCTCCCATCATTTCTAAATTCCAACCCATGAGGTCTGGGTGTCTGTTGGCCTTCCTTAATCTTCATTTCAAGTTACCCTTAAGGCTAATTTGGTTGTTTCTTCCATTGTTTTTCTCCTTGTTCAGGGTCAGCCTACAGAGAGTTAAACATGAGGAAGCAGCGATGTCATGAAGCAGTGAGTAGAGGAGGGAAGAGTTTTGCACACTGTTAAAGAGGAAGTTTTAACTGAAAGAAAGGCAAGCAGTTGCTGTAGGAATGTTTGTTCCCCAGAAAGGAGCAGATATTACTTTGGTTTTTGTTCTCTGTTAATTATTATTGTAATAATTGACATCATTCAAGGTAGTAGTCATTTTATTAAAAGCACAAAGCACATATCCATTTTATAAAGATCAGTTGAACGTGTGTAAGTGATCATTTTAGTGAGAAAGATCATTTTCATTTGCCATTTGAATTTAAAATGCCATAGTCAGTTTTCTTTTAGGTTGGACTTATGAGCCACATGAATAGATTTTTCTGTTTTAGATTACATTTGTTTCTTTGAGAGTTAATCCCTGGTGTTTTCAGACATCCTAGCGTTTTTCAAATGATAGCTAACTTCTAGGTGGAAGAAGCCTTACGTCAAGATGTTATCTACATTTCTTGGCATAGCCTGATACTATATCATTGCTGAATTAACATTGTGTTTATTTAAATATGTCTTGGAAACATTTTAAATTTGTGTTCATGTTTTCTTCACTAGCAAATTCTCACTCAGCTTATCCTACCAGAAACTACCACCTTACATTTATGTAAACAATGATCTAACCGTGCAGAATGTTTTAGATACAAAGCCCAGATTCACATGTCTGTGTTAGGGAAGGTGCCCCAGAGCTCACTTCAGCCAGACTCTGTTAAATTTGTACATATGGAAATGCTGTTCTTTGTTTGCATAATACCTTTGTACTCACGTTTTCTGCTCTGTTTCAACACATGGAATTAGTTCCTTAGGCTCATATCAATCACTGAATGAGGAATTCTTTCATCTAGTGGCAGATATTTAACATTTGTCTTTAAATTTTTTTAATGCAATTCCGTAGTTTCAAAGGAAACTCTAATCCTATAGAAGACTGGCCTTGGATTGTTATTGTCATTATTATATCATCCACATTATTTTCAGCCAGTTTTTCAGGTCACTTCTGGTTCACAATCAGAAGAGGAATCAGCTAATAGGAAGTTTAAAGTTAAATTCAAAAATGCAGATTAAAATACTTTGGTATGTTCACAAGGAGAAGCAGAAAAAAATGAAGGGGGTACAGTTGAGGTCCAAGAATAATAATCAATTTATAAAATCACAGAACTCTGAGCCAACTTTTAAAATAGTCAAATGACTACTCAACTCACCTATTCTTTGGCCTCTGTCATCACGTTTGTAACATCACAACTATTTCTTCCTTTCACAGATCAGTGGCCATTGGTTATTGAAATAGCAAATGGACTAGAAACAGGAAACCTGGATTCAAGACCAGACTTGATGCTTAGATAAATTGCTTTTGAGAGTTTTTTTCCAGTTGTAAAATGAGATCAATGACATCTCTATAGGATTAAGATGAGGTAGAAAAAGAGAATGTGGAAGCATTCTGAAAATTCTACATCTTTATACATATATAAAAAATTTATAGTAAATATTATTTTTACACTCAGTTACACTGGGATTTTCAACAACTTCCTTTGAGCTCCCACAACATTTTTAGAAGTGATCCTTTACTAATTTATCTGTAAAGTGATGTGCAGTTGGTGTTTTGGCTTACCATTTCTCAGCAGCAGTTTTGGATTTTTGTATACTACTAAGCAAGCTCTAACAGACTGAATTTGCTTTTAAAAAATGTGAAACAGAAAATGGGGCCAAGTAGAAATGAGGAATCAGAGAGTACCAGAAAGTTCTTAGTAAGTATAAACCGAATTTCTTTCTCTTGAGTTCTGTGAAATATTCCTGACTCTTTATAGTAAATTCCTCTTTAGTAAGGCCACGTTAAGAGTGGTTGATTTTTTTTTTTCAATCAATTCCTATGTACCTGACTATGAAGAGTGTTGGTTAGAGAGAACAGCAACTGGAAACAACCAACAGACTTACTGGCTGTGGTTACATGAGTTAGTGCAGAGTATTCTGGAACGGACACTTGATATTACTGATACATATCTTCATTAGTTGGGATGTCAGAATATCACAGGTGCTCAAATTTTTATGTCCTCACTGATTATATTTATTTTACAAAATTATTTTGTTCTAAAAGGTGCTTCACCCATCTCGGAATTCTCAAACAATTATTAAGAAGTATTTCAAGATCCAAAGGAAACTTTTGAACTAAATAATACCACAAGTGGCACAGAATCATGGAAAGAGCATAGTCTAGGGTCAGAAAACCTTTAATTCCATACTGTGACATTAGGTATATAACTATGCTCTTTGAAACCTTAGTATCCTCATCTATAAAATGGCAGAAGTAGGAATTGAGATTTCAAATGCCCCTTGCACACCTAATATTCTCATTCTGCTAATGGTGCTGCATCAAAAGTACCATATTATGTGGTTGACATATTTTTGCCAAATTTGGGGGAAATAGTTGGGATACTTTGATACAACACAGATGAGTTTTACCAGTTTCAATTACCTCCAAATTACCTATTAGACCTTTCTTTTCATCTTCCACCACTTTCCACGTGACAAACTTCTCACTGTGGTTTCTTGGGTAGGAAGGAGAAGACAATTTCAGAATGTGTGGCCGTTTAACCAGGGAACATCCACACAAAACTGATTGGCAGTGAATAATTGGCAAGCTGAAGGAGGAAATCATAATAACTGAGAAGAAATTAATGACACAGATGGTAGAAAAACAATAGAAACAGTCACCAAGCCAAAAACTGGTTCTTTAAGGAAAAAAAAGATTGGAATACTAAACTAAGGAATAAATAAGGAGATATTACTATTAAACTTACAGAAATCAAATTAGGGTACTGGTGTTGTGGCACAGTCGTTTAAGCTGCCACTTGGTGATATTGGCATCTCGTATTGCTCTGCTTCTGATCCAGCTTCCTGCTAATGTGCCTGAGAAGCCAGTGTAGGATGACCCAAGTACTTGGGATGCTGCCAGTCATCTGGGAGAACAGCATGTGGTTTCTTTCTCTTGGCTTTGGCCTGACTCAGACCTTGCTGTTGCAACCACTTGAGTGTGAACCAAGCAGAGGGAAAGTCAATCTCCCGTCCTCCCTCCCTCCCTCCCTCTCTCCCTCCCTTCCCCATTAAAACAAACAAATAAATCTTTAAAAAGAACTAAAATGTTACCAGAGAATATCATGAACAACTGAGCAACTCTATGTTAAAAAATTGGATAACCTGCAAGAAATGGACAAATTCCTAGACAAACTACTGAAATCAATTCAAGAAGAAATGTAAAATCTGAAGAGATATTTAGCAAATAAATAAATTGGAGTCATTAAAAACTATCCACAGAGAAAGCACAAATTCTTTCAATAAATAGGAGAGTGGGTAACAATTCTCAGCTCACTCTGTGAAGCTACATGTTAACTAAAAAACACTTTAAACATAAAGAAAGAAGTATACCATACTAATACTATGGTAAATATAAAAACAGAGACATGCCATCTAATATAAAGACAGATATACTATCCTAGTACTATAGTAAAAAAAAAAAAAAAAAACAGTTGGACTGGATATAGTAACATCAAACTAGATTTCAGAGTAAAGACTATCAAGGATAAGGAAGTTCATTTGAATACAAAGGGACCAATTAATCAAAAGAAAATAATGAATTAGGTTATATACCTCATAAGAGAACTTCAAAATATGTAAAGCAAACTGATAGAATTGAAAAAATAAATAGGCAAAGCTCAATTATAGTCAATATAGTCGGTAATTGAGAGAAAATAGGTAGAAAACACTCAACAAAGTGAAGAGCAACTGACAGGATTGGATAAAATAGTTGCAAACTATGCTACTGATAAGAGATTAATATCTAGAATCTATGAAGAGCTCAAGAAATTGAACAACTACAGAAAAAACAATGCAGTCAAGAAATGCACAAAGGAATTGAACAGGCATTTTTCAAAGGATGAAATTCAAATGGCCAACAGACACATGAAAAAATGCTCAGGACACACAGCAGACCCATAGAATGGCAGATGTCCTAAATAGCACTCTGGCCTCAGAATCAGCCCTTAAGGCATGCGGATCCAGCTGAAAAGCCCATGAGAGTATTTCAGGTAAGGAAAACCAAGACACTCTGGGGAAAAAAAAAAAAAAAAAAAAAAAAAAAAAAAAACTAAATGAAAGATCTCTGCAAGTGAGATCCCAGTGGAAAGAACGGGTCATCAAAGAAGGAGGTACCTTTCTCTGAAGAGAGGAGAGAACTTCCACTTTGACCATGGCCTTGTCTAAATATGATCAGAGTCGGTGAACTCAGGGGGCTTCCATAGCCTTGGCAGCTCATGACAAGAGCCTAGGGTGATTACTGATGCCATAAACAAGAGTGTCAATTTGTTAAGTCAACAACAGGAGTCACTGTGCACTTACTCCTCATGTAGGATCTCTGTCCTTAATGTGCTGTATATTGTGATTTAATGCTATAACTAGTACTCAAACAGTATTTTTCACTTTATGTTTCTGTGTGGGAGCAAACTGTTGAAATCTTTACTTAATGTATGCTAAACTGATCTTCTGTATATAAAGAGAATTGAAAATGAATCTTGATGTGAATGGAAGGGGAGAGGGAGTGGGAAAGGGGAGGGTTGCGGGTGGGAGGGAAGTTATGGGGGGGAAGCCATTGTAATCTATAAGCTGTACTTTGGAAATTTATATTCATTAAATAAAAGTGAAAAAAAAGTAATATAAAAAAAAGAAAAAATGCTCAGGATCACTATCCATCAGGGAAATGCAAATCAAAAGCAAATGAGGTTTCATCTCACCCCAATCAGAATGGCTGTCATCCAAAAATCAAGAAAAAATAAATACTGGTGACCATGTAGGAGAGAAGGTACCCTGATACACTGTTGGTGGAAATGTATTAGTACAACCACTATGGAAGTATATGGAGATTTCTCAGAAATCTGAAAAGAGATCTACCATATGACCCAGATAACCCATTCCTAGGAATTTACCCAAACAAAATGCAATCAGAATATGAAATAGTTATCAGTACCCCATATATATAGCAGCTTAATTCACAATACCTAAGGTATGGAATCAACCCTAGATGTCCATCAACTGATGACTAAAGAAAATGTTTTATAAAAACACTATGGAATACTATTCAGCCATAAAAAATGAAATTATATCTTTTACATAAAGTGTATGCAACTGGAAGCCATTACACTTTGTGAAATAAGCCTGTCTCTAAAAGTCAAATATTTTATGGTTTCCCTGACTTGTGGTCACTAATATACAGAGTACAAAAAATGCATATGAGCAAGATTGACATTTTGATATTTGATTATTGTTTACAGCCCTCATCTATGCTCTTGTGAAACAGTGGTTTTTGCTACATACTTCTTATTGAATTCTTTATTTGGTGGAGGTTAAGCTTGCAATTATAAAATAAATTGAAAGTATGTCATTGCAAAAATTGAAAGCAAAATGAGAAAAGAAAGAGGAGGAACAGGGGAAATAGAGTAGGGAGAGAGGATAAGGTGAGAAGAATCATTATTCTCTTAAATCTTTATATGTGAAATACATAAATTTCTTCACATTATATAAATAAAAAATTTTTAAATTGATTTTGTAATAGAAAGTATCTATTAAGAAAGCATAGCTGTGAAAAAAGCAAAAGTAGATGCCTACATTATGTAATTTCAAGACAAAACTATAATAACCAAAACAGTATTTATGGGGCCAGTGCTGGTTCGTGTCCCGGCTGCTCCACTACCAATCTAGCTCTCTACTATGACCTGGGAAAGCAGTAAAAGATGGCTCAAGTCCTTGGGCCTCTGCACCCTGTGGGAGACCCAGAGGAAGCTTCTGGCTCCTGGCTTTATGACATGCAGTGAAATATCCCAACAAGTACCCATAGCATAAACCAATCATATTGGGCAGTTAGCCCTTACATTTACTTTATTTTTTTTAAAGACTTATTTATCTATTTGAAAACAGAGAGGGAGAGACAGAGAGAAGGGTCTTTCATCCACTGGTTCACACCCCACAATGGCCAGCCACGGTCCAGGAGGAAGCGAGGAGCCATAAACTTCATCTGAGTCTCCCATGTAGGTGCAGGAGCCCAAATACTTGAGCCATCTTCCACTGCTTTCCCAGTTGCATGAGCTGGCTCCAGTAGCTGGGTCAGAAGTGGAGTAGCCAGGACATGAACCAGTGCACGAATGGGATGCCAGCATCACAGGCAGCTGCTTAACCACAACACCAGCCTCAGATATTAATATTTTAATAAAATTAATTCTCCTCATCTATGAAGAAGGAATATTTTTCCATTTTTTGTTAACTTGATAGTTTCTTGCATCAGTGTTTTATAATTTCCATTGTAAAGATCCTTTACTTCTTTGATTGAATTTATTTATAAATATTTAAATATTAATGTAAATAGCATTTCTTTCCTGATTTCCCTTTCAGCAAGATCATTATTTGTGTACAAAAATGCTACCTTTTTGTATGTTGATTTTGTGTCCTGTGACTTACTAAATTGCTTTATCAGTTCCAATAGCTTTTTGTTGGAGTTTTTAGGCTTTTACCTGTACAAAATTATGTCATTTGAAAACACAGATATTTTTACTTCCTCCTTTTCTTTAACTTTTATTTAATGAATATAAATTTCCAAAGTACAGCTTATAGATTACAATGGCTTCCCCCCCCCATAACTTCCCTCCCACCCGCAACCCTCCCCTTTCCCGCTCCCTCTCCCCTTCCATTCACATCAAGATTCATTTTCAATTCTCTTTATATACAGAAGATCAGTTTAGCATACATTAAGTAAAGATTTCAACAGTTTGCTCCCACACAGAAACATAAAGTGAAAAATACTGTTTGAGTACTAGTTATAGCATTAAATCACAATATACAGCACATTAAGGACAGAGATCCTACATGAGGAGTAAGTGCACAGTGACTCCTGTTGTTGACTTAACAAATTGACACTCTTGTTTATGGCATCAGTAATCTCCCTAGGCTCTTGTCATGAGTTGCCAAGGCTATGGAAGCCTTTTGAGTTTTCCAACTCTGATCTTATTTAGACAAGGTCATAGTCAAAGTGGAAGTTCTCTCCTCCCTTCAGAGAAAGGTACCTCCTTCTTTGATGACCTATTCTTTCCACTGGGATCTCACTTGCAGAGATCTTTCATTTAGGTCATTTCGTTTTTTTTTTTTTTTCCCCCAGAGTGTCTTGGCTTTCCATGCCTGAAATACTCTCATGGGCTCTTCAGCCAGATCTGAATGTCTTAAGGGCTGATTCTGAGGCCATAGTACTTCCTCCTTTTTAATTGCTATTTTCTTTCTCTTACTTAAATGATCTTACTAATACTTTCAATATTATATAGCCTTTATATTTTGAGGCATGTTACTTATATATTTAACTGGGAATTTTATCATGAAGGAATGTTGCATCTTATCAAATGCTTTTTCCACATCTATCGAGATGTCATGGTTTTTGTTCATTGTGTTGATGTGATTTACTATATTTATTGAATTGTGAACTTTGAACTATCCTTGCATGTCTGGGATAAATACCACTTCATTGTGATGAATGATGTTTTGATGTAGTGTTAGATTTGGTTTGCTCATATTTTGTTGTGAATTTTTGCATCTCTGTTGGTCAGGGATGTTGATCTGTCATTTTTTGTTTTGTGTTGTACATTTGTTTGGTTTTGGTCTCAAAGTAATGCTGAGCTCATTAAAAAAAAAATTGGCAGAGTTCCATTCTTTTCAATACTTTAGAACAGTTTCAAAAGGGTTGGAGGTAATTCCTCTTTAAATGTTTTGTAGGATTCGGTTGTAATGCCGTCAGGTCCTGGACTTTTCATCGATGGAGTAGTTTAGTTATTATTTCAACCTCTTAGTACATTATATTTCAACAATCTTAGTACATTGTATTTATGCAGGAAACAAATACACATTTGTTTGAGGTTTTTCAATTTGTTATCATATATGTGGTTGTGGTATCTTTGTAGTTCTGTGGTAGCAGTTGTAATTTCCCTTTTTCAACTCTAATTTTATTTATTTGAAAATTTTCTCTCTTCTTCTTTAGTTTTTAGTCTAAAGCTTTACCTGTTTTTTATCTTCCAAAAACAACTTTACATTTTGTTGACCTTTAAAATTTTTTTTTTAGTTTCAACTTAATTTATGCTCCTGTCCTTTTTATTTCATGCCTCCTGTTAATTTGTGATTTGGTTTGTTCTTGGTTTACTAAGAACCTTGTTAAATTACTTTTTGAAATCTTTTTGTTTTTTAATTTACACAGTTACTGCTGTGAACTTCCATCTTAACACAGCTTTTACTGTATCCCATAGATTTTGATATGTTCTACTTTCCTTTACATTTGTTTCAGTAAACTCTTTCATTTTCTTATTTAGTGATCCCCTGGTCCTTCAGGAACATTTTGTTTAACCATATATTTGTAAGTTTTCTACTGCACTTGTTGGTTTCTTATTTTATTCTCTTATGGCCTGTTATGCATGGTATGAATTCAATTTTTTTAAATTTGTTGATTTTGACTTGTGGCCTAACACGTAATCTAACTTTGAAATGTTCCATATACTGAGGAGAATGGGTATTTGGTAGTTGTTGGATGAAATGTCCTGTAGATATCTGTTAGGTCCATTTGCTCTATAACATGGTTCAAATTTGATGCATTTTTATTGGTTTTCTGTCTAGATGATCTGTCTACTGATGACAGTGGGGTATTGAAGTCCCCTCTATTATTATATTCTAGTTTATCTCTCCATTTAGGTCTAATAATTATTGCTTTATATATTTGGGTGCTCTTAGGTGTATATATGTTTATGATTATTATATCTTCTTGCTGAATCAGTCCTTTTATCAATATATAATACCCCTATTTAAAAGTTGTTTTATCTGATATGTCTACTCCATCTTGGTTTTGGTTTCCACAGCATAATATATATTTTTTCAAACCTTCACATTCAGTCTTTGTGTATATTGATCTGTCAAGTGAATTTTTATAGGCAACACTTTCTTTAAAATCCTCCAGATCAACCAGTATCTTTAGACTGGGGAATTTACAATCATGGTTAATATTGATTAAGAACCAACTCTTGTCATTTTGTTTTGATTGCTTATTAATTGTCTTATATATCCTCTGTTTTTTCTGTCTCTCATATTATTTATATTTATGTTTTCATAGCTTTCTGTCAGATAACATTGTATTCTCTTCTCTTTCTTTTTTGAGTATCTGTTTCATTAGTGAATTTGTACTGTCCTGTGTTTTCATGATGGTTTTTATGATCCTTTTACTTCTAATATAGGACTCCTTTCAAAGTTTCTTGTAGGGCTGATCTGATGATGATGAATTACCTGTTTTTACTTGTATGGAAATAATTTACTTCTTGACTTATTTTTTTAAAGATTTATTTATTTATTTTGAAAGTCAGAGTTACACAGAGAGAGGAAAGGCAGAAAGAGAGAGAGACAGAGGTCTTCCATCCGCTGGTTCACTCCCCAGTTGGCTGCAACGGCCGGAGCTGTGCCAATCCGAAGCCAGGAGCCAGGTGCTTATTCCCGGTCTCCCATGCGGGTTCAGGGGCCCAAGCACTTGGACCATCTTCTATTGCTTTCCCAGGCCATAGCAGAGAGCTGGATTAGAAGAGGGGCAGCCGGGACTAGAACCGGCGCCCATATAGAATGCCGAAGTCGCAGGTGGATTAACCTACTGCGCCACAGCGCCAGCTCCTTTTTTTTTTTTTTAAGATTTATTTATTTATTTTCTCCTTGACTTCTAAAGGTTAGCCTCACTGGATATAGTGTACTTGGTTGGAATTTTTTTCTTTCTTAACTATATCATCTGGTCTATAGGGTTTCTGCTGAGAAGTATGATATTAATCTAATGTGTTTCTTTTTATATATAACATGCTATTTTTCCCTCATTGTCTTTAGGATTCTTTCCTTGTCCTTAAGTTTTGACAGTTTGCTATAATATGCCTTAGAGAAAGTTTTTATTATTGAGTCTGGTTGGAGCCCTTTGAGCTTCCTCTATCTTGATGTCCGTATGTCTTTAAGACTTGGGAATTTTTCAACAATTATTTTATTCAGTAGTTTCTCAATGCCTTTTTCCACCTCTTCTTCTGTATCCTTATATTATGAATATTTGTTCACTTAATGGTATACCAAATGTCTTGTAGATTTTATCCATTCTTTCAAAATTTTTTCTCTTTATTTTTATCTGAATTATTTTTAAAGATTTGTCCTCAAGATTAGAAATTCTTTCTTCTGCTTGGTTTATTCTATCATTGAAGGAGGTCTCAATTGCAATTTTTATTACATGGATTAGAGTTTTCAGTTGCAAAATTTCTGAGTGATTTTTGTAAAGTGACTTCTATCTCCATTGTATTTCTCATTTACAATCATATATTGTTGTTCTCATTTATTTTAATTGTTTAGAATTGTCTATCTGTATTCTCTTGCATCTCATTGAGTTTCCTTAGGATCTTTATTTTGAATTCCTTTTCATGCAATTCATAGATTTTTTTCAAATCAGGATCTATCAGCAGTGTCTGTGAACGCCACAGTTGACTGTTCTGTAACAGTTCATGCAGGTAATAGTATGACCTAGAAGTGGATGAGAGTTTCCGAAGGTGCTTGTCTTCAGTCCATAGAGAGTTGAGTGTCAGTCATACTAGGGTTTGTGACAACAGTGGCTATGTTCTTGGTGCTGTGGGACAAACAGGGCACTGTCCCCTTGTTCTGCCAGATGTCTGCAAATGATTCTAGGACTTGTGGCACCAATAACTATGGCTTTGGTAGTGTGATATGGATGGAACTTTCACAAGATCCTACTGGGTAAATGTGGATGACTCTGAGACATGTAGCAACAAAAGCTCCAATTCCGTAGCTGGGAAGTGACATTGTCCAGGTCCCATGAAATGAATATAGGCTTTGTTGGGCACTATGCATTGGCGGGTATGGGTCTGTAGCAGTGCAGTGCAATTAGTCTTCCCTAGGTCCTGCAGGATCTGTTCTGTGACTCTGAGTGTTCCAGATACTAGACAGCACACCCCTGAAGCTATTTTGCTGAGGTCCCATGGGAAAAGCATAGATAATACTGAGACTTGTGCACTGGCAGCCTTGGTCTTCCAGCAGTGTAATGGAGGTAGAGCCCTCCCCAGGTCCCACAGGATGTAAGTTTTTGGGACTTACAGAGTTTATAGTCACAGTTCCAAAGCTGCAGGATGTAGTGGAATCCTTACTCAGGTCTTAGGTTTCTTTTTTTTTTATGGTGAAAAAACATATATTTAGAATTAGCCAGCTGGACTCCGTTCAGATGATCCCAATTTTGCTGGCAACGTCCAGAGCATCATAGTCCGGAGCCAGCCGCACATACGCCTTCTTCTCTCCGTCAGGGCTGATCAGGGTGTTGACTTTGGCCACATCAATGTCATAGAGTTTCCTCACAGCTTGTTTGATCTGGTGCTTGTTGGCCTTGACATCCACAATGAACACCAGTGTGTTGTTGGCTTCTATCTTCTTCATGGCCGACTCCGTGGTCAGGGGGAACTTGATGATGGCATAGTGGTCAAGCTTGTTTCTCCTGGGGGCGCTCTTCCAAGGGTATTTGGGCTGCCATCGGAGGCGCAGTGTCTTGGGCCGCCGGAAGGTGGGGGACGTGCGGATCTTCTTCTTCTTGTGGCTGTGGACGCCTTTCAGCACTGCCTTCTTGGCCTTCAAGGCCTTCGCTTTGGCTTCGACTTTAGGAAGGGCAGGAGCTTCCTTCTTCGCCTTCGGCGCCATCCCGCTGAAAAGTCTTAGGTTTCTTGTGCAAGTTATGCTTGGTTTTTTACACTGGCAGGCACAAGAGTACCTGGAGCAGGTAGTGCAGATGTAGTCCTCCCTAAGGGAGAACTCTAGTACCTCTGTAGAATATAGCTCCAACAGTCCCTGCCCCAGAGCTTCAGAACTAAGAAATAACTTTCCAGGTTTCCATAGGTTGATCAATAGTTGTTTGGGGAATTTTGCAGTATCAGGTGCAGTCTGGATCAGTGAAATGCAGATAGGGCCTTTCTCAGACCACACAAGTGAGCACAGGTGTCTTTAAGACTTATAGAAAAATCTGTCACTGCAGAAATTAGAGAATAATTTATCCAGGTCCCACATGGTAATCCCAAGTTATACTGCCTTGTGATGTGCCCTGGCTCCAGCTCTGGGTGCTTCTGGTAGCAACAGTGCTATTTGCTGTCCCCTAAGGCAAAAATAGAGTTTAACAGTAGCTGAACTACAGCAGCTAAGGTCTGGTGTTTTGGAGGCAGAGAGAGGTAATGTGGGTTCCTTTTTTGGCCAAGAGTTAGAGGGAGTAACAAAGCAGTAACTTGCAACACAGGCTGATTTTTGACTGGAATTAAAGCCAGTGAGGACTGTGGATTTCTGCTGTAGTCAGGGCTGTTGGTCTATGCCAACAGCTGGGTGTGGAACTTTCTGCTTATCTTTTCCCAGCTAGAGTCTCCCTGTACTTCCCAACCCCTACCGCCCCCCAACCGGGAAGCTGCACTGTATTTTGTTACTCTCTCTGCTGGCTTTCAGAGTCTCTGTGGTGTTTGGAGTTCCCGTCACTTTTTCCCGAAGTTTTCCCTCCATCAATCTCCTGGAAATACAGTCATTCTTTTGTTGTTCTGTTTCTTCTCTGTGGCAGAGGAGGCAAGTGCAGGGCCTCTCTGTTCAACCATCTTAAATCTTGGTCTCTGGTGCATTTCCCACTTTTTCTTTATGGATGCATCTATTGGTGGACATCTAGGTTGAATACAAATCTTGGCTATTGTAAATAGTGCTACAGTGAACATGAGAGTTCAGGTATCTTTCATATGCTGATATCTTTTCTTTTTCATAACTGGGTAACTGGATCATAGAATAGATCTATTTTTAGTTTGTTGAATAAACTCCATTACTATTCTCTATAGTGGCTGCACTAATTTGAATTCTCAGTGAGGTAGGAGACAGCTAAGGATTAACTGGGGAAGCTGAGGAAAACAAATTTCCTACCTCTCTCATAATATCAATCTGTTTCTTCTTTTCTCTGTCACTGTCTCAATGCCCCTATCCTCCATCTTGATGGAGCGGAGGGAAAAAAATGCCAACTTGGAAACCTTTACCTAGAAACTGTATATAGGTATGACAATAACCAGATGACCTATACTTCAGGTGTTTTCCCAGATACACTAAGGACCCCTCGCCCTTATAAAAATATGTTTTTCACATTCAGAGCCTTAAGTTTGAGCCTCAGTCTGCACTTTGATGGTTGGTTTACTTCTGCTCTCTTAAGAAATGTACTTAGTTTTCCTATACTAAACTTTTACTGTTATACTTATTACCTGTGTGTGCTTTATTCAATTCATTTTCTGAAGCTCTAGAGAACCTGTGCCTGGTCCTTGCCTTTCTACTCTTGACTCCCACAACACCAACAGTATAATCAGGTTCCCTCTTCTTTTCCCTCTTCTTTATGTCCTTGCCAGTATTTATTTATTTTTTATCTTTTTGATAATTGCCTTTTTTAATGGAGTGAAACAATATCTCATTGAGGATTTTGTTTGCATTTCATCAATGACTAGTAATATTGGGTATTTTTTCATGTATGTATTGGCCAGTTGTATATCTTATTTAGTTCCTTTACCCATTACCTGACTGATCTGCTCAGATTTTTGTTGTTGAACTTTTATAGTACTTTATATTCTGGATGTTAACACTTTATCAGAAGCAAAAATTACAAATATTTTCTTTTGTTCTTCAGTTCTCTTTATTATGTTGATTCTTTTGATGTACAGAATTTTCTTGGTTTGATATAATCCATTTGTCTGTTTTGACTCTATTGCCAGTGCCTATCTCTTAAAGGATTTTCAAAGTTTTATTCTAGTAGTTTCATTGGTTCAGACCTTACATTTAAGTCTTAAACCCATTTCGGGTTTATTTTTATATACAGTAAGAGGCAGAGATTTTAAGATTTATTAATTTATTTGAAAGGCAGAGTTTCAGAGAGGGAGAGAGAGATCCTCCATCCACTGGCTCTCTTCCCAGATGACTGCAACTGCCAAGGCTGGGAGCCAGAAACTTCATCTGGGTCTTTTGTGTGGCCAAGCAGGGGACCAAGCACTTTGGCCATCTTCCACTGGTTTTCCCAGGCCAATATCAAGAAGAATGATTGGAAATGGAGTATCCAGAACACAACCTGATTCCCATGAGGGATGCTGGTGTCACAGGTGGTGGCTTTACCAGCTATGCCACAACACCAATCCCAGAAAATTTTGTTTCAGACTTCTTCATTTGGAAATTCAGTTTTCCCGGCACCATTAATTTAAGAGGGTGTCTTTTCTCCAGAGATGATTTTTGGCATCTTTGTCAATGATAAGTTAGCTGTAGATGTGTGGATTTATTTCTGGGATTTCTATTCTGTTCTGTTAGTCTATGTCTGTTTTATGCTGGTACCATGTTGTTTTGGTTATAGTCACTCTGTATTATGTCTTGAAATCTGATGCTCTGATGCCTACAGCTTTGTTCTTTTTGTTCAAGACTGCATTGACTATTTGGGGTCTTTCCGGTTTCCATATAAATGTAGGATTGTTGTTTTCTAACTCTGGGAAGAACATCATTGATGTTTTAATGGGAATTTGTATTGAATCTATGAATTGCTCTGGGTGATATGGGCATTTTAAAATCACTAATTCTTCCAGTATATGAGTATGAGAAGTCTTTCCTTATCTCTGTGTGTCTTCTTCAATTTCTTTCAGCAGTGTTTATATTATAGAGGTCTTTTATTTTATATTTATGTTATAGAAGACAGCTGTATAAGTTGTAATTTTCCTTCATTATCTCTGATTTTATTGATTTGAGTATCCATTCTTTTTCTTAATCAAGCTAAGGATTTATTGATTTTATGTTTTCAGAGAACAACTCAAGTCACTAATATTTTTTTTTTTTTTTTTAGTTTCTGTTTCATTTATCTCTACTCTGATCTTTATTATCTCTTTTCTTCAACTAAGGCTACATATGACAAACACACAACCAGTATCTTCTTGAATGGGAAAAATCCAAAATCATTTCCAGTAACATCTGGAATCACACAAAGATTATTTTTTCTTCTTTTTATATATCCTTGAGATGCATTGTTAGTTTATTTGATACTGTTCCATTTTTTTCATATAGGTGCTTATTGATCTACATTTTCCTCTTAGGACTACTATTGCTTCTTTCCTTAGTTTGATATTTTACCACTTTCATTAGTTTCAAGAAATTTTTAAATTACCTTATTGATTTATTAAATGACCTGTCATTTTTCATTTAAGTTTTCTTGTGTTTATTTTGAATTATCCTTTGTTCTGTTTCTTCTGGGTTTTACACCTCCACCAATTTTCATGATGGAAGTTACATTTCTTTGTTTCTGTATGTAGAACACCCGTAAGTATCATTTGTAAATCTGGTTCACTGGTACTGAATTCTTTTAGGTTTTTCTTGTGTTGGAAATTCTTTATTTGTCTTTCATTATGGAAAGATAGCTATACGGGTAAAGAATTTTAGATTGGTGATTTTTTTCTTTCAGAACTTCAAATATATCTTTCATTTTAGACCATAGCATTCTATTGAAGAATCTGGAAATCTAATGGATTTCCTTAATAGTGATCTGGTGTTTTTTTTTTTTTATATGTTTTAGTATTCTCTCTTTTGAGTGATTGACAATAATGTATTATGTAGAGGATCTTCTCTGGTCATGTCTACATGGGGTCCTATGGATTTCCTGTACTTGGATTTCCATAATTTTCTCCAAATTGAGGAATTTTCACCTATTATTTCATTGAATAGGTTTCTAAACTTCTCCTCTTTTCCATTGCTTCAGGTATTTACAAAGTTGGAATATTGGTCTGTTTAATTGTGACCAAAACATCACAGAAGCAGTCTATATTCTATTTTATGTTTTCTGAAACTTTGCCTGACTGAAATATTTTCAAAATATTTCTTCTTCAAGTTCAAATATTCTTTCTTTTGCTTAATACAGTCTGTTGTTGAAGCTTTCAGCTATATTATTTAAAAAAATTTTTTTTTAAAACTTTGTTTCATACCTCTGTGAAACCAGTGGTTAAGAATGCTAATACTACTATAGTCTTAATGATCTGTGATTACTTTAAAATTTACTGTATATGGGTGAGATGGTCATTTTTACATTCAATTATTGTTGATAGCCATTGTCCAAATTTCCACTAAACTAGGTCTTTTTGCTTTTTATTTGTTAAACTTATTCATCAAAGTATCAAGCCTTTTTACTGTAATGTAAATTTAAAATATGTTATCACAACACCTAAAAAATAAAGAAATGGAAAAGGAAAGATGAGAGAGAAGGAGAGAGAGGGGGACAGGAAGAGAGGAAGGAAGGAAAGGGAATATCATTATGTTCTTAGAATTGTATCTACAAAGCACATTGAATCTCTTAAAGATTAATTTAAAAAAATAAAAAAATTATATAGAAAAAGGTTTTTTTTTCAATTTGTAAGGCATATTTACAGAGAGAGGGTGAAACAGACAGAAAGAGAATTTTCATCCCCTGGTTCATTCCCCAAATGGCTGAAATGGCCAGGGCTGAGCCAGGCCAAAGAGCCCAGAGCTTCCTCTGGGTCTCCCACATGGGTGCATAGGTCCAAGTAATTGGGCCATCTTCTGCTGCTTTCCCATGTGTTTTAGCAGTGAGCTGGATCAGAAGTGGAGCAGCCAGGTCTTGAACTGGTGCCAGTGTGGGATGGTGGCATCACAGGTAGAGGCTTAGCCAAGCCGCTCAACTGCATTTTTTATTTACTTATTGAGTTGTCATTTCTAATATTTTTGTTGGTTCTCTTTGAAAAACTATCTGCTGAATTTCACATTCGTATCGTGCAATAATTTCCTGATTTCATTCAACTGTCCGTATTGTCTTATATCTCTCTGAGCACACTTATAATCATTCTTTTCATTTCTTTGTCAATCATTTAATCAATCTTTTTTTTTTGAGTCTGTTAAAAAATATACCATTCTTTTCCATGCTTTGCTTTTTAATACTTTATATATCCATATGTTGATCAAAGAACAAACTGGTAATTAAGACTCAATCAATTAGTAATCTTCAAAAGACACTGTAAAAGAATGAAAAAAAATGAGACAAAGACTGAGAGAAAATATGTTCAATAAATTTCTCTCATAAAGGACTTGAATTCAGAATATATATAGAATTCTCAAAACTCAACAATAGGAAGGCAACTCAGTGAACAAATTAATAGAAGATTTGAGCATACATTTTACCAAAAATATATTTAGATGGCAAAAAAGCACTCAAAAAATTTTTAGCATTATTGGTGATTAGGGAAGTGCAAATTCAAACTCTAATTTCATATCACTATATATCTGTTTACATTTAAAGATAAAAAATATTGACTATATGAAATGCTGGTGAAGATATGGAATAACTGAAACTAGCATATATTTCTGGTGAAAATATGAAACTGCTTTAGCACACAGTTTGGTAATGTCTTTAGAACTTAAAAATATATTTTCCACATAACCTAGGCTTTCTACTACTAGGTATCTCCCCCAACAGAAACGAAAACGAATGTCCACACATAGACTTTTAAACAAATGTTCATAATAGTTCATTTGTCAGTAGCCAGAGCTGCAATTGACTCAAAGGTCCATTAAAAGACAAATGGATAAACAAACTGTAGGATAGCCATATATTGGAATACGACTCAGCAATAAAAAAAATGAACTATTGATACCCACAACAACAAGAATAAATCTCAAAGAACGCTCAATGAAAGAATTCGGACAAAAAGTTGTCTATCAGATGGTTCTGTTTATATTAAATTCTAGAGAATTCAAATTAATCTATAATGATGCTGATTTCAGATTATTGCTTCCTTGGGAAGTAGTAGGAAGGGATAGGAGGATTAGGATGATGATATGTTCATTATTTTGAGTGTGATCATGATCTTACATATACACATATTAAAACTTATCAAATTTTACCCTCTAGGGGCTGGTGCTGTGGCATAGCAGGTAAAGCCACTGCCTGCAGTGCCAGCATCCCATAAGGGCGCCAGTTGGAGAGCTGGCTGCTCCACTTCCCATCCAGCTCTCTGCTATGGCCTAGGAAAGCAGTAGAAGATGTCTCATGCTCTTCAGCCCCTGCACCCACATGGGAGACCCAGAGGAAGCTCCTGGCTCCTGGCTTCAGATTGGCACAGCTCTGGCCTTTGCAGCCAATTGGGGAGTGAACCAGCAGATGGAAGACCTCTCTCTCTCTCTCTCTCTCTCTCTCTCTCTCTGCCTCTCCTTCTCTCTCTGTGTAACTCTGACTTTCAAATAATAAATAAATAAATCTTTAAAAAAATTGCACCCTTTAAATATGGGCAGTTTGTATTAATTGTACGATAAAGCTGTTGAAATTTATCAATAGCAAAAATATGTGAGAAATAAATGTATTTCTGTAAATATATGCATATATGTAATATAATAAATCTATTATTTCTGTATGTAATATAATTTGCTATAAGGAATTTCATATATTTCATATATTTTAACGAGCATATGAGCCTATGTGGCATAGGAAACTTCATTTTTTTAAAGATTTTATTTATTTATTTGACAGGTAAAGTTACAGACAGTGAGAGAGAGAGACAGAGAGAGAGGTCTTCCTTCCATTGTTTCACTCCCCAAATGGCTGCAACAGCCAGAGCTGAGCCAATCCAAAGCCAGGAGCCAGGTGCTTCTTCCTGGTCTCCCATGCGGGTGCAGGGGGCCAAGCACTTGGACCATCTTTTACTGCTTTCCCAGGCCACAGCAGAGAGCTGGATTTGAAGAGGAGCTGCTGGGACTAGAACCAGCACACATATGGGATGCCTGCGCCGCAGGTGGAGGATTAACCTACTGCGCCATGGCGCCAGCCCCAGAAACTTCATTTTTAGCACCTGGAAACTACTTCAGAGAAGTAGGCAGTTATCATGTTGAGCACCAGTTCTCTGATTCTCCAGACACCGAGTGTTCAATAGTTCAATTCAATCCTGACACTAATTACCTTGTGGTAGTGCAGACCTCACAGGTAAAGGATGAAATCCCACAAGACTGCATTCCATCCACTACTTTAAATACCAGGTACACATCTCAGGCATTCTATATTTCTTATTTTTATTAACATTTTTTATTTATATATAGGGAATACATTTCATGTATTTTATATATACAGTTTTGGGACATAATGATACTTTCCCCTCTACAATCCCTCCCTCCCTTATCCCACCCTCTCCTATCCTTCTAGGATAGGACTAGAGGGTCCAGATCACAGGAAATTCTGTTCCACTGAGTTGGGCTGTACCATCCTCCAGGCAGGTGGATGTGTACACCAAGCAGGAAATTCTCCACACTCCGTTGTTTAGAGGTTTTAACGGAGGTCCCAGTAGATAACCATGATTGATTATGTTATTCATCACTGGTGACTAAGTTATAATTCCTTAATGAAGGATTGGTCTTTCTTGTGACCAGCCCCTAGCCTGAAAATATTTAGGGCCCACCAAGATTCACATAATTAGAATGAAAAAATCTGTGTATAAAGAGAATCGAAAATGAATCTTGATGTGAATGGAAGGGGAGAGGGAGTGGGAAAGGGGAGGGTTGCGGGTGGGAGGGACGTTATGGGGGGGAAGCCATTGTAATCCATAAGCTGTACTTTGGAAATTTATATTCATTAAATAAAAGTTTAAAAAAAAGAAAAAAAAGAAAAAAGCTGTGTATCATTCAGGAAAATACAAGACTTTTAAGAGCTTTGGGCCAAGGCTTTGGGACAAACACAAATAACTTTATATGATACCACAGAAACTATAGATGTTGATTTGTATCCTATTGTTTATCACATGGGAAAATCCATTGGGAGCTCCAAGAGGAGTTAACAGCATGAGTATATTTGTTTCAAAATTATTGACAATTGTGGAGTAATGCTGGAATTTGGTTGGTATAAAATAATAGATATTTACTGATGATTGGTCAACTGTTAACATATTACATTTATCAAATGATCATCAATAATTGTTTTTCTCATATTGTATCAAGAAACTTTTAAGAGAGGGAAGATATGGAGTTTAGAATCAATTTCCTTGCTTCTCTCTCCATTCATCAAACTTAACTAAACAATCCTTTCTGGGGCCGGCACCGTGGCTCACTTGGTTAATCCTCTGCCTGCGGCACTCTCATCCCATGTGGGCGCCGGGTTCTAGTCCCAGTTGCTCCTCTTCCAGTCCAGCTCTCTGCTGTGGCCCGGGAAGGCAGTGGAGGATGGCCCAAGTATTTAGGCTCCTGCACCAGCATGGGAGATCAGGAAGAAGCACCTGGCTCCTGGCTTCGGATTGGCGTAGCGCCAGCCGTAGCGGCCATTTGGGGAGTGAACCAACAGAAGGAAGAACTTTCTCTCTGCCTCTCTCTCTCTCACTGTCTGTAACTCTACCTGTCAAATAAAAAAAAATCCTTTCTGGCCAACCTCAGTTTTCTACATCATCTCCTGTACTGGACCAGCTGAATGATACTAGAGAAAAAAAAGGCAGTCATGCATATGAGTTTCCCTTTTACTCTATCCAAAATTTTCAAATTAGTATTCACTAGCACCCAACAATATAAGCATGCTCTTTGACATTTCAAAATTGGATAATCTTTTATAGCCCTTGTCTCTACTATTGAGGAATAGTGTTTTTTTCTTCATACTATTTGTTGACATTTTACTTAGTGTAGGGTTAATCTTAGGAAGATAAAGTAAACTGAAAATAGATCTTTGTAAAAATCACAAGTGGAAATAGGAGAGGGAGGAGGAAGAAGGGTGAGAGCATGGACAGGAGGGAGGACAGGGTGAGAAGTCTCACTATGTTCCTAAATCTGTATATATGAAATACATGAAATTTGTATACCTTACATAAAAAATTTTTAAAAGCTACTTTCTCACTGTCCACAAACACTGTTTTATATCTTATCTCATTTTTATTCAAATCTGCTGGAGATCTTTGGTTTCATGGTTTTACTTAAAATTTCACTCAATATAGTATCAACTAGAAAAGAACTGTATTTTTTTCACCACCATACTACTAACTTACCAGCACAGGTACTCTGCTCTCTGCCTTTCCTTCTTTTAATAGATGTGCTATCTATGCGTCTATCTACACAACCTCCCCTTAAAAGGGATTCCTTTTTCCTGCCTCCTGTTTAGATGCAGGAGTGCCCCAGAGTTCAGTCTTTGACTATCTTCTCTTTTCATACTCTACTCTTTTTTTTTTTTTTTTTAAACAGGCAGAGTTAGACAGTGAGAGAGAAAGAGAGAAAAGTCTTCCTTCCGTTAGTTCACCCCCAATGGCCGCTATGGCCGGCAGGCTGCGCTGATCCGAAGCCAGGAGCCAGATGCTTCTTCCTGGTCTCCCATGCAGGAGCAGGGCCCAAGCACTTGGGCCATCCTCTACTGCCTTCCCAGGCCACAGCAGAGAGCTGGACTGGAAGAGGAGCAGCCAGGACAGAATCTGGCGCCCCAACCAGGACTAGAATCCCGGGGTGCCAGAGCCGCAGGCGGAGGAATAGCCTAATGAGCCGCGGCACCGTCTTCTTTTTATACTCTTAACTTACATCTCTCTCATATAATTATATGCTGTTTTTGTTATGTTTTTTTTTTTTTACTTAAATACTTTATTTAATTTCACCAACACTTCTAGATTTTATGTGCATCAATAAATCATAGTAATAAGAATCCACTAACTTCAGAAATTTTAGATGAGTGACAAAAAGGAAATTTTTTAAAATACTGAAATTCAGTTTTAACCTAGACCCACAAGATGAAAAGAAAACCAAAATATCACAGTAACTAGTATTTCTAATTTGATCATTATTGCTGTTAAAGTTGATAAAATATTGATACCAAGGGTTAGTAGAAATGCTGTTGATATTCAAGAGATAATTAGCAAGTAAAATTTTTGATAAAACCATATTTTCACTTATATGGTTAACATTATCATATTGAATTACTGTTTCTTTATCCTTATGAAATAATGTCTAGAATCTAGTAATTTTTTAAATTTGTCTTTTATTTATATAGGTGAACAAATTTCACGTATTTCTTATTGAAGAGCATATTTCATACTGATCAGCATAATGATACTACTCACCATTTCCTCCCTCTCGTCCACAATCCCACTCTATCTCCTCCTTCATTTCTTATTTTTTATTTTAATTTTTAGTGTCATACTTTCAGTCTATTTTATAACCACAAACTTAATCCTCCACCAAATAAAGAATTCAACAAAAACTATGTAGCTAAAACCAGTTCCTCAAGATTATAGACAAGGGCTGTAAACAATAATTAAATCTCAAAATATCAGTTTTGCTCATATACATTACACTTATTGTGGTCTGTATATTAATTGCAACAAAATGAAGAAAACGTTTTTGTCTTTTTGGGACTGACTTCTTTCACTAAGCAAAATGGGCTCCAGTTACATCCATTTTGTTGCAAAATTATGATTTCATTCTTTTTTTATGGTAGAGTATTATTCTTTTTTTTTTAATTTTTTTATTTTTATTTTTATTTTTTGACAGGCAGAGTGGACAGTGAGAGAGAGAGAGAGACAGAGAGAAAGGTCTTCCTTTGGCGTTAGTTCACCCTCCAATGGCCACCGCGGCCAGCACGCGGCGGCCGGTGCACCGCGCTGATCTGATGGCAGGAGCCAGGTGCTTCTCCTGGTCTCCCATGGGGTGCAGGGTCCAAGCACCTGGGCCATCCTCCACTGCACTCCCTGGCCACAGCAGAGAGCTGGCCTGGAAGAGGGGCAACCGGGACAGAATCCGGCACCCGGACCGGGACTAGAACCCGGTGTGCCGGCGCCGCAAGGCGGAGGATTAGCCTAGTGAGCTGCGGCGCCGGCCGAGTATTATTCTTTTTTAAAAGATATTTATTTATTTGAAAGTCAGTTACACAGAGAGAGGAGAGGCAGAGAGAGAGAGACAGACAGACAAACAGAGGTCTTCCATCCGCTGGTTCACTCCCCAATTGGCTGCAGTGGCCGGAGCTGCACTGATCCGAAGCCAGGAGCCAGGAGCTTCCTCCGGGTCTCCCACGTGGGTGTAAGGGCCCAAGGACTTGGGCCATCTTCTATTGCCTTCCCAGGCCACAGCAGAGAGCTGGATTGGAACTGGAGCAGCTGAGTCCCGAATCGGCGCCCATATGGGATGCTGGCGCTTCAGGCCAGGGCATTATCCCACTGCGCCACAGTGCCAGCCCCATAGAGTAGTATTCTATAGTGTATATATATGTGTGTATATATATATATATATATATATATATATACACCACATTTTCTTTATCCAGTCTTAAAATGATAGACATCTGGGTTGATTCAATATTTTAGCTAATGTGAATTTAGATGCAGTGAACATTAGAATACAGAGAACTCTTTGATATGCTGAATTCTTTTCATTGGATAAATTTCCAGGAGTGGGATGGCTGGGTCATATGTTAAATGTATTTTAAGATTTCTGAGAAATCTTCATACTGTGTTCCATAATGGCTGTCTGATTAATATTCCCATCAACAGTAGATTAGGGTACCTTTTTTCACCATATACTCACCAGTATTTATTGTTTTTTTTTTTTTTTTTTTTCATTTTTGGATGATAGCCATTCTAACTGAGGTGATTTGAAACTTCATTGTGCTTTTGACTTGCATTTAGGGAATGGTGACTAGTGATCCTGAGCACCTGGCTCCTGGCTTCGGATCAGCGTGATGTGCCGGCCGAGGCGGCCATTGGAGGGTGAACCAACGGCAAAAGGAAGACCTTTCTCTCTGTCTCTCTCTTTCTCACTGTCCACTCTGCCTGTCAAAAATAAAATAAAATAAAATAAAAGTGTGGTAAAGCCTGCAACTGCAGTGTTGGCATCCCATGTGGGTGCCAGTTTGAGTCCTGGCTTCTACATTTCCAATCCAACTCTTTGCTATGGCTTGGAAGGGAAGTAGAAGATGGCACATGTCCTTGGTTTTCATTTTTCTAATTTTTTTTTTTTGTCTGATGTATGACTGAAATATTTCCAAAGATTTGTCTTCTAGCTCAGATATTCTTGCTCCTGCTTCACCAAATCTGTTGTTAAGGCTTTTTACTATATTTTCTATTTGACCTATTGAATTCTTTATTTCTAAGTGTCGTTTGATTTCTCTTCAATATCTCTCTCTTGGCACAAATTTTCATCCATATTGTGATTGGATTTCTTTATCTCATGAATCTGTTTCTCTGTGTTTTTGAGTGATTTTATAATCATTCTTTTGAATTCATTTTCAGGCATTTCATTAATCTCTTTGTCTTCACATTCTAATATTGAAATACTTTTGTGCTTCTTTTGGAGACTCATATCATCCTCTTTGTTTTGTTTATTTTATTTCTACACTTATTTGTAGGCATTTGTAGAAACACTTGTTGCTTTTCTCCTCTAATGGCTTTTATCTTTGAACTGTGGTTTTAAATGCCATCCAGATATTGCAGACTCTCTCTAAAGTTTTATCTCCAAACTTAGCCTTTCCCTTGAATTCAACTACATTTCATACTCAATGACACCCTTTCTGCTCAAGCAAACTCATACAGTGTCTGGATTCAAATGATATCAGTTGGAAGAAGAGAGAAAGATTGAGAGAATGAGAAGGGCAGAGAATATTCAAGTTTGGAATTTTGGTTAGATACCTGAAGTCCATATTAAAAAAAATTTTGAGTATGGGGCCGGCGCTGTGGCGCAGCGGGTTAACACCCTGGCCTAAAGCACCGGCATCCCATATGGGCACCGGTTCTAGTCCCAGCTGCTCCTCTTCCAATCCAGCTCTCTGCCTTGGCCTGGGAAAGCAGTGGAAGATGGCCCAACTCCTTAGGCCCCTGCACCCACGTGGGAGACCTGGAAGAAGCACTCGGCTCCTGGCTTCAGATCGATGCAGCTCTGACCTGCAGCCAACTGGGGAGTGAACCATTGGACGGAAGACCTGTCTCTCTCTCTGCCTCTCATCTCTTTGTGTAACTCTTCCTTTCAAGTAAATAAATAAATCTTTTAAAAAAATTTTGAGTATCTTTCAGCTTCAATGATAACCCTAGGTTGGCCAGGGGTTTTGCTAGCTATCTTATGATTTTTTTTCCAACAAATTTGCAGATGGAGTTTCTGAATTTGTTCTTTTATGCTAAGTACTCTGACAATGGAGTAGATACATTCTTGAAAAACTGCCTGTGTAGGTATGATTAGAACATCAGTTTTATCTCTGGATGTAAATGCTTTCTGTAAAAAAATTTCCAGTGTTTTAATATAAGTGAGAAAAGAATTTTGCTGCTCTTCTACATACGTAAACATCAAATTGACCTTTCTTCCTCAAATTTGTCCAGGTGATCTTAGACCAAAGAATGCCTATGAGGCCACTTAGAATTCATCTTGTTTTAGTGGATGCTTCTTATAGATACACTGACCTTATAAAATCAAGGAATATGTTTACAGTGAGGATGTTCACAGGAAAGAGGAATAAATCAACACAGGATTTCCCCAGGAATAGAAAGTATTCTTTTCTTCATATATTTTAAGAGTATAAACACCCAGCAATATATTGCAAAGTTTTATCCAATCCTCTTTATTTTTCCTAAATTTTATTATAACTCCACACTCATAACTCTTATTGTTATTGTTGCCAATATATTGGACCCATACAAAGTACAGTATTAGTAAATTCATAAATATATTTTTGAAAAATAATTTAAACAAAAGGTAGAGTTGAAGGCCCATTTATAGTGGTGATTTATGATTTATATGATTTATAATCATAGTGATCTAAGTGTATATTGTTAACTGCAATTGCTACTATGACCCTACCCATAATATTACACTATAATTTAAATTGGTTTTTGAATTGATAGCTGGGATATTTTATGTTAGGCAAGGAGTCCATACTGTCCATACTACTGTGGACTATCACATGTTGAATTCCTAGTTCAATGCGTGTTCTGTGAAATCTGTTTCTTATTTGGTCATAGAAAGTAACATGGCCCCAGAGGTGACCTATTCAGAACCACTAACTAAAAATAGTAGTTAGGAAGGCAGCAGGAGTGCAGGCCATGTTTATTTCTTAAAGTTCAAAGTCATTAAATAGTTCTTCAGCAGGAGCTGTATTTGTCATGCATTGTTCTGCAGGTGTAATTACCATCAACACTCGTGGGAATTTTGTATTTGACTCGAGAAGCAAATATAGCAGTAGTTCTTAAAACAGAGCACCAGAGTCATTGATATGCATGAAAATGTTCTCCTAGGTTTTGAAGAGAAGGAGAATTCAATGGGCATTATAGAAACACTAATATAAATACCATTGCTTCTATACTAAGTTTTTTCTAAAATAAGAATTCATAAAAATACAGGATACACAAATCAATAAATGTGGTACATCACATTAACAAATTAAAAAAACTATATGATTATCTCAATATATGCAGAGAAATCATTTGATGAAATACAACATCTTTTCATGATAAAAACAATTTAAGCAAATTCTGTATACAGGGAACATTGCTCAACACGGTCAAGGTAATATTAGACAAAACCACAGTCACCATTATATTGAATGGGGAAAAGCTGGAAACATTACCACAAATAGAACTAGACAAGGATACCCACTTTCACAGTTACTATTTAATATAATACTGGAAATTTTAGCCACAGCCATTAGACAACAAAAGAAATCAAAGTGCTACAAAGTAGAAGGGAGGAAGTCAAATTATCCCTGTTTGCAGAAGACATGATCCTTTTTCAGGGGAACAAAACATTTTCACTAAGAGATTATTTGTACTTAGAAGAATATTCAGCAAAGTTGCAAGATATAATATCAACATACAAAATCAGTAACATTCATTTACACTAACATTGTTCTTGAGAAAGAACTTGTAAGATTAGTCCATTCACAACAACTATCAAAAAATTAAATGCCTTGGGATAAATTTAACCAAGGATCTGAGTGATGACTACATTGAAAATTATAAACTATTAGCCGGCGCCGTGGCTCAATAGGCTAATCCTCCACCTTGCGGCGCCGGCACACCGGGTTCTAGTCCCGGTTGGGGCGCCGGATTCTGTCCCGGTTGCCCCTCTTCCAGGCCAGCTCTCTGCTATGGCCAGGGAGTGCAGTGGAGGATGGCCCAGGTGCTTGGGCCCTGCACCCCATGGGAGACCAGGAAAAGCACCTGGCTCCTGGCTCCTGCCAGGATCAGCGCGGTGCACCGGCTGCAGCGGCGGCCATTGGAGGGTGAACCAGCGGCAAAGGAAGACCTTTCTCTCTCTGTCTCTCTCTCTCACTGTCCACTCTGCCTGTCAAAAAAAAAAAAAAAAAAAAAAAAAAAAAAAAAAAAAAAAGAAAATTATAAACTATTGAGGAAACAAATAGAAGAAGACATAAAAAAATGGAAAGAATCTTCCATGTTCATGAATTGGAAGAATTAATATAATTAAAATTTCTATACTACACAAAAGCAATTTATAATTTCAGTGCAATCCCAAAATACCAAGGACATTTTTACCTAGATCTAGAGAAAACCATCCTGAAATTCGAATGAAAACATGAGACCCCAAATAGCCAAGGAAACCTTAAGCAATCAAAACAAAACTGTAGGAATCCCTGTACCAAACTTCAAAGCATACTACAGGGCTGTTATAATAATAAAAAGCTTGGTAGAAGCATAAAAGTAGACATGTATGCCAATGAAACAGAAAAGAAATCTCAACATCTACAACCAACGAATATTTGAGAAATGAGCTAAAAATCACTACCTGGAAAAACAACAGCCTCTTCAACAAATGGTGTTGGGAAAATTGTATCTCTGCATAAGGGACTATGAAACAAGACCCCAACTTACACCCTAATCACAATGGCTAACAGACACATGAAAAAATGCTCGGTATCACTAGCCATCAGGGAAATGCAAATCAAAACCACAATGAGGTTTCATCCCACCCAAGTTAGAATGGGTCTCATACAAAAATCAACAAACAACAAATACTGGTGAAAAAAGTGGGGAAAAAGGTACCCTAATCCACTGTTGGTGGGAATGTACATTGGTCCAGTCACTGTGGAAGACAGTATGGAGGTAACTCAGAAATCTCAAAATAAACCTACCATATGACCCAGGCTTCTGGCTCCTGAGAATTTATCCAAACATTAAGAAATCAGCATATGAAACAATTATCTGCTCACCCACGTTTATTGCAGGTCAATTCATAACAGCTAAGCTATGGAATCAACCCAGATTCCCATTAACTAAAGACTGGATAAAGAAATTATGGTATATATACACTATGGTATACTACATAGCACCCATGTGGGTGACCCAGAAGAAGCTCCTGGCTTTGGCTTTGGATTGACCCAGCTCTGGCCAATGTGGCCATTTGGGGAATGAAATAGTGGATGGAAGATATCTTTCTCCCTGTCTCCTTCTCTCTTTCTCTCTGTAAATCTGCCTTTCAAATAAAATAAATCTATAAAAAAGACAAGTTAATGTTAATGCTACAGAAAACCATCCTGATGTCTATTCAAATATCCAAAGAATTACCTACAAACTAAGTAGGGAAATTCACCACACCATCACCCCACTATGCCCATGATGCTTCCAAGTTCTCCTTCATTCTTCAACATCTGTGAGGAGCTTAAGGAGACCACCCACTTTATCTCCTTTTCTGAGAAAAGCTAGCTTTCTCTGGGACATCCATCTTCCTTCTAAAACTGCTGATGTCGTCTGACTCAGAAAGAACCTCATTTTCCCTTTGGATGTGCAACAACCCAAATCACATCACTTCTTGATGCACCTACTGGAATTCTGGAGATAGAATCATTATTCATCCATGCAAAAAAAATTCACCTGGTTTCTGCAAACATTTTACAGGGAAAACCACATTTGAGACTGAGAGCATTGGGTTATAAGCCTTGGGGGTTGGGACAGAGGGAGCTGGAAGAGTTCCAGACAATCTGTTTATTTTTATTTTTTATTTTCTATGTGAAAAGCATGTACCTCCCAGTACCAGAGCATAGGTTCTGCTGCCAGAACTACTTAGGAGCTAGCCTCATTTCCTGTGCTAACAATCATACTCCTTCATTTACAGTGATTATCAACATTCTTTACACCAAACTGCCCTCAGAGCGGGGGACTTGGCAGGACTCAATAGCAGTGTCAGTAACTTCAGAGTTGTTAGATTTCAGTTTCAAAATGAAGGGTTTCAGAGCCCAAAACTGGGTAATTTGCTCAACATCTGGTTCCCTCTGCAGGGGGCAGGAGGTAAACAGGGAATGGCCTTTGGTGTTTGTAGTGACTATTTCCATCATTTGTCTTGGATTTCCAGGGAGGCAATGGAGTCTAATGGAAAGAACACTGACATTGAAATTGTGCTAACATTTTATCTGTGTTGGTTATTTGTTTGTACTTGCGAAAATTACTTAATTTTTGCATTACCCACTTTAGTCATCTATAAAATGGGTTTCATGACTTCTGAACTTGCAGTGTTGGTGTGAGGATTAAATTAAATAATTATAATAATTATGAAGAGATGTTCAATAGATTTTCTTATTCCTCTCAAGTTTTGCTAGGCCATCATGAGATAGATATTATTCTCTTCATGACACTGCATATGGTTTCCTTGCTACTGGAAGTGTCAAGAACTTGTAAGAACTCTAAGTGAAATAGTCATCCAATGGTACTCCAAATTCTTTATTTCAACAGCTCACATCAACATTACTGAGACCTGAGTGTAGAGATCTTGCTTAGTGTTTTTTTATCACTTGCTTTTTCCAAATTTTTTTCTTTAAAAATTTTATTTAAGTTATACAAGTTTCATATATTTCATATATTCAGATTTAGGAACATAGTGGGATTTCTTTCCCTCCACCCTCCAACCGCTCTTTCTCTTCCCTCTCAGATTCCTACTCTTAATGATCTATGATCTATTTTCAGTATACTTAATGATCATAGGGTTTTTAACTCCAAAATCCATGTTTCCTCAATTCCCATGCCCTGCCATCTTCCTATGGCTAAGTGAAGTTGATATTTTCTGACTGCTATTGTTGTATTCTTCCTTGTGTTCACCTCTGTTCTGTAGCAGCTGCTACTGCTGTCAGTGCCTGTCAGAAATGACCAGCATTGATGCCTCAGGTGCTGTGGTTGTCAGCTTTGCTGATGGCATTTGTCATCACCACTTCTCACTCCTTGCTGCTACCCTTTATCATGATGACTCCTGGCATTTGTACCAACAGCATCTTCTCAGACAGGAAAACTGCTCTTCTTACAGTGATTGTATGTTTAGCGTAGCCCTGGGCTGCAGGACTGTGCCTGAAGAACTTAAAACACACATATTTCCAAAGGCTGGGATGATATTATAGGGAGAGACATAGCCCAGGATTCTATCATGAACTTCCTTAGTGTCTCTGAACCAGCTAGCATCAGGAATTCTGTCTAAGCATATCAAATATAGCTCTCTTTTATTAAAACATCTTAATCCTAGTGTCAATTCGGAAATCAATTCAGTCTCTAAATAACTTTTATGACTCTGAGGAGTAAAAAACTCATCATGGGTGCAAGGAGGTAGCAAATTCTCATCTATGAAGCAATTTATACTGAGTATGGATCTTTATTACCATTGGAGTTCAATTTTAATTATGTTTAGTTACATAGCAGTGGATGTTCTGTGTTATGGGACAGTTATGAATGAAGGAAAAAACAGAGACAAGTTGTCTTTTTTTTTTTTTTTTAACAGGCAGAGTCGACAGTGAGAGAGAGAGAGACAGAGAGAAAGGTCTTCCTTTGCCGTTGGTTCATCCTCCAACGGCCGCCGTGGCTGGTGCGCTGCGGCCAGCGCACCGTGCTGATCCGAAGGCAGGAGCCAGGTGCTTCTCCTGGTCTCCCATGGGGTGCAGGGCCCAAGTACTTGGGCCATCCTCCACTGCACTCCCTGGCCACAGCAGAGAGCTGGCCTGGAAGAGGGGCAACCGGGACAGAATCCGGCACCCCGACCAGGACTAGAACCCGGTGTGCCGGCGCCACAAGGCGGAGGATTAGCCTAGTGAGCCGCAGCGCTGGCCGACAAGTTGTCTTAAGGGAAGATAGAGAGCTCCCATATATGGGACCCAAATCCAGGCAAGTGACCCAAATCATGGAGGCTTAGAGTTCATTGCACAGTTTCACCTGTGAAAGAGTTTAGGTTACATTCATCTAAGTGACAGCAATTAGTAACAAAGTAGCAACACTAGACATGTACTTCTTGATCTTAGAGAAGGGAAATTACAATTTTATGAATGATTAAACTGAGAAATGACAGAGAAACGTTTAAAGCACCTCATTATCTTAGTGAGTATATTGATGTTACCTAGGAAGGCCAAACTAGCACAGGCCAACTAGAGATGCAACACAGAAAAAAATAAGAAAGCAAGAAAATTCGTAGTGAGGTATCCTATCAGCCACTTGAGGCTTACATAATACAGCCATCAAATTCATCATCCAAACCAGGACTCTTGAGAATGGGAAGGGGAAATACTTCAATGAAATATTCCCAGGCACAACGTTCGAACCCTCAATTTAGAAGCTCACTTATCACTAGTGAGGATTTATTGATGGATAAATGTGTGTCTATCCATGACTTGCAATTTGCAGCAATTATTTAGATTTAAGTTAACTGTTGATGAACTATATATACATGAGGGTTCTTCAAAAAGTTCATGGGAAATGGAATTGAGAGTTTATTTTGGCGCAAAAATGCAAAATCCATGCACATGAGGAATCTGAAAGTTCATGAAAAATGCATGTTGTGAATGCATGATGCAAGGGTTTCAGAATTTTTTTACACCAAAATAAGATTATCTTTTAATTTCATTTTCCTAAAAACATTTGAGACATCCTTTTTCAAGGATTCAGTGATTTAAGTTGAACTGTCAGGGTTTTTAAATTTTCAAGTTAAAACTGTTTTTAAGATTTGTTCAAGAGATATTCTTGTTCTTACTTGAACTTTGTAGTCAATATTTTCATGCCCCCCAGAATGATTAACACTGATTTTATAATTTGAAATACTAGTTTACCATTAACTTCGTTTTACTCCAGTTCTTAAAACTCTGGAGTAAATGATGATAACTGAGTTGCTCATTGGAATAAATATTTACATACATGCAATTTACTTCTCTCTAGTCACTAGTAAGATTTCATTTTTAAAATGCTCCCAATAGTTGAAAGAGATTTGGAGTAAAGAATTAGATCAAGTTTAATTTATTGACCCATTTTACATGCATAGTACTATTTTTTAATTAAAACAAAGTACATTCATCTTCTAATCTGAAGTAGAGAAAGAATAAGTTTTGACATATTTTATAGGTCAAGAGATTTTACTCCAAAGACTGTAGCCCTGAGATCATACTTTTCTACCTATATGTAATCATTTAACCCAAAAGTATTACATTTGGTGTTAATGAAAAGCAAGAAAAATGATATGAAGAAAAAATTGAATATAGGTACATTGATTCTGTTGGCATATTGCAAAATAAAATTTTTTTTTTTGATTTTTAAACCACTACTTCTTAAATTACTAAGATGTAAGTGCATAGCAAGTCAATTTCTTTTTTTTTCTCAGTTCGGTGGATACTTTTATTGCCCATCCCATTTCAAAAATCAATCATGTACTTGAAAGAAATGAAGATAGAACTCTACACATCTCCAGGAACTTATAGAAAATAGTATATAATATGCTTACTTCTACACCTTCTTCATAAATCGAGAGAAGTCACTCACCATGCACATCCATTGTTGGCATCCTGCCATTCCTAATATTGAATAGATTACTTTACTCATGGGGCATGTCCTTTTCTGTCTCCTTTCCAGTCAGTGTCTGATTGGCTTCCTGGTAATCTTATTCTTGAATGTGTAGAGTTAAAATGAGGCCTGCAGTTTGCCTCTACTAGCCAAATTCCATTTTTCTATCAGAATTTTTAAAACAACTCCTTTTCTAAACAGAAGGAGAAATCAGTACTTTTCTGACAAAATAATGCTTTCTGGTTTGTTTGCAGTATTTGTGTGTGTGTGCAATCGCTTCTCGGCCTTTTGGCTAAGATCACATGTAGTATTTGTGTGTGCATGCTTCAGTAGTTCCTGCATTTACTATTCTCTTGTACCAGATTATTTTATGACACCTATACCATGTTAGTGGCTGATTAACCTCTCTTTCCTTCTTGAGTCTTCATAAGATTTGGGGAGATTATTATGGCAGTGAGAGGAGCAGTTATTCTTTGATTTACCTGAAATTAAGAGCAAGCAGATAAAATGTTCCAATTCCTCCTGCAGGAAATGAAGATGGAGGGTTCTGTTTCTCACTTATCACTAGTCAAAAAGAATTACAATTCTCAGGAGCAAATTGAAAAGTTAGGAGAAAAATATTTTCAGGAGTAGAAGTTCTCCAGGTGCTGAAGGGATTGAACACATCAGATCTGATGGATGTATCAACACTGACGTTTGTGAAAATGTGCATGAAGAAATATGCATTGATTTTAAATAGCATGCCGCAAAAGCCTAAAAAATAATGCATGATTTTCCATCTTCTAACTTAGATGGAAAAACATGTGTTTTGCTCACAATTTTGTCTAAGGGAAATGTGAACTCCCAGCCAATTGCATTCACATGCAGGCCCTTTTTCTGAGATTGCTTTCAAATGTAAGCATAACATATGTTGTTCTGTTAGAAAAAAAATAAATAAAGTGAACTTTTACAATGTAAATTCCTAAAATATGGGATTATGGGAAAGAGTCATGTTGTTTAAAACAATGCATAGTTTTCCCTGTAGGTAGAGTCACAGGGGTGGAGGGTGCAGGATAAGCGATTTTAACCCCTGCACCTTTTGTATTACGCCATGGTGCCTGCGTATGTGATAGAACAGCTTTCCTCTGTTGGAGTTTAGAGAGTCAAGCTCAATAACCACATTAGGAAGAATAATAGCCCAATGGCATATGTGTTGACAGATGTTTCTTACCCAGTGGAAAAGAGATAGAGGAAATTAGATGATGAATTTTAAGGACTGAAGCATACACTGTAGGTTTTCTAAATTGCCAAGTATTGTGTTCTTCCTGAGGTCACCAAATATGTGTTGGCTGCCTTTGGTGACACTGAAAAGTCCTTAGAGTCTAAATGAATGAGCTCTGGAATTGCTCCCATGATGAACTGCTAACCAATTTGTCTCAACTGGCACTTGAATACAAAATTAAAAATGAAGGTCTTCTGGACTGCATTGTGGCCTGAATGATTTATTCTCACTCATTTTCTCCTCTTTCCATGCTACAATATTTTTACATGGTCAATAAATTATAGAGGCTGACATTAACAAGATGAACTGTGGATGAAAATATGTGAGCCTGAATATTTTATAAGATCATGAAACTGATATTTTACTTTTTCTACCACTGGCTCTGGACCTGTGGAATCTGTGAAGTGAGGACATCTAACTTACTTAATTCAGATTAATTTAGTAAGGGGTCCCATAGACTGATGAATCCTGGGTCATTAATAATGGAAAAGAGGGTGCTTAATACTTAGGACATTTTAGTGAAAGCAAGTGAAGTGTTTGGAACAAGTAAGATGAGGCACTCTAACTCTTTTTTTTTTAGACACTTTGGCATTGAAACTGAACTTGATATTGACCTGCAGTGATACATGAGTTCTTGATGTGACAATGGTTTCTACTTATCACCCAAAGGATCAGTTAGCATTTGGCAGAGGAGAGCACTAATGTTGCAAGCTGTCTCAGTACTAGAGGGATGATCTCAGAAAAAAGCAAAAGAAGTTTAATTCAGGCATAGTCATTCAGATTTTTACAAGAGGCTAAAATGTTCTAGTTGGAAAAAGTTGTTACTACTAAAAAACAAGCATATGTTGGGAATTCAGAATACTACAAATGAGTCATTAATAAATAGCTATTTGGGGCAGATAGGAGACAACAGTACTAACAACAAACTGTGTACTAACATGTGCTTTGTATTTTACTTATTTTACCTGATTTAAAATCAAGACTATATTATAAAATAGGCATGTCCTAGGTCTTTTCTGAGTTTTTGTTACAGACATTGTCTTGTATTTATAGCAAATAATAACAAGTATAAGTTAATTATTTATAGGGTACCAGGCTCCATCCTATGTCTTTGAGCAGGTGGTAGACAGGGACTTTTTAAAAATCAGAAGAGAAATTTTTGGCTAAACATTTCACTCAATGTTGATTTATACCTGGATTTTGCATAATCAGTAATCTGAGCGCTCCATGTGTTTTTCAGTCTAGAAGAGGATAATCTGCTTCCTGGAATACATTAGGAACTTAATATTGACATTATTTTTAGATGCCTACTTCCTGAGCCCAAAGGTACTGACATGAAAAGCACTTGGGAGTATATGAGATGTTTGTGACCTCATGAACATTGAAATGAGAGATGGTGCTTATTTTTAGCAGAGTATTTGGAGGGCCTTTATGGGCTAATTTTCACTTAAAGCTGCTCATAGAGCAGTTGAAGATGTGCTAATAGGGCATGCTGCCAAAGTCTATGATTGTTGTTATTTAGCACTTTATTTTAAGAGCTTTAAGCATCATCCAGAAATATTTATTGAGTGCATGTATATGTAGGGCCAGGCTGGCTGAGTGCTGGGTAAGCTTTGTAGATCTAAGAAATGAATAATTTCAGCTTTCAGCACATGATGAGGGGTAAAGGCCACTCTTCCCTATGAACAGAAGAGAGCATGATTTACTTAGTTCTTGCTACAAAAGATATCAGGGGTTAAAAAGTTGGAATTCAGCCTTTGCTACTCAAGTTACCTTCTCACATGCTACATATTACATATACAGACCTGAGAAATGAAAAATAACCTGGTAGTTTAATAAGGGTGGCAATGTAGTCTGGATGGATAAAGTGTAACCTCCCTTCCTTGCTCTGTAAAATTTGAATGATAAGTTTTTTTTTAGGTTACACAGATACTTGTTAACATTTTATTCATCTGTTTCATTATGTTTCATTTAGAAAGCCACCCTCTCTGGACAGATCCTACTTTGATTTCTTGGCCAAAAAGGGATAGAAGTTCCATGACATCAAAAGACAGATTAGTCAAATGATTTTATTGATTTTAATTCTTTACCAAATTTAATTCCTTAATATCCTTTTACACTCCATGTTTCTATCAGTTTCCTGTAGAAATGTGGAACTCTTCAGTCACCAGAATGTTCTGGAGCTTGACCAGGTCAAGTTCACTGAAGGTGGGGCTAAGCATAAAAGGTTTTTCCAACAGGCTTATGTAAAGATTGCCAAGTGACTTGGGTAATAGGGTGGGTGGGGAGGTGTGATAACTTTTTTTTAAAAAGATCTATATATTTTTAAAATATTTATTTATTTATTTGTAGTCAGAGTTACACAGAAAGAGAAGGAGAGGCAGAGAGAGAAAGAGAGAGAGAGAGAGAGAGAGAGAGAGAGAGAGAGAGAGAGAGATTGAGAGACGTCTTCCATCCAATGGTTCACTCCCCAATTGGCCACAACAGCCAGAGCTGCACCTATCCGAAGCCAGGAGCCAGGATGATTCTTCCAGATCTCGCACGTAGGTGCAGGGGCCATCTTCTACTGCTTTCTCGGGCCATAGCAGATAGCTGGATAAGAAGTTGAGCAGGTGGGACTCGAACCAGCACCCATATGGGATGCCAGCACTGCAGGCGGTGGCTTTACCCCCTGTGCCACAGCACACTGGGAGATTTCATCACACCACTCAGAAAGGAGCTCAATATAAAACTTCTAAATTATTTTTAGAATTTTCCATTTTATATTTTTGGACCACAGTTGATTGTAGGTCACTGAAAAATAAAAGATGGAGCCATAGATAAGGGGTGCACTACTGTATTTTCTTTACCTAATAATTTATTTAATGCTCCTTCAGGAATTGGCACTTAACATAGCTCACCTTGAGATACAATATATTTACTCAATAATTATAAACATAATGTTGCATTATTATTTTACTAGACTCAACTGCTAATATAATGCTGTATAAAAGAAAAGCAAAAATTATAATTTAATTACATTGAAATTTGTCATTAATACTAAATAAGATGTTTCTGTAATTGCTTGTAAAGTGCTTGGCATGTATATGTGTTTAACAAATATTTAGTGGAATTTTTATGCAAGAGGTATGAATCACCCATTAATATGTAGGAATAATGATAAACTGATTTCCTTGTACACTAGCATCTTTTTTTTGTGGATAGGGATTGTTTTATTAACTTTCATATCCCCAGGTAAATTGGTAAAATATAGTAGGAGACTTCAAAAAGTTCATGCAAAACATATTATGCAAAAAACATATACAGATTTCCAATTTTTTGTACCAAAATAAACTTATCTTTTAATTCCATTTCCGTGAACTTTTTCAAAGTCCCCTCAATAGATAAAGAGGAAGTCCTCCTTAATGGGTGTGTCATATGAGAAACATCACATTACTTTGCAGTGCCTGTTTCACTTTGCATAAAATAGGCATATTAATAATTACCTTGTAGGTTCATAGCATTAAATTAGTTGAAACATGTATGACAATTTATTTTTTAAAGTGTTAAATGGGAGGAGCATTTGACACAGCAGTTAAGAGGTGACATTCTGTATAGGAATGCCTGTGGTTAAGTACCATCTCTGCTTCCAATGCCAGCTTCCTGCTAATGTGTACTCTGGGAAGCAGCATGATGGCCCAGGTACTTGGTCCCTGTCACCCACATGGAAAACCCATATTGAATTAAGAAGCCTGACTCATTCCTGGTTGTTGCAGGCATTTGGAGAGTACAACATTGGATCAAAGATATCTTTCCATCTGTTTCTCTTCCTTTAAATTGAATTGAAAATAATTAAATGAAAAATTTTTAAATGGGCAAGGTGATCATTTAAAAGAGCTTAAATAATATATAATTGCAATTATTTTAACTTGATATTTATGCAAGGATGGAAAATTCAGCAGTAGTGAAAAGTACAAAATAAAAAGCAAAAGCCTATCCCCTCCATAATCCCAGAGGAAGTCTTTCCTGACTTTATAAAATATTTAAATGATTAATATTGCCTGGCACCTATATGGAGATAGCAGGCAGATGATTAAATGGATGGATGGATAGATACATACATAGAATGAAAAACATTATTTTATAGAAATAGGATCATATTTTTAAATTCTTATCATAATTATTGAGTTCAAGGAAGAGAAGGCAAAACAAATTATGGAATATCAAAGATATTTTAAATAAAAAAATTTTCATCTTCAAAGAGTCAATCAATATTTAATGGGAAATACCATTTCAAATTCAGCCTGTTTTGATTCAGTCCTTACTACATCATGTTCATGCTTCTTACTACCTGCTTCCTTATCTATCAATTTTTCCTAGTTATTTTGTTATTTGTATCTTGTCAATGTTTATAGTATTCACATTCAGTTAGCTAAATTTCCATTACAGTTGTTCACTGTTTGTTCTGTGTGTAAGTGGATTCTTAGCTCATCACTAGTTATTTTATCTCAGCTTTTCTGTATCTGAGTTCTTGATTTATTTCTTTGTTAGCTAAATTTAATTCTCAAGCAGTTTTGTAGAAGAGCTGTAATCCAGATGTTCCAGTGCTTTGTTGCCTTCTCTTTGTCCATGTCTTGTCTGCATATATTGCCTCCTTCAATTATTCCAAATTCTGAGGGATAAAAATAACATCTCTCTCAAATCGCCCCTACCCCTTTATTCACATTTACCTCTCTTCTGAAGTATATGAAAAGGGACTTGATCCAATCTGGTTTTAGTGTTCTCCAGCCCTACTACTTTCCAAAGCTGTTTCCTGCAATTTCCTTCATTTCTTTCTTGGGTGAGAACCATAAGTTCTTCAATTTTATGTCTTCCTCTTTCTTCTTTTACCTATTTATTGGAACACATCCACTCTGTCTTCTTAAAATCAATTATGTGGGAAGTAAATGCTAAGAGATTTAAATTTCAAGTTTTTTACTTCTGGTCTAACACTTAGTGTAACTTATTCGAATAACAAATTCCAGGTTGAAAGTAATTTTCATTAAATGTTTTGTGATTTTCTTGTGTTTTTTTTTTTTTTTTTTTGACCTGAGCTATTTGTGTATTTTTTAAAAACAGCATTTTTCAATATCTTCTGGTATCTGGTAATACTGACGAGAATTTTGTTTCCCATCTTTTTTTAACAAAAACCTTTTGTACCTTTCTTTTGTTTCTCTTTAAACTTTCTTTATTTTTTTTTTATTTATTTGACAGGTAGAGTTATGGACCGTGACAGAGACAGACAGAGAGAAAGGTCTTCCTTCCATTGGTTCACTCCCCAGCCAATGCACCATATGTTGCTGCGCAGATCCGAAGCCAGGAACCAGGTGCTTCCTCCTGGTCTCCTATGCAGGTGCAGGGCCCAAGCACTTGGGCCATCCTCCACTGCCTTCCTGGGCCACAGCAGAGAGCTGGACTGGAAGAGGAGCAACCGAGACTAGCAACTGTGCCCATATGGGTGCTAGCGCTGCAGGCGGAGGATTAACCAAGTGAGCCTCTTTTGTTTCTCTTTAGAGGTTTTTAGGATCATGGGGCTGGAGGCATTGTTGTACAGCAGGTTAAGCTGCCTCCTGCAAAGCCAGCATCGCATGTGAGCCCCAGGTTCTTGTCCCTGCTATTCCACTTTCCATCCAGCTTCCTGCACCTGGGAAAACAGCAGAAGACAGCCCAAGTATTAGGTCCCTACAGCCCAAGTGGGAGATCTACATGGAGTTTCAGGCTCCTGGCTTCTGCCTGGTTTAGCCCTAGCTGTTGCAGCCACTTAGGGAGTGAACCAGCAATTGGAAAATCTCTCTCTCTCTCTCTCTCTCTCTTTCTCTGCCTTTCAAATAAATAAATATTTTTCTAAAAAAGAAGTTTTTAGGATCTAATTATTTATTCTTGGTGTTCTCAAATTTTACAAAATGATAAGTGTCTTTTTAAAAGATGTGTTGGGTCAGCGCCGAGGCTCACTTGGCTAATCTTCCACCTGCGGCACCGGCACCCTGGTTTCTAGTCCCGGTTAGGGCGTTGGATTCTGTCCCGGTTGCTCCTCTTCCAGTCCAGCTCTCTGCTGTGGCCCGGGAAGGCAGTGGAGGATGGCCCAAGTGCTTAGGCCCTGCACCCACATGGGAGACCAGGAGGAAGCACCTGGCTCCTGGTTTCAGATCGGTGCAGCGCGGCGGCCGTAGCAGCCATTTAGGAGTGAACCAATGGAAGGAAGACCTTTCTCTCTGCCTCTCTCTCTCTCACTGTCTAACTCTGCCTGTCAAAAAAAAAAAAAAAAAATGATGTATTATCCAGAACAATAAGCAACCCTTCCATCTGGAAAAATGTTTGCCTTTCATGATGATACATTCTTCTATATCAGTGTTTTGAATTTTTCTTTCTTTGTGCCTTTACTTTTGTGGCCTCTACTAACCAGGAGTTAAACCTCATGGATTGATGCTTACATTCCTTGATTTTTCTCTATTCTTTTTTCATCATTTAAAGGTGTCCATAATACCTTAAGCAATCTGCAAAATCAGTGCAATATTTGTCAAAATATCAAAAATGTCATTTACAGAATTAGAAAAATAACTACTAGATGCAAGCATTTTGGCACAGCAGATTAAGTCACTTCTGCAATTCAGGTATCACATATTAGCACTAATTTGAGTCCTGGCTGCTGTACTTCTGATCCAGCTCCCTGCAAATGTACCTTGGAAAACAGCAGAAGATGCCCCAAGTACTTGGGCCCCTGCCACCTCTGTGGGATACCTGAATGAGGCTCTTGGCCCCTGGGTTCAGCCTGGACCAGCCCCAGCCATTGTGGATATTTGGGGAGTGAATCAGCAGATGGAAGATATCTCTCTCTGTCTCTTTTTATCTCTCTCTCTGTTGCTCTGAGTTTTTCCAAAAAGAAAAATATCTTAAGAAAAAAATAAAGTTTATATGGAACCACAAATGACCCAGAATACCCAAAGCAATCATAACAAGGGAAAATTCAGGCTGGAAACATCACAATATCTGTTCTCAAATATTCTACAAAGCTATAGTAATTAAAGCAGTGTGGTACTGACATTAAAAAAAAAACATAAATCAATGTAAAAGAATAGAGAGCTCAGAAATTAATCTGGCTACATACAGCCAACTGATTTTTGGCAAACTTGCCAAGAATATGCATTGGAAAAAGGATAGTCTTTACCGTAAATGGTGTTGCCAAAACTAAATGTACATTTGTAGAATGAAATTAGATCTCTACCTCTCAACATAAACAAAAAATCAAATCAAGATAAATTAAAGACCAAATGTAAGATTGGAAACTATGAAATTTTTTAAAGAAAACATTGAAGAAGCACTTAAAGGCATTCATGTAGGCAATAATTTCTTGGGTAAGATCCCACAAGCACAAGCAACAAAATCAAAACTAGATAAATCAAATTATATCAAGTTCAGAAGCTCTGTGCTGCAAAGGAAACATTAAATAGAATGAAGAGACATCTAACAGAATGAGTGGAAATATTTGAAAACTACTTATTAGACAAAGGATTAAATATCCAAAATATATCAAGAATTCAAAAAGCTCAACTACAAAACATCAGTCCAGTTAAGAAATGAGCAAAGGACAAGAACAGACAGTTCGCAAAAGAAGAAATACAGTGGTCAATAAATATAAGAAAATTCCCAGTATCCTCATTGAGTCACCAGGAAAATGCAGATCGAGACTGTAATGAACTATCACTTCAACACTGTTAGAATGGCTATGATGAAAAAGAAACAAATGCTGGAGAGGACCTAGAGAATGTGGAACTCTTAAACATTTATGGTGGATATGTACATGAATACAGCCACTATGGAAAACTGTGTGGAGATTTCTTTAAAAACTAGAAATAGAACTGCCATAAGATCCAGTCATCTCACTACTGGTTATATATCTAAAAGACATGAAATCACTTTATCAAAGAGATATCTGCTCTATTATGTTTACTGAAGCGCTGATCACAATAGCCAAGACATGAATCAACCGTGTATCCATCATCAGACGAATGTGTTGGCATATATTTCTTTTTTTTTTTTTTTTTTTTTTTGACAGGCAGAGTGGACAGTGAGAGAGAGAGACAGAGAGAAAGCTCTTCCTTTTGCCGTTGGTTCACCCTCCAATGGCCGCCGTGGCTGGTGCGCTGCGGCCGGCGCACCGCGCTGATCCGATGGCAGGAGCCAGGAGCCAGGTGCTTTTCCTGGTCTCCCATGGGGTGCAGGGCCCAAGCACCTGGGCCATCCTCCACTGCACTCCCTGGCCACAGCAGAGAGCTGGCCTGAAAGAGGGGCAACCGGGACAGAATCCGGCACCTCAACCGGGACTAGAACCCGGTGTGCCGGCGCTGCTAGGCGGAGGATTAGCCTAGTGAGCCGCGGCACCGGCCTATATTTCTTAATTACTTAACTATTATTTTACTAGTGCCTCAAAGAGTGATGAAATTAACATGTGACCACTACTATACTGACATACAAGTCTCACTTGGGCTTCATATTGTGGACCTCTTTTAATCAACTGTTAGTGGATGTCTAGGTCATTGTTGAGAAGGATTCTTTGATAATCCTTGTGCTGCATTATGGAATACAGAAAGAAACAGAAGTAGTACTTATGCAATGCAGTTTCCATGCCTCTAGATCATAGTGTTATATACAAAACTGGAATACAAAATATAAATTTTTGTTCAGAATAGATGTAAAAAGAAGACTTGGAGCTCTGATAGATTGTGAAAATAATAACTAAAATATTTATGATGGCTGCAGAAGATCTAATATAAAAATTTGTACCTTTTCATTATAGAGACAAAAACTGAATGAGTTGATTGGCCTTCAACAAATTTATGTGTAGCCTGTAGTTTTATTTATTTTTTTAAAAAAGATTTATTTCGGGGCTGGTGCTGTGGCGTAGCGGGTTAACGCCCTGGCCTGAAGCTCTGGCATCCCACATGGGCACCGGTTAGAGACCCGGCTGCTCCATTCCGATCCAGCTCTCTGCTATGGCCTGGGAAGGCAGTAGAGGATGACCCAAGTCCTTGGGCCCCTGCACCCATGTGAGAGACCGGGAAGAAGCTCCTGGCTCCTGGCTTCAGATCAGCACAGCTCCGGCCGTTGTGGCCATTTGGGGAGTGTACCAGATGATGGAAGACCTCTCTCTCTTTCTCTGCCTCTCTGTGTAACTCTGACTTTCAAATAAATAAAAATCTTTAATAAAAATAAAAGATTTATTTCTTTATTTGAAAGGCAGAGTGGCACAAAGGGAAGTAGAGAGTGAAAGAGAGAGAGAGATTGGGAGAGAGATATCAATTGGTTCACTCTCCAAATACCTGCAACAGCCAGGGTTGGCCAGCTAAAATAAGAAGCCAGGGGTCGGTGCAGAGAACTGAAATGGAAGTGAAGCATCTAGGACTCAAACTAGCATCCATATGAGATGCCAGTGCCACAGGTGGAAGGTTAGCCTAGTAAGCCATAGTGCCAGCCCATCTCATCTTTCTTGGTGCCCAGGCTACATCCCTCATATCTAAAAGCCCAGTTCATAAAGTATGAATCAAAGAACCATAGATATTTGCAAAAGTGACCAAGTGCACCAATATAGTTAGTATAGTCACTTCTTCATCATATATGTTGACAGGGAAAAAAATTTTTTTTGAAATAGGTGAGTTTTTTTTGTTTGTTTGGTTTGTTTTTGTTTTTGTTTTTGTTTTTGTTTTTTTTTTTTTTGACAGGCAGAGTTAGACAGTGAGAGAGAGAGGCAGAGAGAAAGGTCTTCCTTTTTGTGTTGGCCCAAGTGGCCGCTACAGCCAGCGCATTACGGCCGGCGCGCTGCACCAATCCGAAGCCAGAAGCCAGGTGCTTCCTCCTGGTCTCCCATGCAGGTTCAGGGCCCAAGGACCTGCGCCATCCCCTACTGCCTTCCTGGGCCACAGCAGAGAGCTGGACTGGAAGAGGGGCAACCGGGACAGAATCTGGCACCCCAACTTGGACTAGAACCCGGGGTGCTGGCGCTGCAGGAGGAGGATTAGCCTAGTGAGCCATGGCGCCAGCCAAGGTGAGCTTTTAACATCGAATTTGGCTTGAGGTAGTATCGTGTTTAGTAGTGCTTTTAAGAAAATTTTCCTTTTGTATATGTGGGGTTTTTTTATTTATTTTGGTAAAATAAAGTTGGTGAATATTCCCAAAGAACACAACACATTTCACATGGCAGAGTTAGACAGTGAGAGAGAGAGAGAGAGAGAGAGAGAGAGAGAGAGAGAGAGAGAGAGAGAAGGTCTTCCTTTTTCCATTGGTTCAGCCCCCAAATGGCCGCTACGGCAGGCGCGCTGCACCGATCCGAAACCAGGAGCCAGGTGCTTCCTCCTGGTCTCCCATGCGGGTACAGGGCCCAGGCACTTAGGCCATCCTCCACTGCACTCCCAGGCCACAGCAGAGAGCTGGACAGGAAGAGGAGCAACCAGGACAGAATCCGGCACCCCAACCGGGACTAGAACCCGGGGTGCCAGCGGTGCAGGCAGAGGATTAGCCTAGTGATCCGCAGCGCCAGCCAAACACAGTTCACATTTGAAAAAGGGAGCCTTAGAGTCAACTGGTTATGAAATGTTTTACATTTGCTGCTAATATCCTCCCCCTACTGCCCACCCCCCCACCCTGCGCCACAACCACCAGAGAATGAGCTGCAGCTGGATCTAATTGATAATAACAATGCGTATGCTTTATAGTATTTGGTGCTGATTGCATTGGTAATAACAATGCCTATACTTTATAGCACTTTGTGGTCATTTTAAAGGCTGCATGTAATTCTTCAATACTCCTCCTATCAGGAAGTGTAGTCTATACCCCTCCTATTCATTCTGAACAGGACTTGGCCACTTCCTTGATACATACAATGAGGCAGAAGTGGTGTTCTGTGACTTTTGAAGTTATGTTGGAAAGGTTATGCGATTTCTGCTAGTTCTTCTTTGGATACCAACTGCTGGTACTTAAGGCACTGTATATGAAGTCTGGCAATTGAAAGATTATCTTACAGAAAGCCAACACGGCGTGATGACATGTGGAGAGAGAGAAACAATCTTAGCTCCTCTTATCCCTGGCTGTTTAAGTCTTCCCAGCCTAGGCACCTAGAGCGGTTAGTAAGGAAACTTAAAAGCTGACCCTTGCCCTAGCCACTTCAGACTTAAACTCCATGAGATACCCTGCAAAAAGCCTATCTGGGCCTTATCAAAACCTCGATTCATTATAAAAATCATTAATAGTTACTGTTTAAACCATTGTTTTAGGTGCTTTGTTTACAACAACAGATAACTACAACACACTTTAAAAATTATTCATATCCTTGGGGAAGGCGCTGTGGCTCACTTGGCTAATCCTCCGCCTGCAGCGCCAGCATCCCATATGGGCGCCAGGTTCTAGTGCCGGTTGCTCTTCTTCAGTCCAGCTCTCTGCTGTGGCCCAGGAGGGCAGTGGGGGATGGCCCAGGTCCTTGGGCCCTGAACCTGCATGGGAGACCAGGAGGAAGCACCTGGTTCCTGGCTTCAGATTGGTGCAGTGCCAGCTGTGGTGGCCATTTGGGGAGTGAACCAACGGAAAGGAGACCTGTCTCTCTCTCTTTCTCTCTCTCTCTCTCTCTCTGTCTTTTTCTCTCACTGTCTGTAACTCTAACTGTCAAATGTTTAAAAAATTATTCATATCCTCAAAATTTCCCTAAGTGAGAAATCATATTCCTGTTTCATGGCTAAGAAAACCAAGACTCAGAGAAGTTAAAGAATAGACATACTGCATTATTTCAAGTTCATTTTTATTCCTCTTTTCACCAATGTGGTAAATGAGAAGCAGAGATGTGAGGTGACACAAATGTCATATAGCCAGTTAGTGGAAGCTCTGAGACTTTTTCTAGTTCCCTTTCTAGGAATTAGCTATATACTAGTTCCTTGCATCTTAACAACCAAGGAGGGTTGCGGGTGGGAGGGACGTTATGGGGAGGAAGCCATTGTAATCCATAAGCTGTACTTTGGAAATTTATATTCATTAAATAAAAGTTAAAAAAAAAAGAAAATGTTCATATTAAAAAAAATTTAAATTACCAATTGTTTATTACTTAGATACAGAAATATGATTCATTTTATATATTTACTTGTATATTATGACCTTGCAAAGCTGACTAATTATTTTGAGAAATTTATGTATTTTTCTTGGGACAGTGTATCCATAATATACCATAAAGTACTAGTGTGATTCATAAAAAAAAAAAAAAGAAAAATGGAAATGGCCAGGATCACTTTCACACTCAAGTTATACTGTGCTTCCAGCAATAGAAGCAGTGGAAAGAGCATTGTCCTTTTAAAATCAATTTGCTGGCTGTGTGTTCCCAGTTTAGTTATTCAGCTTCTCAGAGTTGCATTTTCATCATCTATAAAATGAGGATAAAGTGGTTTCCTTGGAGTATTGTTAGGGAAAGGAGATAATGATTATTAATTGCCTGCCACAATAAACGTGCTACACAATATAAACACTCTAAAGTAGAAAGTCTCTTGTAAAATAACTGCATTATCACCACTATAAATTCTGTTTTTTTCCAGAGGACCTAAATTGGTACAAGTGATAATATAATAATAGAAACTATGATTTGGCTCATTGCATCTTCAGAATATGTGAGATAGGTGATATTTTTTACATTTTTAGATGAGAAAACCGGCCTGGTGTGGTTAAGTTGTGATTAGTGTTGTGATTTGAATCTTGGCAGACCAGAAGGGGAAAAAAATTATCCCTTAGCACAGTGGTAAAAAAGATATTCTGTTACTATTTGACCTCCCCTTAAAGCCCTATAGGGAATAAAACCAAGTGTAGTATGCCTGATAACGGCCAAATCTTCTACCAAGCCAGATCATTTTCCAATCTTTCTGGAATGTAAAACAGCTTCCATGTAATTGCATGTAATGTTAATGTTGCTTAAGAGAAGGTCTTTCTGGGATGTCTGGGATTCATTGTCTAAGGTCCTCGGTGTAATTTTTATGCTCTAGATAAGAGTTCCTTACTTGAAATGTGCATGTTCTAATAATGGTATGAAATGTATTTACAAAATGAAGCCCAAGACACTCCCATTAGGGACTATTTCAGGCTCAGAGTGAACCTGAAATGTTTAGATTGCACTTGAATTTTTGGATTCATGTTTCAAAAAAATTTTAGTAACTTGGTTTTATTATAATGTTATAGCTATCTAGTATATGTGGATTATATTATTTTTAAAAAATCTTATGGCTTTTACATTATACTAAAGCCCCACCATTGGTCAATAGTTGCATTGTTCTTTAGTACATAATATAATACAGTTACTACACTGTTATGAATTTCAAATACAAAAATATCTACTGAAATTGCATGTAGTCACAAAGTGATTCTAATAATTTTGATCATTTCTTTTAGTAGCTCATTAAGGATTGCTCATTAAGGAAGAATCTAGGAAACTATCTTAGCTATTAAATCTCAATGGTACACTGTAACTGCAAGTTATTGATTTTACTGAGAACTCAGACTGTTACAATAGTCAGCTTGCACCCTGTACTTTCTCTTCTGCTCTTCCTAAACTTCCCTAGGACCTCTCTTAACTATTCCTGGAAACTCACATAGTCAAGTGAGATTGCATATAATAGTGACATGTATGCTTTTGATTCAGGAGAAGGCAGTTGATGGGTAAGCATGGCTATGATTCAAGACCAAATTTTCACTTTTTAGAGGAACCGTTGATATACTTACATATTATTTGAGAGTACTAGGAAGCTAAGTGTCCGTGTTAAAAAATTTCCCAGTTTTGATAGCCATATCTAAAATTTTACTGATAGAGATGAACTGCTACAGTGTTGACAACACAAATAATAGTAGTGCTGGATAAAATGAATGCACAAACAACAAAAGGAACCTATGTACATGTGCCAGAATTAAGGTTGAATAATAGCCATAATGATAATCATGTAAGCTCATTAAAATGGACCAGGAAGACAGAGCACCCTGGTAGAGGACCTAAAATATACTCATGGAAAAAGAAATGTAAACCACAAAATTAAATAATCCATCAAAATGTAGAGAGAAAAAAAAGATGAGAATTTGTAATCCAGTGATATAAAAAGATGGAATCACTCAAAAGATGCCATAAGCCAAATATATTTAAAGTGATTTTACAAAATCTTAATTTGACCACAGAAAATTGATTACTAGAGGCTGGGAGATGTAGGAGGGATAAAATGAGTTTGGTTAAAAAAAATAGGGGAAGCTGAGTATGGTTCATAAATTATGACAAATATATGAGATGTTGATGATGAAGTGGGATGAGGAGTATATGGGCACTAATTGTATTCTACCTATTTTGCTTTTGCTTTGTTAATTCAAAATTAATAAAAAAGAAAAAAAGGAAATGACTAAAGAATTAACATAAGGAAATAGGGACTTTTAGGAAATGACTAGAAACTATAAGAATGATTATTTGAAAATGACATTTTAGAAATGAAAAATAATAATTAAAGTTTAAAATCAATGACCATTCTATGAAGAAAATACTATCATTGTCCTCCCCATTTAACAGATTAAAAAAACTGAGATTCAGAAGATTAAATAATTTGCCCAAGTTCACATAGCTTATAAATGGTGAAGCTGGATTAAACCCAGATCTTTGCTTCCAAATTTTATACCTTTTTAAAAAAGATTGACCTATTTGTTTTTTAATCTTTTTAATTTTTTTTAACTTTTATTTAATGAATATAAATTTCCAAAGTACGACTTATGGGTTACAATGGCTTCCCCCCCATACCGTCCCTCCCACCCACAACCCTCCCCTTTCCCACTCCCTCTCCCCTTCCATTCACATCAAGATTCATTTTCGATTATCTTAATATACAGAAGATCAGCTTAGTATACATTAAGTAAGGATTTCAACAGTTTGCTCCCACACAGAAACATAAAGTGAAAAATAATAGATGATTTTTTAAATGATGATGAAATCAGAGCAGACCTATTGTCATGTTTAATCCCAGTGAGAGTCAAGTTGGGAATTGATAATTTCTTTTTTTTTTTTTTACAGAGGATCAGTTTAGTATGCATTAAGTAAAGATTTCAACAGTTTGAACCCCCATAGAAACACAAAGTGAAATATATTGTTTGAGTACTCGTTATAGCATTAAATCTCAATGCACAGCACATTAAGGACAGAGATCCTACATGAGGAGTAAGTGCACAGTGACTCCTGTTGTTGACTTTACCAATTGACACTCCTGTCTATGGCATCAGTAATCTCCCTATGCTCCACTCATGAGTTTCCAAGGCTATGGAAGCCGCTTGAGTTCTCCGACTCTTATCTTGTTTAGACAAGGTCATAGTCAAAGTGGAGGTTCTCTCCTCCCTTCAGAGAAAGGTACCTCCTTCTTTGAAGACCTGTTCTTTCCACTGGGATCTCACTCACAGAGATCTTTTGCCCGAGTGTCTTGGCTTTCCATGCCTGAAATACTCTCATGGGCTTTTACAGAAACAAGTCTAGTACCTGCTAACACTAACCGATAGAATAAATAAAGGGGAGAGTGATCCAACATGGGAAGTGAGATACTCAGCAGACTCATAGAATGGCAGATGTCCTAAATAGCACTCTGGCCTCAGAATCAGCCCTAAAGGCATTCAGATCTGGCTGAAAAGCCCATGAGAGTAATCTTTTTAAAATTTTATGTACGGTATATAAACATCATGCATTTCATATATACAAATTTAGGAACATAGTGATTCTTCTCACCATACCTGCCCTCCCATCTGCACTCCCACCTTTCTTCCTCCTCCCCTATTCCCAATCTTTTTTTTTTTTTTACAAAGATCTGTTTTAGTTAACTTTATACTCATAAGATAAATCCTACACTAAATAAAGAGTTCAACAAATTGTATTCAAAACAAAACATTGTTCTTCTAAAGTTGAGATAAGGGCTGTTCAAAATCATTGCATCACCAGGCCAGTGTGGTATTTAGTGGGTTAAGCCACCAACCGTATCCCATGTGGCATCCCATGTGTGTGCCAGTGAGAGTCCCTGCTACTCTACTTCTGATCCAGCTCCCTGCTCATGCACCTGGCAAAGCAGTGGAAGATGGCCTCTGCACCCACCTGGGAAACCCAAATGCAGCTACTTGCCTCTGGCTTTGGCCTGGCACAGCCGTAGCTGTTGTTGCCATTTGGGGAGTGAACCAGCAGATGGAAGATCTCTCTCTATCTCTCCCTCTCTGTCTGTAATTCTGACTTTCAAAATAAATAAAATAAATAAATCTTTAAAAAAAGCCCCAAACCGTAGCATCTCAAAGTGTCAATTTCACTCCTATAAATTACCTTTTAGTTATACTGTTAGTTACACAAAACAGGGAGAACATATGGCATTTATCCTTTTGGGACTGTCTTATTTTACCACGTATAATGGGTTTCCAGTTGCATCCATTTTGTTGCAAATAACATAATTTCTTTTTTTTTTTACTATTATGTAGTATTTCCCTAGTGTATATATACCATAATTTCTTTATCCAGTCATCAGTTGATGGGCATCTGAGGTGATTCCATATTTTAGTTATTGTGAATTGAGCTGAAATAAACATATGGATATGGATCACTCTTTGATATTCTTATTTTGTTACATTTGGGTAAATTCCCAGGAGTTTGGGTCATATGGAAGGTCTATACTGGCTATATTAACTATCATACTATATTACCAAACAAAAGTATGAATCTTGTAATTATAATAGAAGCATGTATTATGTAAAGGGATATATTATGTTAATACTGGTTATGGGTTGATTTATTTATAATTTATTTGCAATTTTCTCTGTATCCTGAATTGTCTAGATGCTATGTAATGAATATGTGGGACTGATGGAACACTTGATAAAATTAGTGTGCTGAATTATCATACTGAATCTCATAAATAAATATTACATATCAATTAAAAATAATAAATTAGCTAAATATATTAATTAGTATGTGAACCACAGGTTTAAGTAGCCTTCAGCCGAATCCAGGAATAGAGATGAGGCTATACCAACAGAAACACTGCCAATTGAGACTAAAGGAGACAGAGAAAATAGACAGATTGAAGGAAAACTGTCAGACGGCTTAGACCCTACAGGGTAAGACTGTAGACAAGCCATTTTCAAGACAGGAAAGAAAGAACTCAGGCTATGAATATACCAGCTCAGAAGGCAGGGATACCCCCACCTTGATTTCAAAGGGCAGTACTACTACCCAACAAAGCATTGTGAGCAAAGCCATTGACCTTTGCTCAGTTTTTCAAAAGGTTGAATTCTACCTAGCACCCCAATAAGCTGTCTGGGTAGAAGATTTGACCTCAGTAAGGGAGTTTATGGCACATTTTCAGAAGCTGATGGACACAGAAATACTGCCTCAGTGGGTCCAGAAGGAAGAGTATTGACTCAAAGAGCTTTTTTTCCAGCCTTAAGATCTCATGGAATTTTCCTTACTAATTTTTAGACTTGTTTAGGGATAATCTTCCCTTCCTTTCCTATTTCTTCCATTTGCAATATGAATGTCTGTTCTATGCTGCCTATTCCAATACTGTATTTTGAAAGCACGCAACTGGTTTGGTTTTAAAGGTTAACAACAGGGAGTTTTGCCTGAGGATGAATTTTACCTTGAATGTTACCCACATCTTATTTAGATGATAGTAATTAATTAATGATTTTTTTATTTGAAAGGCAGAGAAAGAAAGAATGCATGTGTGTGTGTGTGTGTGAAAGAAAGAGAAAGACGAGGTCAAGATGGTGGTATAGCAGCAAGGTGTGCAGAGTCGCACAGAGAGAAATTGATGAATAGAGGGGACAGTCAGGTGATGGAACCACTAAAGGTTGGCTAGAGTGACACGGGAGGATGCCAGAGAGTATAGGGGTCCACCCTGGGGCAGGAAGAGGTGCCCAGAACTGCAAAAAGAGAACAGGAAAAAAAAGAACCAGTTGGGGGACGACTGCAGCAGCTTCTATCACTGCTGCCACCACCAACACTGCTGCCACCGTCGTGACTGGCCCACCCTGGGATGGACAGGTGAGACACCTGCATGGTTGAGTGGGGAAGAAAATCAAAACAAAGTGAATAGCGCCTGTGGGAAGAGGGCACAATCCAGGGGAAAGAACTGAGAGATTGAACATATCAGGATCCCTCGGTGTCTCCGATCCCCCCCAATCAGAGCTGTAGCAGGTGGAGAGCAGCCATCTTGTTTGTTTACATTCAGGTGTGAAAGAGGGCGGGTTCTGCTTTTGCCCTCTGAACAAGGGAACTTCAGTGGTGGGGACCACAGTGATTTGGAGCAACTCCCCACTCGTCACGTAGGGGGCGCAGTGACGGCGGGGGGGAGGCAAACAACGAGGCCCAGGCACTTTGGGGCGAACAAAGGAACAGGGAAATCAGCCCCAAGGAGCGGAGCTTGGCACTTCAAAGCCCTGGCACCAGCCTACTCAAGTTACCAGAAATAAACAAATGCTAGCAGGTAGAGCTGCCTGCTTACACTGGCTATCAGTACAGACCCATAGCAGCACATAGCAGAGGGAAATCAACCTGAAAATTAAGCCAAATGTAAATGCTGAAGAACAAAGGAAAAATCCAGAATAAGAATATAGAAGAACCTATGAACTTGCCAATGGAGCAGGCTAAACCTGCTCCAAAACCTGCTCCAAAAATAATACAGTCAGATCAAACACAGGAAGAAGAAATTAGAAAATTTAAAAATATGGTTGGAGACCTACAAGATTCAATCAAGTATTGTAATGTCCGGATAATAGGAGTCCCTGAGTGTGTGGAAAGAGAGAATGGATTGGAAGGCATTTTCAATGAAATAATATCAGAAAACTTCCGACAGAGGCAGATTGATAATAACAACCAAATTCAACAAATACTCAGGAACCCCAACAAGTTAGACCAGAAGGGAAATACACTGGGACACATTGTGGCAACACTCAGCTCAGTGAAACACAAAGAACAAATCCTAAAATGTGCCAGAGAGAAACAACAAATCACATTCAGGGGTAATTTAATCAGACTCACCCCAGACTTCTCATTGGAAACACTACAGGCAAGAAGACAATGGCATGATATATTCCAAGTTTTAAAAGACAAACAATGCCAACCTAGAGTACTATACCCTGCAAAGCTATCATTTATGAATGAAGGAGAAATAAAGATCTTCCATGACAAACAGAAACTGAAAGAATTTGTATCCTCATGTCCAATGCTACAACACTGGCTCAAAGACGTGATGCACACAGAAACACAAAAACAATAACTTCACTACAAAAAAAGAAAATGTAGAAAATGACCCAACTAAGCTACAGACAAATCTTAAAATACATAAACAGCTAATTTTAGGAAAGATGACTAGAAAAAGACAGTACTTAACAATAGTGACACTGAATGTGAATGGCCTTAACTCTACTACCAAGACACAGACTAGCTGATTGGATCAAAAAAGAGAATCCATCTATATGCTGCCTTCAGGAAACACACCTTATCAGCAAAGATGCATGCAGACTGAAAGTGAAAGGATGGAAAAAGATATTCTGAGCTAACAGAAATCAAAAAAGAGCAGTGTGGCCATCCTAATATCAGACAAAATAGACTTTAACACAAAAACTATTAAAAGAGACAAAGAAGGGCATTATATAATATTAAAGGATCTATCCAACATGAAGACATTACTATTATAAATGTATATGCATTTAACTACAGGGTGCCTGGCTACTTGAAAGAATTACTAAAGGACTTAAAGGGAGATATAGACTCCAATACAATAGTAACAGGGGATTTCAACACTCCACTCTCACCCAATGGACAGATCAACCAGACAGAAAACCAACAAGGAAACAACAGAGCTAATTCACGCTATAGACCAAATAGACCTAGCAGATGTCTTCACAGCCTTCCACCCCACAGCCACAGAGTTCACATATTTCTCCCCAGTACATGGAATATTCTCTAGGATTGACCATATACTAGGCCATGAAGGGAGCCTCAACAAATTCAAAAAAATTGAAACTATACCAGGCAGCTTCTCAGACCATAGTGCAGTGAATCTCAAAATCAACAACACAAGAATCTCCACACCATAAGCAAACACATGGAGAATGGACAACATGATTCTGAATGAACAGTGGGTTAATGAAGAAATCAAAATATTTCTAGAAACAAATGAAAATTATAACACAACCTATCAAAATATTTGGGATACAGCAAAAGCAGTGCTAAGAGGAAAGTTTATAGCAATTGGTGCCTATATCAAGAAACTAGAAAGGAACCAAACAAATGACCTCTCCATGCACATTAAGGATTTAGAAAAACAGCAGCAAGTCAAACCCGAACCCAGCAGAAGAAAAGAAATACTAAAGATTAGAGAAGGAAGAAACAGAATGTAAACCAAAAAAAAAAAAAAAAAAAAAAAACAATACAAAAGATCAACAAAACCAAGAGCTGGTTCTTTGAAAAAATAAACAAAATAGACACACCATTGCCCCAACTAACCAAAAAAAAAGGAGAGAAGACCCAAATCTGTAAAATTAAAGATGGTAATGGAAATGTAACAACAGACACTACAGAAATAAAAATAATCATTAGAAACCACTACAAAGAGATGTATGCTAACAAATTGGGGAACCTGGAAGAAATGGATAGATTCCTGGACACATACAACCTTCCCAAACTGAGCCATGAAGATATAGAAAACCTAAACAGACCCATAACCATGTAAGAAATTGAATCAGTAATAAACACAACCTTAAAAGAACTCAGGACAGGATGGCTTCACCACTGAATTCTACCAGACATTTAAAAAACAACTAACCTCAGTTCTTCTCAAATTATTCAAAACAATTGAAAGGGAGATAATCCTCCCAAATTCTTTCTATGAAGCCAATATCACCTTAATTCCTAAGCCCAGAAAAGACACAACAAAGAAAAAAAAACTATAGATCTCTCTGCCTGATGAACATAGATGCAAAAATACTCAACAAAATCCTGGCAAACCAAATCCAACTACACATCAGAAAGATCATCCACCTGGACCAAGTGGGATTTATCCCTGGTATGCAGGGATGGTTCAATATTGGAAAATAAATCAATGTGATACATCACATTAACAAATTGAGAAACAAAAACCGTATGATTATCTCAATAGATGCAGAGACAGCATTTGACAAAATACAACACTCTTTCATGAGGAAAACTCTAAGCAAATTGGGGTTAGAAGGAACATTCCTCAACACAATTAAGGCAATTTATGATAAACCAATGGCCAACATCATATTGAATGAGGAAAAGTTAGAGGCATTTCCATTGAAAACTGGCACCAGACAGGGATGCCACTTTCACCATTGCTATTCAGTATAGTCCTAGAAGTTTTAGCCAGAGCCATCAGGGAAGAAAAAGAACAACTAGAATCTATAAAATGATCAAGAAACTCCACAGCAACAAAACAAACAACCCAATAAAAAGATGGGCCAAGAACTTTAACAGACATTTTTCAAAAGAGAAAGTCCAAATGGCCAACAGATACATGAAAAAATGATCAGGATCTCTAGCCATCAGGGAAATGCAAATCAAAACCACAATGAGGTTTCAACTTACCCCAGTTAGAATGGCTTACATACAGAAATCAACTAACAACAGATGCTGGCAAGGATGTAGGGGAAAAGGGACACTAACCCACTGTTGGTGGGAATGCAAACTGGTAAAGCCACTATGGAAGACAGTTTGGAGAGTCCTCAGAAACCTGAATATAACCCTACCATACAATCCAGCCATTCCACTCCTTGGAATTTACCCAAAGGGAATTTAACTGGAAAAAAAGAGCTATCTGCACCTCAATATTTATTGCAACTCAATTCACAATAGATAAGACATGGAATCATGGGATAAATGGGATATGTACTCCCTAGAATACTATACAGCAGTAAAAAAAAAAAAAAAAAAAAAAAAAAAAAAAAAAAAAACACACACACACAATGAAATCCAGTCATTGCAACAAAATGGAGGAATCTGGAAAACATCATGCTGAGTGAAATAAGCCAGTCCAAAAGGGACAAAGATCATACGTTCTCCCTGATCGATAACAACTAACTGAGCACCAAAAAGGAAACCTGTTGAAGTGAAATGGACACTATAAGAAACAATGACTAGATCAGCCCTTGTCTTGACTATTGAGGAAAAACTTACTATTTTATTCCTTTTAGTATTTTTTTGTTCTACTTAATACTATTGGTTGAACTCTGTAATTAATACACATTTATTCCTAGGTATTTAAAATTAACAGAAAAGTGATCTTTGTTAAATATAAGAGTGGGAATAAGAGAGGGAGGAGATATACAGTTCGGCACAGGCTCACTTGGACTTACCTCCAATGGTAGAGCTAGAAATGTGCCAGGGGATTCCAATTCAATCTCATCAAGGAGGCTGTACCAATGCCATCTCACTTGTTAAAGTGACCAGTTTAAGTACATAATTGATCAAAAAGATAGGTTAAGTATCAAATAGATTCCACAAATAAGACTAGTGTCTGCAAATAATAAAGGATAGAATTAAAAAGAGAGAATGATCCTGCGGGGGAAGCAGGATACACAGCAGACTCATAGAATGGAAAATGTCTTAAACAGCACTCTGGCCTCAGAATCAACCCTTGGGGCATTTGGATCTGGCTAAAAGGCCCATGAGAGTCTCGCAGGCATGGAAAGCCAACATACTGTGGCAAAAACGACCTGAATGAAAGATCTCAGTGAATGAGATCCCAGCAGAAAGAATGGGCCATCAAAGAAGGAGGCACCTTTCTCTGAAGGGAGGAAGGAACCTCCACTGTGATATGGCCTTGACTAAATAAGATCAGAGTTGGTGAACTCAGGAGGCTTCCATAGCTTTGACAGCTCACGACAAAAGCCTCGGGTGATTACTGACGTCATAAATAAGAGTGTCAATTGTTAAATCAAAATGGGAGTCACTGTGCAACTGCTCCACATTTGGATCTCTGTCCTTAATGTGTTGTACTATGAGAACTAATGGTAAAACTACTAGTCGAACAGTACTTTATATCTTGTGCGATTGTGTGGGTTCAATCTGTTGAAATCTTTACTTAGTATATACTAAGTTGATCATCTGTATATAAAGATAATTGAAAATGAATCTTGATGAAGCAGGGGATGGGAGAGGGGTAGGAGATGGGATGGTTGCAGGTGGGAGGGAAGTTATGGGGGGAAAAGCCACAACAATGCAAAAGTTGTACTTTGTAAATTTATATTTATTAAAGAGAGAGAGAGAGAGAGAGAGAGAGAAGTATCTTCCATCTGCTGATTTTCCCCCACATACCTGCTGCAGTCAGGGCTAGGCCAGGCCTAAGCTAGGAGCCTGGAACCCAATCCACATGGTTTTCCACATGGGTAGCAGGGACCCTAGTACTTCAGTCATCATATGCTACTTCCCAAAGTTTGCATTAACAGGAAACTTGAATCAGAAGCAAAGGTAGGACTCAAATTCAGGCACTCTGATATTAGATGTGGGCATTCCAAGTGATGTCTTAGCTGCTCTAAACACTAATACTAATTTTGATGATATTTAGATGAGACTTTGAACTTTAGACTTGAAAGTTTTCACTAAACAAGTTAAGACTTTTGAGACTGTTGAATGAGAATAAATGTTTTTCATGTGGGAAGGATATGAATTTGGGTGTCCATGGGTGGAATGCTATGTTTGTGTTGCCCTACAATTTCATAGCTTGAAACTTAATCCCCAATATGATGGTATTTGGAGGCAGGGCCTTTGGGAGGTAATAAAATTATGAGGCGATAGTCCTCATGAATGGAATTTGTGTTTTTATAAGTGAATGAAAACACCAAAACTCTTTCTTTCACCACCATGTGATGACACGAAGAGAAGATAGCCATCTATAAACTTGGAAGAGAGCCTTCCAGCTATGCTGACAGTCTGGTCTTAGATTTCCGGCCTCCAGAACTTTGAAAAATAAATATGCTGTTAAAGCCACCCAGTCTATAGTATTTTGTTATAAATCCCAAACTAAGGCTTTCTATGTTAAGTATTATAATAAGATAATAACTAAATACACCTAAGTCTCCCTTAGGTAAATGCACTAGATAAATCAAAGTGAGAAATATAAAACAAAACAAGCCTCAATGAAGAGAATAAAAAGAAGATTAGGGTCAGCTAAAAAGAAAATATGAAAAATAGATCTAAGAAATCACCTAGAATACAATAGAAAGAAAAGTGACTATGGTTGGTAGATTTCTGAATGTGAGCCATTCTAACCAGGGTGAGGAGAAACCTCATTGTGGTTTTGATTTGCATTTCCCTGATTGCTGGTGATCTTGAGCATTTTTTCATGTGTCTGTTGGCCATTTGGATTTCCTCTTTTGAAAAATGTCTATTGAGGTCCTTGGCCCATCTCTTAAGTGGGTTGTTTGTTTTGATGTTGTGGAGTTTCTTGATTTCTTTGTAGATTCTGGTTATCAACCCTTTATCTGTTGCTTAGTTTGCAAATATTTTTTCTCATTCTGTCTGTTGCCTCTTCACTTTCCTGACTGTATCTTTTGAAGTACAGAAACTTCTCAATTTGAAGCAATTCCAAATGTTAATTTTGGTTTTGACTGCCTGTGCTTCTGAGGTCTTTTCCAAGAAGTCTTTCCCAGTACCTATATCTTGCAGGGTTTCTCCATTGCTCTCTAATAATTTGACGGTGTCGGGTCGTAGATTCAAGTCTTTAATTCATGTTGAGTGGATTTTTGTGTAAAGTGAAAGGTAGGGGTCTTGCTTCATGCTTCTGCATGTGGAAATCCAATTTTCCCAGCACCATTTATTGAATAGACTGTCCTTACTTCAAGGATTTGTTTTGGATCCTTGATCAAATATAAGTTGGCTGTAGATGTTTGGGTTGATTTCTGGTGTTTCTATTCTGTTCCATTGGTCTATCCATCTGTTTCTGTACCAGTACCATGCTGTTTTGATTACAACTGCCCTGTGGTATGTCCTGAAATCTGGTATTGTGATGCCTCCAGCTTTTATTTGTTGTACAAGATTGCTTTAGCTATTTGAGGTCTCCTGTGTCTCCATGTGAATTTCAGTATCATTTTTTCCAGATCTGAGAAGAATGTCTTTGGTATTTTGATTGGTATTGCATTGAATCTGTAAATTGCTTTTGGGAGAATGGACATTTTGATGATATTGATTCTTTCGATCCATGAGCATGGAAGATTTTTCCATTTTTTGGTATCTTCTTCTATTTCTTTCTTTAAGGTTTTGTAATTTTCATCGTAGAGATCTTTAACGTCCTTGGTTAAGTTTATACCAAGGTATTTGTTTTTGTAGCTATTGTGAATGGGATTGATCTTAGAAGTTCTTCCTCAGCCATGGCATTGCCTGTGTATACAAAGGCTGTTGATTTTTGTGCATTGATTTTATATCCTGCTACTTTGCCAAACTCTTCTATGAGTTCCAATAGTCTCTTAGTAGAGTTCTTTGGATCCCCTAAATAAAGAATCATATCATCTGCAAAGAGGGATAGTTTGAGTTCTTCCTTCCCAATTTGTATCCCTTTAATTTCTTTTTCTTGCCTAATAGCTCTGGCTAGAACTTCCAGAGCTATATTGAATAGCAGTGGTGAGAGTGGGCATCCCTGTCTGGTACCAGATCTCAGTGGAAATGCTTCCAGCTTTTCCCCATTCAATAGGATGTTGGCCGTGGGTTTTTCATAAATTGCTTTGAGAAAAGTAACACATTCTATTTATAATTTTTCACTGCTGCTTTTATATTTTAACATGCATGCCTGATTTTGCCTAATCTAATTAATAACTTCAGCCTATTCCCAAGCAATACAAGAATGTTCTGATTCTTAATTCTGACCATCTTTTTGTTTGAGATAGAATTTTGCTATTATCTTCTTTCTTATTTGTGTGCCCCATCATTATTATTTTATTATCTCTAGTGGCCAATACTAATTTATAGATATACACCACTTTTTATGTCTGAGGTTTCTATTTTCTTAAGATGTACTGTATTAGTGTTTGTGACAGTATGGCAAATTGCCAGAAACTGAGTGGTCTGAAACAACAAACATTTATTCCTTCTCAGTTTCTGTGGTTCAAGAGTCCAGGCTCAGGCCAAAGCATGGTGGATCTTTGTTTACTTTTTCAAAAGGTTGATTTCTACCTACCTCCCCAAGAAGCTGGCACAGTTTCAGAAACTCTTGGAAGAACTGTAAACAGCTAATATACATAAAAGACACTGTAATCAGGGGGATCCAGTGAGGATAGCATTGAGAAACTTGCAAAAGCATCCCACTAGAAGAAAGATCGGCTTTGGAACACTGCCACACCCAAGACTTCATCACAGGTGACATCCAGGAGGTTCAAGTAGAATCTTTCCTGTTATTTCCTTATCCTTGCTCATGCCCATTTCCATGTTCTAAACCCAGGGAAAGAGGATGAGAAGAATCAGATATAGGGGGGAAAAAGCCAAGGGTGCCCTTCCTCCACTCTGGATTTTCAGGCTTAAAGCTAGGGAGGGAGCAAAGTCAAGGAAGGGTTGTTGGTGGTAATAAGAATACAGAGCAGTGATTATGACATTTGTAGTCCTATAATGAGATTATTGTTATGCCTAATCGTGACAAAAACACTTCTGTTATCTGAGGATGATGTAAAGATTCTGAAACACGATGAAATTCCATCGTAGCAGTGAGGGGAAAGCTCACAGAGTGAATTTGAAGATACATAGGAAAAAAGGGAAAGAAATAATACTTTTTATTGTTTTAATTTTATTTATTTTTGTTTCTCCTGCTTGTTTCCTACTGAATTGAGCGCATACAAAATCCAGTTTTCATCTACAACTTGTTCCAGGTCAAGTGATAGTTAATTGAAAGAACTCAAAATGAAATTCAGGTACTGCATATACTAAATGTTAATGATTTTCTTGCGAAAGGAGAATATTTGCTACTTATTTGCATAATTAGAAAGCTTAATTTCATCTCTGGATAATTTTTGGTCCAAAAGATTCCCACGTGCAAAGTATTACACCTACAAAATGTTCTCTCCAAGAAGAACTAATCAAGTCTGGAGTGGCTTGGGTGTGGAGTCCCCTGGACACCAGGCTCAACTTTCAGAGGCCAGAATTTCCCTGGGAAGCCATTTCTCATGAACAAAGCAGGAAGTTTCCAAACTAAAGCCTAGAGAGTTCCCAAAGGACACTGCATCTTAGGTTTTTGGCAGAGAGGAGGTTAGTTCACTAGTACTATAGGAAAAAAGCACCCAACTCCCTCAGGCCCAGTCATTGTCCCTTATTCACACACTTGTAAAATATGTTCTCCACCATGACAGCACACAGCACAGTGTTCACCACTAAAGGGTAATCATATCTTCCGGTTGAACGCGGTGGGCTTTTCAAACAGATTAAGAGTCGTCTGTGTTTTGTCGATAAACCTCTAGTAAGACCCAGAGGGAAACCAGAACACAGACTTGGGATTTGAAACTGTAGCCTGGTTAGTGACAGGAACCAGAGTATTGCTTCATTGTGGAGAGAGACAAGCAATGAAGGGGGAGGAGAAACCAGGTGCAGCACAGGCAAGAGATTTTGTGCAGGATCTGCTTTCAGCTCGGCACTAGCTGGAAACATCACTCTCACTGGAAACCATGCTAATGAGTGGCAATCAAAGCACGTGGGATACACTGTTTTATAACACAGTATTTGTTTCCAGAGCTTCTGGCTCAACTATTTGCATGAAATTTGTGTTTTTAATGTAGTGAAGCCTAAATGTATTGTGAGTGGTGGGATACCGAGCATAAATTAGATGCAAGTTTCCTACAGGAAGTTTGCCATCCAGCCACTTTGCCCACTCCTAATGTGCTGCAAACTGGAACTTTTCGGCTTCCTTTCAGCAAACTTTCGGAAGCTAACTGGAAAACTCAATAACGATGAGGTTTTAAGTTTAATATGTTACTCCTGTCTCCTTTTTTCCAAATAAAAATGACATATCTGCCTTATTTTTACAGAAAATTCCTCCAAGAATATTTTATCTACTACAGATTATTAGAGATGGACCGAGTAAAATATAGCCAGTGTTATTTTTTTTGAAATTTTAAAATATTCTTCAAGAACACACTATCATTCTCCATTACTGGTAATCTTAATTATTTGAACATAATTTGTTAGATGTTCAGTGTTTTTTTTATATATATTTTTTAATTTATTTGACAGAGTTAGATAGTATGAGAGAGAGACAGAGAGAAACCTCTTCCTTACATTGGTTCATCCCCCAAATGGCCGCCATGGCCGCAGCTACGCCGATCCGAAGCCAGGAACCAGGTGCTTCCTCCTGGTCTCCCACATGGGTGCAAGCGCCCAAGCACTTGGGCCATCCTCCACTGCCCTCCCGGGCCACAGCAGAGAGCTGGACTGGAAGAGGAGCAACCGAGACTAGAACCCAGCGCCCATATGGGATGCCAGCGCTGAGGGCGGAGGATTAGCCAAGTGAGCCACGGCGCCGGCCCCAAGGCGTTCAGTGTTTCACTAAAAAACAAGGAAAATAATTACTAAACATAAATTATATAATGTTTTTTGTCATAGAGAGTATATAATAAAATATGATTATAATTATTTTTCTCTTTGAAAATGACCAAAAATATATGACTGTCTTAATTTCTTTATACATTCTTTTATTTTATTCATAACTGAATCTCCCATAAGAGATATTGGTCACATGTTTATCTGCTTTTGCATCTTATTCTGACTCTCATTAGTGTTGATAGTTAGAAGATTGTCTTTCAGCTTACATATGTTTGATGTATTGAAAATCGAGGTATGATGGGTAGGTAGTTTAAGACAATTTCACTGAAATATGCTTCTTTCTCAGATAGGAATTTGGTTAAAACTATACCTAAAAATAACCGTATATGTATATGGTGGAATTACAAAATAGTAAATGTGAAATCTGTTAGTTTTCTTTTTCTTTCTCAGTAATTCTCTGAGGGTATCTTTAATTAGTGGAATGGCCTCTCCTCAGCCCTAGAGAAACTGAATTAAGTTGTATGTTGTTCTAAGAAGTATCTGAAGAGAAGATCAATTCTTTTAATGTATTTGGAAACATAAAAGTACATACTGTTATATAATTGAAACAATTTTTCATTTATATGTTCCCATATATGTGTTTCATTGTATTGGTGTCTGATATCTATTAAAAACAACACCTCAACAACAAGTACTGTATGATCTCACTCACATATGGAATCTAAAAAGCTCATCTCATAGAAATTGTCAGTAGAATGTTGGTTACAAAAGGCTAGAGAGAGTTTGAGGGGGGGAGGTGGAGGAGTGGGGAAACATTGATTAATGTATTCTAAGTTATAGTTAGACAGCAGTAAAAAGTTCTTGTGTTTTTTTGCATGGTAGGAAGACTATAGATAATGTACTAAATATTTTTCTTTAAAAATCTGCGAGGATGGATTTTGAATGTTTTTACTATAAAGAAATGATAAATTATTGAGGAGATGGATATATTTACTTTATTTGAACACTATACAATGCATACAGTTGTCTAAACATCACATGGTACCCTGTAAACATGTGCAATTTTTATGTGTCAATTTTTTTAAAAAAAAGCAACTCATTGCTAAATATTTAATGAATTAATAATGCCATTATTACATGAACTGTATCAGAAGAACAGAGCAGGGGACTATTTCCCAGTTCATATGAGGCCCTTGTTATCCTTTTTTTAAAACAAAGACATCAGGGGCCATGCTGTGGCTCACTTGGTTAATTCTCCGCCTTCAGCGCCGGCATCCCATATGGGAGCCAGGTTCTAGTCCCGATTGCTCTGCTTCCAGTCCAGCTCTCTGCTGTGGCCAGGGAGGGCAGTGGAGAATGGCCCAAGTGCTTGGGCCCCTACACCTGCATGGAAGACCAGGAAGAAGCACCTAAATCCTGGCTTCAGATCAGCATAGCTCCGGCCGTGGTGGCCAACAGAAGGAAGAGCTTTCTCTCTGTCTCTCTCTCTCACTGTCTATAACTCTACCTGTCAAATAAATAAATAAAGAAGGCATTAAAGGTATAATGCAATATCCCTTGTGAACAGTATCTTAGTCTGTTTTGTCTTGCTATTAAAAATACCTGAGGCTAGGTCCTTTATAAATGGAAGCGGTTTCTTGGGTTCATGATTCTGGTGACTGGAAGAGCCAAACAACATGGCACCAGCATTCTGTTTGGCTCACTAGATGGCAGAGAGATGTAAAGGGGAATGAATGATAGAAGGGAAAGAGTGAGATGGAAGCAGCAGAGATTCAGGTGAGGTACCAGGCTCACTTATAACAATGGATTTACCATGGGGGCGACAACAGATAACTGAAAGAAAAACATTGAACTTTCCTAAGGACCTAACTACTTCCCACTAGTGCATACTTGTTCAAGATTCTGCCACCTCCTGGTATCATCACACTGAAGTCTAAGCTTCAATCACACAAACCTTTTAGGGTACAGACCATATTCAAAAAATAACAAAGACTAAAAATCCAAAGCAAAATATTAGCAAATTCAATATTGTAGTATCTAAAATGATGCTCTATTATGAGTGAGTGGTATTTATTTCAGTTATACTAAATCAATTTGATGTCTGAAAATTTATCCATGTAATTCATTATAATCACTGAATTAAAATAATATTATTATTTTAATAGATATAGAAAAAGCATTTGAAAAAAATCTTTTTTTTTTTTTTTCCAGAGTGTCTTGGCTTTCCATGCCTAAAATACTCTCGTGGGCTCTTCAGCCAGATCCGAATGCCTAAGGGCTGATTCTGAGGCCAGAGTGCTATTTAGGACATCTGCCATTCTATGAGTCTGCTGTGTATCCCACTTCCCATGTTGGATCATTCTCTCCCTTTTTTATTCTATCAGTTAGTACTCACAGACACTAGTCTTGTTTGTGTGATCCCTTTGACTCTTAGACCTATCAGTGTGATCAATTGTGAACTGAAAGTGATCACTTGGACTAGTGAGATGGCATTGGTACATGCAATCTTGATGGGATTGTATTGAATCCCCTGGCACATTTCTAACTTCACCATTTGGGGCAAGTCCAATGGAGCATGTACATCTCCTCCCTCTCTTATTCCCACTGTTATATTTAACAGGGATCACTTTTCAGTTAAATTTCAACACCTAAGAATAAATATGTGTTAATTACAGAGTTCAACCAATAGTATGAACTAGAACAAAAAAATACTAAAAGGGATAAAGTATTACATTGTACATCAACAGTCAGGACAAGGGCTGATCAAGTCACTGTTTCTCAAAGTCCCTTTCACTTAAACAGGTTTCCTTTTTGGTCTCAGTTGTCACTGATCAGGGAGAACATGTGATATTTGTCCCTTTGGGACTGGCTTAATTCACTCAGCATGATGTTTTCCAGATTCCTCCATCTTGTTGCAAATGACTGGATTTCATTGTTTTTGACTGCTGTATAGTATTCTATAGAGTATATGTCCCATAATTTCTTTATCCAGTCTACTGTTGATGGGCATTTGGGTTGATTCCAGGTCTTAGCTATTGTGAATTGAGCTGCAGTAAACATTAAGGTGCAGACAGCTTGTTTGTTTGCCAATTTCATTTCCTTTGGGTAAATTCCAAGGAGTGGGATGGCTGGGTTGAATGGTAGGGTTAGATTCAGGTTTTTGAGGAATCTTTACACTGCCTTCCATAGTGGGTTAGTGTCCCTTTTTCCCCACATCCTGGTAGATTTCTGTATGTGAGCCATTTTTTTTTTTTTTTTGACAGGCAGAGTGGACAGTGAGAGAGAGAGACAGAGAGAAAGGTCTTCCTTTGCCGTTGGTTCACCCTCCAATGGCCGCCGCGGCCGGCGCGCTGCGGCTGGCGCACCGCGCTGATCCGATGGCAGGAGCCAGGAGCCAGGTGTTTTTCCTGGTCTCCCATGGGGTGCAGGGCCCAAGCACCTGGGCCATCCTCCACTGCACTCCCTGGCCACAGCAGAGAGCTGGCCCGGAAGAGGGGCAACCGGGACAGAATCCGGCGCCCCAACCGGGACTAGAACCCGGTGTGCCGGCGCTGCTAGGCGGAGGATTAGCCTAGTGAGCCACGGCGCCGGCCCTGTATGTGAGCCATTCTAACCGGGGTGAGGTGAAACCTCATTGTGGTTTTGATTTGCATTTCCCTGATTGCTAGTGATCTGCGAGTGAGATCCCAGTGGAAAGAATGGGCCATCAAAGAAGGAGGTACCTTTCTCTGAAGGGAGGAGAGAACTTCCACTTTGACTATGACCTTGTCTAAATAAGATCGAAGTCAGTGAACTCAAGAGGCTTCCATAGCCTTGGAAACTCATGACTAGAGCCTAGGGAGATTTCTGATGCCATAAACAAGAGTGTCAGATTGTTAAGTCAACAACAGGAATCACTGTGTACTTATTCCTCATGTGGCATCTCTGTCCCTAATGTGTTGTCCAATGTGAAGTAATGCTATGACTAGTACTCAAACAGTATTTTACACTTTATGTTCTGTGTGGGTGCAAACTGATGAAATCTTTACTTAATATATACTAAATAACTCTTCTGTATATACAGATAATTGAAAATGAATCTTGATGTGAATGGAATGGGAGAGGGGGCAGGAAATGGGAGGGGTGCAGATGGGAGGGAAGCCATTGTAATCCATAAACTCTACTTTGGAAAATTATATTTACTAAATAAAATTAAAAAAAAAAGAAAAAATTCATTTTTTTCTCATTAAACTAGAAATGGAAGAGAACTCAGTTTGACAAAGTATATCTACAGAAAACCTACAGGTAATATTATACTGAAGTGTGAAAGACTGAATTATTTCCCTGAAAATTCTATTCAACATAGTGCTTAGTACAATGAGACTAGTAAAAGACAAGAGATGCATGAATATTGGGAAAAAAAGAAAACTTCTTTACAAGAAGACACCATGATTGGGTACATATAAAACCTTAAAAACCTAAAGGAAAACTACTAGAATTTAAGAGTTTAACAAAGTCACAAGATACAAAGTCAATGCACAGAAATCAGTTGTATTTTCATATAATAATATGAAACACCTAGAAATAAAAATTTGAGAATGCTAAAAAATGTGAATCTTTTAACAGTATAATAATATATAAATTTGTTAAAATAGAATAAAGTCCTATAGAAACTAGCAAACACCAAAAAAAGAAAAACCTGAAAAAGACTAAATCGAGGGACAGCTATGCCATGTTTATTTATTTATTTTATTTTTTTTTTATTTTTATTTTTGACAGGCAGAGTGGACAGTGAGAGAGAGAGACAGAGAGAAAGGTCTTCCTTTGCCGTTGGTTCACCCTCCAATGGCCGCCGCGGCCGGCGCGCTGCAGCCGGCGCACCGTGCTGATCCAATGGCAGGAGCCAGGAGCCAGGTGCTTTTCCTGGTCTCCCATGGGGTGCAGGGCCCAAGCACCTGGGCCATCCTCCACTGCACTCCCTGGCCACAGCAGAGGGCTGGCCTGGAAGAGGGGCAACCGGGACAGAATCCGGCGCCCCGACCGGGACTAGAACCCGGTGTGCCGGCGCCGCTAGGCGGAGGATTAGCCTATTGAGCCACGGCGCCGGCCGCCATGTTTATAAATTAGAGAACTTAATATCTTGATCTATAGATTCAGTGCAATCCCAATCAGAATTCTAGCAGTTTTGTTTTAGAAAGTGGCTGTTCTAAATTTATACAAAAATACAAAGAACCAGTGTTCACCTAATTATGCTTTTAAAAATAAGTGCAAATTTTGGCTGTATTTCAAGACTCAACCATAGCACTCTTAAGTGGAATTTTTTGCAGTAATGAACATGTTGTATAATTATATGATGCTCTGAATAGTATGAGAGAAAGTAGGCAAATCTAAAATTATTTTTTCATTTTTCACCTGAGAAACTGTGGTGGTAATTTTTCCCACAAAGAAAATGGAAAAAGAAACAATGGAGGTGAATAATTAGAGTTGTGTTTGAACAACCTCATTTTGAAACACTAGTATCCAAGCAGAAATTTAAGTATTTTAGTACTCAGGAAAAGATTATAGAGGGTTGGACTGGGTCGTAGTACTGAACCTATGAGAAGTAAACTAAATGGAGTATGTTTGTAAGTTCACAAACCTGGATGATATATGTTGGATGTGTGCGTTAAGGATATTGAAATGTCATAGATTATACCAGCTTCAGGTTTGCACAGTTAGCTGGGTGGTGGTGCTTTAGAATAGAAATGGACAATATTTGAAGAAAGATCATGAATGAAATGCTAGATATTTAAAGTTCAGAATGCTTATTTAACTTTAAGGATATGATGTCAGGTTGCATAGATGGATCTGTAGATTATATTTGAATATAACTGAAATATACAATATAATTGAAATCATAGTTTTTTTAAATGATTATCTAGGCAATTAATATAAAGAAACCCAGAACAGAAACCCTGAGAGATTCCAGTATTAAAAGACTAGGGTAAAGTGTGCCGAGCCTGAAAAAGCAATGCTGAGAGGCCTAATGAAATCATTTATGTGCAAAGTATTTTACAATTTGTAGAAGTCCAGGCAAATGATAGTTTTAATAATTAAATTAGGCCTGTGTGTCTCAAAATTGGGATACAAGTGCCCCCAGATGTAAGCTGATTGAATCAAGGAGCACTTAAAGCCCCAGGAAAAATAATGATACATTTTCTTTGAGCATGAATTTTACTCAAGGGTAAGTAATTTTAAATATTATTTTATATGGAAACAAACAGAACTATTATGTAATAAAATGAAAAACTCATCAGTTTAAAGATTATAATATGAGACTTCAAAAACTTCCTACTTCAGATAGGATACATCTGGTTACACCCCTAGATGTTCCACTGCCCACATCTCCCCCATCTCTTATTGTGTTCACAGGAGTGTTTGGTGGGGATATTTAGAAACCCCAGGGTGAGTTAGAGATATGGAGTCTTCTTGATGATCAAAACTCTCAACTCAACATGGTAGCAGACTAGAGACACTGGTCTTTTTTGTTAGAAATTTTAAAAATTAACTTTATGAAAACATGCAAACAGTAGGTACAAAAGTAAAAAAAAAAGAAAGCAAACGTATTCTTGCTACTCAAACATTATCAAAGTAAAACTTAAGAATACAACCTCTGAAAACTGTCATTACAAATATATCACTGGGGATCCAAAATGGCGGAATAGGGAAGGAGCTTACTGCTCTAGTCTAAGGGAAGATAATTTTTAAAAAGTGGAGAAAGTGCAGTCTCAGGGAAAAGTTACGGGGGAAATGGCAGAGAAACTTCACATAAATTAGAGGGATGCTGTGGTTACACATGGAGGGTATGGACATACACAGCTCAGAACCCCAGCATCTGAGCGCCTCAGCACCAGTTTTGCAGTGAGAACTGACTGCAGCAGCCCAAGCCACTGGCAGAAAAGCTTCAGGAAGAGCTTGATGTAAGCCCAACTTGGAGCCATATGGAGGACAGCGTACCTACCAAATTAGAGGAGAAAAAAAAGGACATAGTTCTCTCTCCCCAAACACCCTACACCAGCATCTTATAACAAGCTGTGAGAGGGTGGGTGCCATTTTGGACATATATAACAGCTGTACCAGCTTGTGTCCATGTGCCCAACAACCAGCCGAGTGGAGATGCCTGAGTCTGCTGGGAGAAGTGACAGGGGGCTGGGTGCTTGTGACTGTGGGAGGTTTGTGTGCTGGGACTGTGAAAACACTGTGGCTGCATGGAAGGGTGCAGGGTGTGGCAATGAATCTTCTCTGACCACAATGGAATGAAGCTGGAAATCAGCAACTAGGAAATCTAGAATAAGAGTTAAGATAAATCTCTAGAACTGATAAAGGATTAAAAACCACTATATATAAAGAAAGCAAGAAACTCAATAACAAAAAAAAACAAACAACCCAGTTAAGAAATGGGCAAAAGACATAAACAGACATTTTTCAAAGAAGAAATGTAAATGACCAACGGACGCATGAAAAAATGCTCAAGGTCACTTAGCTGCCAGGAAAATGCAAATGAAAACCACAGTGAAGTTTTACCTCACCCCAGTTAGAATGGCTTTCATACAGAAATCAAGAAACACTAAATGCTGGTGAGGATGTCGGGGAAAAGATACTCTAATCCACTGCTGGTGGGAATATAAACTTGTAAAGCCATTGTGGAAGACAGTATGGAGATACCTCAGAAATCTGAATATAGACCTGCTGTATGGCCCAGCCATCCCACTCCTGGGAATTTCCCCAGGGAAATGAAATCAGCATATGAAAGAGTTATCTGTACCCCCATATTTATTGCAGCTCAAATACCACAATAGCTTAGATATGGAATCATATGACTGGATAAGAATTTATGGGATATATACATCATGGAATACCACACAATGGTACAAAAAAAATCCAATCCTTTGCAACAAAATGGATGAAACTATAAAACATTATACTTAGTGAAATAAGGCAGTCCCAAAAGGACAAATACCATATATTATCCCTGACCTGTGATAACTAATAGAGCACCTAAAGGGTAATCTATAGCAGTGAAATTGACACTTTGAGAAGCAATGACTTTGAACAGTCCTTGTCTCAACTATTGAGAAACAGTTTTTTCCCCATACTATTTGTTGAACTTTTTACTTAACATAGAGTTAATCATATGGGTATAAAAATTGAAAATAGATCTTAGTAAAAAATAAAAATGGGAATAGGAGAGGAAGAAGAGTGGAAGGGAGGGTACAATGAAAAGAATCACCATGTTCCTTAAGTTGTAATTATGAAATGTATGAAATTTCTATTCCTTAAATAAAAAGTTTCTGGGGGCAGAGAACAGAAAAGAAAAAAAATCAATACAGCTATCTGATAGGAGGATTCAGTTTCATGAATAGCAGCAAAAATGAGGGGTTTTCAAAAAGTTCATAGAAATCTGTGTCATGAAAAAGCTATGTGTAGATTTCCAAACTTTTTTGCACCCAAATAAAATTATTTTGTATAGCCAAAAAAAAAAAAAAAGTATATCACTAGTGTTGCCGGAGACTTACCTCTGAATGAGCCTGGAGGTTCTTGCCTAATATTCAGAGAAGAATTCTGAATACTGGCATAAATGAACGAGGCAGCATGATAAGTTTTAAGCTTTTTATTTAGTGAGAGAAATGCATAGAAGAGTGAAGGCCCTATCTAAAAGAGAGGGAAATCTGGATTCATACCGAGTGCCAGGAGCCAGCCATGTGGAGGAGCACGCGGGCCAGAAAGTATGGGACATGTAGCCCAAAGGCCACACGCCTGGAGATGCAGGGTCAGCAGCAGGTCCAGGGCAAAAGGAAAAAGGCAAAAAGGCCAAAAAGGGCTGGGCCCACCATGTCCCAGGCCTTTAATCTACTTCCAAAGAGGAGTGGTTAATTAACCGATTGGTAGGTGGGCCCACAGGTATGGTCAGGTAGGGGGATGAGGTCACACAGGAGGCATGGTGAACGCATGGTATTCCAGCTCACAAACCTGATCAATTTTATTCTGTATGCCTGCCTACAACACTAGTAGCATAGAAAGCATCAATTAGTGATGCTACGGACTGAATTTTGCCCAACCCTCCAATTCATATTTTCGGGTTTTTTTTTTTTTTTTTTTTTTTTTTTTTGGCAGGCAGAGTGGACAGTGAGAGAGAGAGAGACAGAAAGGTCTTCCTTTTTGCTGTTGGTTCACCCTCCAATGGCTGCCGCGGCCGGCACACTGCAGCCGGCGTACTGTGCTGATCCGAAGGCAGGAGCCAGGTGCTTCTCCTGGTCTCCCATGGGGTGCAGGGCCCAAGCACTTGGGCCATCCTCCACTGCACTCCCTGGCCACAGCAGAGAGCTGGCCTGGAAGAGGGGCAACCGGGACAGAATCCGGCGCCCCGACAGGGACTAGAACCCGGTCTGCTGGCGCCACTAGGTGGAGGATTAGCCTTTTGAGCCGCGGCGCCGGCCCCAATTCATATTTTCAAGTGCAATGCCCAATGTATCTAGAGATAAGTTATTTAGGAGGCTATGAGAGTGAGGGCCTCATCAGATTAGACTATGCCCTTCAAAATAGGAATATTTTCTCTGTATGCTATGTGGGCACCCAGCAATAAAGTGACCATCAGAACTTGACCATACTGTGTCTCTGTCCTTGGATTTCACAACCTCCACAACAATGATAAAGTAAATTTGTCGTCACCTGGTCTATGGTATTTGTATAGTGTCCCATATTAGCCCAGTAAGCCCCAAGTTTTCAATTCTGTGAGTATTTCAATGAAATTGATACAGGTGCATTAAATTAGGTTGGAAATAATAAGATAGAGCTTATATTCCTTTATTATCATTAAGAATGAAAATATAGATTGTCCTATAAGTAGGATTTTTAAATTTATAAGCTTTCCTATAAATAGGACATTGGGCAAAAATAATAGCATTTCATATATTACACAAAATGCAAAGAAATGACTCATGATCTGTTCAAAAATTGTTTTTGGTAGTATGGAAAAAAACACTTCAAGAGTTACTTTATGTTTTTGATAATATGTTATTTGTTTCACATGGTGTGACTTATTTTGACATCTTTGTTCTTGGCATTTGAGAATCATATGGCTTCTCATGTCAAATCTAATCTTATTTTGAAGGTGTACCACAAGTCATAAGAAGTGAATAGATTGTGAAAACAACAAAGAAACAAATAAAACAGAGTATAATTTTGATTTCTCTACCACTTCAAGCATTTGTAGAACTACATTACTCCCAATCACACAGGTCACAACTTGTCCACAAATAGCCACAAGTGGTAACACGTTAGAGTACACTGCATGGGGCCGGGGCTGTGGCACAGCGGGTTAACGCCCTGGCCTAGAGCGCCGTCATCCCGTGTGGGCGCCGGTTCAAGGCCCGGCTGCTCCACTTCTGATACAGCTCTATGCTGTGGCCTGGGAGAGCAGTGGAGGATGGCCCAAGTCCTTGGGCCCCTGCACCCATATGGGAAACCCAGAAGAGGCTCCTGGCTTCTGGCTTCGGTTTGGCGTAGTTCCGGCTGTTGTGGCCAGTTGGAGAGTGAACCATCAGATGGAGGACCTCTCTCTCTCTCTCTGCTTCTCCTCTCTCTGTGTAACTCTGACTTTTAAATAAATAAATAAATCTTTAAAAAAAAAAAAGGAGTACACTGCATATTGCTGTGCAGTACCCATTGTTCCAGTGTTGTATTTTTAGGACAGCTATCTTCAAACCTTGATAATTTGAAATACGTTGCATTCTTTAAAATAAAATGACAACTTAGGTCTAGAAAATACATTCATTAATGCATTTCTTACATTTCAGTTATGTGTGTAATATTTTATTCAGTTGAATATTTAGTATATTTTAAGTAAAATTTATGCTGTTTTCACAATGAATTTAAAATATTTTCAAATACTCTAATTAAATTCACTTATTACTCTTCTCAAACCAACAAAACTATAAGACAATATTTATTTCAAAGTTACTATAAGTGGTATATTTATTGTTTAATTTGTTTTTATAGCTGTCCTATATATAGGGTTATGGGACATAATAGGTTAACAAATGGAATGATGAGAAAACAGAATTAAAAATATAAAATTTGTTTTGGACAAATATATGATACGAATATGAGATCTTACTAACAGGGCAAACTGGGTATAACTTCTTAATTGTGTCAAATATACTAATGTAAGGTGTTAATAATAGAGGAGGTTGGGTATGGGTTTATGGGAACACTTCACTACTTCACAATTTTTATTTTGAAAAAATTAAAACTATCTGAAGTAGAAGCTTTGTTTTAAAAATGTATACATTTAATTTTATTTGAATTTTAGAGAAAAAATATTGAAGTGAGGCAAAAAGAAATTGCTGAAGATTCTTAGACAAGAAATTGCCTATTTCTTAATATACAGAGTTAAATTGTTCATAAAAACTTAGATTTCCTTGATAGGAAATGAGAATTTATATTTTCACTACATCCTTGCCAAAATAAGTATTTTTAAAGAAGCTTCAATAATTTTTATTCAATGAAATATTGTATTTTTGTCTTAGTTTGCATTTCTTTTATTTCTGGGGTGTAATAATGGTTTTAACCTGGGAATCATTTATTTTTGTTTCAAATACTAACTGTTACTGTGTTTCCTCTGTTTTGTTTTACTGAGGTCATAGAAATGAATAAGCTAAAGAAGGAATTAGAAAACTGTCACACAACCATTATGATAATAATTGTTTCAGACCAGAATTATCAATAGATATTAAAACTGCCCTCTACTAAATGGAGCTTTCTTGCCTGAGTACCCTCTGCCAGGGGACAGTTCCTATCCAAAAGCCAAGAGAGTATGTAGGGGATTCTATCCTGAGGGGATGAAAAAAGATAATATAGCATAAACTGCAGAAAACAGAGTTTATCAATGAAAGCATGTTGCCAAGGTGCCTTGGCAACATCCCAGAAGAAAACAATAGTGTTTTCTGTGGGCCCACCTGCCAATAGAAAAGGATCCCAGAAGAAAACAATAGTGTACCTCTACAATGGCTATTGAAGCTTGAAAGAACTGATAGCTTACAATAAATGGTGTAGGAATGCATAGAATTCCCATGGAAGATAATGTAAAAGAAGAATAAAAGATGTGAGCATGCTGGAGTGCCAGACAGCTATGTTCATCTGGGAGACACTCTGTCAAAGTAATAAGGAATGTTCCAGTAGAGAAGATATTAGAATCATTAAGAGGATCAGTGATGGTTTTCATCTGCAATCCAGGGATGTCCCAGAGCCAGGCTCCAGAGCACCAGTGGGAATACAAAGATTCTGAAATAACAGAGGTAGAATGGCAGAATGTAACCATCAAAACCAAAATAAGCAAAATTATCTCAAGTATCAAGTTCGGAACGGCAGCCAAGGGGTCTGACATGCATAGAGCTGTGGAGATATTTTATAAAACATAATGTTTCTATGGTCAAAATCGATGGCAGTCAGAATGAGCATGCTTAATTTATTTGACTAAAAAAGTGAGGATGCTGATCTTAAGACTGAGTGGTCTTCCTGCAATTAACAAGTCACACTTCAGGCATGAACCAGAAAACTTTCAGGCCTAGAACCCTTGCTAAAAGACAGGCCGTCTCCATGAGGAACAGCATGGTAAGTATTTATGGTAATGACTCTCCCATCCTTCTCCAAAGGGACGTATGGACTTTTACTTTGGTGGTCATACATTGGAGAAGAAAGAGTAGCAAGACATTTCGAAACCTATTAGATATATTGTACAAGCTCACATGTGAAAGAAGTATCACAATGTTCTCTCCCATTAGATAGCAGCCAGTGGGTCCAGGTGATAAATGGAGTCCTAATCTTGGTTTCATGTACAGTGTATCCACTAAGTTTAAAAGTTCATCCAACGGCCATTTCCCCAGGCCTCCAGTGTGTAAGTATAGTATACCTATGTAGTGGTTGGTTGGCAGAACCCTCCTAGGTTCCTGGATCTGTGGGATAAACAACAATGCAATGGAAGACTCTGCATGAAGCCTCTGTAACTCTCCTTCCCCTTGGCCAAGTTAGAAAATTAAAAATGTTGTCATATTCTGGGTTGCATATCTTAATAGCTTCAAAAATATAAAATAATTTTTGGAAGAATTGGAGTTTTTACATTGTTCAGCATTTAATGTGTCTTTTTTTTTAAAAGAAGATTTATTTTATTTATTTGGAAGACACAGAGAGAGAGAGAGAGTCTACTTTCTCTTGGTTCACTTTCCTAATGGCTGCAATGGCTAGAGCTGAGCTGATCCAAAGCCAGGAGCCAGAAGCTTCTTCTGGGTCTCCCACATAGATGCAGGGGCCCAAGCACTTGGGCCATCCTCCGCTTTTTTCCCAGGTGCATTAGAGCTGGATCAGAAGTGGAGCAGCCAGGTCTCAAACCTGCACCCCTATGGGATTCTGGCACTGCACACCAGGGCTTTAGCCTGGTGTGCCACAGCACCGGCCCCTCTGTCTTTTATGTCTTAATAAATATGGCTTTCTACTTGTAAATATAATGTTTCTTGAGAAAGTTATTTTAAAATATTTTGGCTTTCTTTTAGAACTCGGAATGTATCATTCCGTTCTAAATCCTGTAAGTTTTCTATTAAAAAATGTACCATTAATCTAATGGCAATTTCCTTAAAAGTGACTTTGCACTTTGTTAGTGTAGATTTTAGGGTTTTCTCATCTGTATTGTACTTTTGAGAGTTTGACTGTAATATGTCATGCTGAGGATCTTTTCTGGTCATGTCTATTTTGGGTGTTAAGGCCCTCCAATACTTGGATGTACATCTTTCTCTAGATTGGGAATATTCCAGTTGTTATTTCATTGAATAGGTTTTCTATAACTTTACTCCTCTCTTATTCAGAGATTCCAGAAATTTGAATATTTGTTCATTTGTGGTGTCTTGAAGGTCTTGTAGGCTGTCCTCATACTTTTTTCCTTCCTTCATTCCTTTCTTATTTCCTTCCTTCCTCCCTTCCCTCACTCTATCCATACCTCCCTTCCTCTCTTTATTCCTTTTGTCTGATTGAGATAACTCAAAAGATTTTTCTTCAAGTTCAGATATTCTTTCTTCTGCTTGTTCAAATATTCCTTCTTCTGCTCGTTGAGGCTTTCTACTGCACTTTTTATGTAACATACTGAATTCTTCATTTCTAAAATTATTTTGGGTTCTTTTCTAAGATTTCTATCTCTTCACAGAATTTAATCCTTCATGTCATGCATTGATTTCCTGATTTCATTTAACTTTCTCTATTCTCTTATCTCTTTGGTTATCCTTATAATCATTATTTATCAAGCATCTGTTAATCTCCCTTTCTTGGGAGACTAATGTGAAAAGCACCATCGTATGCTTTTGAGGACTTAATATTGCCTTGATTTTTCATACTTCTTGCATCCTTACACTGATATTTGTGCATCTGGTGGGTAAGTTTTCTATATCACATTTAAAGCATGGCTTTTGTGGTGCTTTTTTCTGAAGATGTTTCTTTGGCTATTGGTTTGGTAGGCTACTTTCACTTCAGTTTCACTTGGATGCTGAAGTGTATTATCCTTATATCTTCTTATTCTGTAATAAATAGCAACAATAACAGGTGCACAGGAGGCTTTTGTCAGTCCCAGCAAGGGTGTACAAGTCCTAGTGGTTGTAGCCAGGAATGTAGCAGGGCTGGGCCCAATTCTGGTGGTCATGAACTGCCCTGGTGGGGAAGGAGGCGTGTAGGGAGTTGGCTCCAAGTCTACGAAGGCCAGCACTTCTGCTTCTAGGCAGGCCCCACTTCATTGTGCTGAACTGCCTGTCCCATGTAGTACAGGACACTACTGGGATAAGGTGATGGGGTCACTGTTCATGTAGTTTGATTTGTGAGGCTGTAGTCCTTTTGGCTAGTGTCATTGGATGTCTGTGGAGCCCAGGAATGGGATCTGCAGGTATTTCTGTCCCATAGGGTGGTGTTGTGAGTTCCAACAATGACTCCTTTCTCAAGATGGCATGACAATGCTGCAGCCTATGCTCCAGAGGTTGTGGGAGGGACAATGTGAGTTCCTTATCTGAAGTAAATCTACCGAGTGTACTCCAGAAAACTCCCACTGTGGGTGTCTCAGCCAATGATGACTATGGATCCCTATTGTAGTTGAGATTGCCAATGAAATGGGGTTTGCTGGGGCTCTCCCATTTACCTTTTTTTCTGTAATGAGGATTTCTCCAGCTATTGAATGGGGGGGTGTCATAATTGCTGAAATGCTCTGTTCCTTTCTATGTGCTTCCATCTCCGGTCTTTGTGTCCTATGAGTTCTCCCACATCTCCCTGGCAGTGTTCCAGTGTTCCCCCTTGGGCACTCACCTTGAAATGCAGTTACTAGCTATTGGAGAAACAACAAGCAAGATCCAAGGAAAGAATTGGAAGCAAAAAGGATAAAGAAGTACACATTTACACAGGAAGAGATAAGAGCTTAAACAATTGTGAGAAAGTGCCAAACAGATTTGGGACAGAGTATTGTCATACCCTGCCTGCTTTCAGAATAAATTATCACATTGTTTCACTTTCTTGGCAATTCTGATGATAAAATTTGATACTTTATCTCACAGTTAGGAATTTTAGCAATATGTAGGCCAACCACAGCAGTCCTCAGAGGGAAAATGCTTTTTACAGGGCATTCTGCCACAGGATGGCAAAATTATACCCAGATCTAGTATTCTGGGAGATTTTCTCTACTCAGCCCCTGGGTCTCAATGAGTAGGAAGACCATAAAAATCTGAAGTGAGGACTGTAGACAGTTGTCTTTCTTGGTTGCCTAACCTTGCTCACATATAAATCACCAGGTTAGCACTTTTCCTTTTCTATCTATGTAACTTATCAACTAACTTTTACTAATCTGGATGCTAGATCCCTAAACACATCATCTCTCACCATATCTATTTTCTTCTACAGGATAAGTTGAAATTAAATTCTCCATTATGATAAGCCCAGAATTCCTGTGTCTGATACTTGCTCTAACAGTGGTTGGTGCCTGTAACAGAGAACTAAGTGCTAGCTGACCAAAAGTACAGAGATGGCCTTGGAAAGTCCGAAGTGAGAGTTTAAGGTGCAGACATGAAAACAAGGAGGAGAAATTATTCTTTCAGTTATTAAAGCTCAGTATAAATAAAGCTGTGTATTTACAGGATGACTTTTGGTGGAGTCGGGTGATATTCAAAGAGGCATCTATTGGAGAAAAAAGAATTTCTTCCAGCAAGAGCCAGAACAGGCCTGTAACCTCTGTATTAGTCATTGTGAGACTATTAGCCCTCACCATCTTCACAACCGACAGGTCACCCCCTTGCCCCTTCCTGAATTTTCTTCCTGCCATTCTTACTGTTACCTGATTCAATGAAGATAAAGATGCTTCCAATGGAACATGGCAGCTCTTGCAGGTATCTTTTGTTCATTTTTTATTTTGTTTTGTTTTGCTTTTTTGCAGTGATGGCCTACTTAGCCCTTGAGCAATGTATTCCATTACAGTCTATCTTTAGATAGAAGAAATATGACAGAGGGCCGATGTTGTGGCATAGCAGGTAAAACCATCACCTTCAATGCCAGCATCCCATATGGGTACTGGTTCATGTCCTTGCTGCTCCACTTCTAACCCAGCTCTCCCTGCTAATGTCCTGCAAAAAGTAGTGGAAGATGGCCCAAGGCTTTGGGCCTCTGCTACCCCTGTGAGAGACCTGGAAGAAACTCCTGGCTCCTGGCTTTGGCCTGGCTCAGTCCTGGGAGTTGAAACCATCTGGGGAATGGACCAGAGAATGGAGGCTCTCTCTCTCTCTCTCTCTCTCTCTCATTCCCCCTCTCTCTGTAACTCTGACTTTCAAACAAACAAATAAATATATTTTTTAAAAAGGAAAACAAATAAAAAGAAATAAGGTTAGTATAATGTCACAGAAAATAGCAGTCCTGGACAAAGCTAGATTAATTTTTAATGAAACCTAACTGTATATCATTAAAGTTTGTGGGGGATAATTCGAAATTGTATTAATATTTCCACCAATTCCAAGTAGCTATCTAAAGAAAACTTGGATATCACTGACAACTGCTGTGTGTTTACCACTTCTATTTCTCTTTTTTCCTGAGGACATAAACCACATCTCTCAATCTTCTTTGCATTTATGTAAAATCATACAGCTTGGTACTAGCTAATGAAATATGAGAGAAGTGATATAGACCACTGCACACCCTGGACCAAAAAGAGACTTTCCATACAGTCCTCCAGGTTCTCTGTTTATGTGACTAAAGCTGGGGAGTACAAGGTGCTAAAAGGTGGCTGAGCCACACTAAGGAGAGCACTTATTTCTGGGGCTCAGTGCACGATGCAGAAGCCCCATGCCAATCCACACTGGTTAGAACCCGGCTTTACTATGCCGCTTAAGTGCTTCAATTGTTTATTACAACATTTTGCCTGCTTTCACAAATACACATGCTTTCAACACTGTAGAAGATAGTAAAGGGAGTGCATAAGGACTACGGAGTAGAAACAAAATGTATAATATCTTCTGATATGATAGTCTTATATAAGTTTCAACAGAATAAAATATTAAGAACAATAGCTGAGTTTAGTTATTAATATTCATAAATTAATTTATGTAATATCTATATTCAAACATCAAATGAAATTATATAGAGGCATTATTTATAATAGCAATAAAACCTAGGCAGTATTCAAAAATAAATCTAATAGAAGACATGAAAGCTTTATGTGGAGAAAATTTGGGAAAAAAGGCTTGAAAAAATATATGTAAAAGAGATTTATTATAAATAATTGGCCCTTGTGATTATGGAGGCAGACAAGTCTCAAGATTTTCAAGGTGAAGTAGAAACAGGGGACACAGTAGAGCTGATAGTTCAGTCTAAAGGCTTAACAAGTGGAAGAGCTCATGTTTGTTGCCAAAGGCTGGCAGATTTAAGACTCAAGAAGAATCAGCACTTTAGTTCAAGTCCAAAGGCAAGAGAAAAGTCAGTTCAAGATAGTGAGTTAGGAAATAATTCTTTCTGACTCAGGGGAGTCTCAGCATTTTTGTTCTATTTAGCTCTTCATCTGTACAATCTACTTTATACAGTCTTTCACTTTAAATGTTATTTTCATCCAAGTTGACAATTCATCCCACAATTCAAATTCAAGATCAAAGGATCCAAAATAACCAAGATAAGTTCAAAACAGAAAAACAGTGTGAGAAAAATCTCTTTATATTTGTATTAGTTTTTTTATAGATGTTGTAACAAATTACCACAAACCTAGTAGTTTAAAACAGCATAATAATACTGTTGTAGAGCTCTGTAGAGTAAAAGTTCAATACACTTCTCAAGATGTCAGAAGAGCTAATTCCTTCTCTTTCTCAGCTTCTAGACGTCGCTGGCATATATGGCTCATGCCTCCTCTGTCTTCAAAGCTAACAACTTTGCAAGTTTGTCATTTTTCTGTAGTTACATTTCTTTCAAACCTTAACCTCAGCTGGGAAGGGTTTCTCCCTTTTAAGGATTTGCAGATTAGGTTGAACCCACTTGGATAACCCAGACTAATCTCCCCTCCCATCCCACTCCCCGTCTCAGAATTCTTTTTTTTTTTTTTTTGAAAAAAAAAAAAAAAAAAAGATTTGCTTATTTATTTATTTATTTAAAAGTCAGAGTTACAGAGAGAGAGAAAGGATTGTCTACCTGCTGGTTCTCTCCCCAGATGGCCGCAACAGTCAGCTCTGGGCCATACCAAAGCAGTGTCACGGTTCCAAACACTTGGGCCATTTTCCTCTGCTTTTCTCAGACCATTATCAGGGACTTGGATATGAATTGGAGCAGCTAGGTCAGGAACCAGTGCCCAAACTAAATGCACACATCACAGGCAGCGGCTTTATCCACTATGCCACAACGCTGGCCCCAGAATTCTTAATCACACCTGCAAAGTTCCTTTTGTGAGATAACACATTCACAGGTTTCACAAATTACTGTGTGGAAATCTTTGGTGAACTCTTTTTCTGCCTGCCACACCACATATCTAACTTAAAATTACACCATATAAAAAAATGTGGTATAGGCATAAGGCCTTTTTTCCCCCTTAGGATTTATCTAAAGGCAGAGTTACAGAGTCAGAGAGATCTTCCATCTGTTGGAAACCTGCTGCCGCCACCCTCCACCCACCAAATGGCTGCAATGGCAAAGGCTAGCCCAGATGGAAGAGCCAGGAGCCAGGAACTCTATCCAAATCTCCCACATGAGTAACAGGGGCTCAAGGACTTGGGCCATCTTCTGCTACCTTTGCAAGTGTGTTAGCAGGGAACTGGATCAGGAGTAAAGCAGACAGGACACCAGTGGGTGCTCATATAGGATGCCAGCCTCACAGGCAGTGGCATAACCTGCTGTGCCACAACGCTGATGCCAGCATATGGCTTTAAAGCTAAAGACCTAGAATGAAAATCTTACATATATTGGATCTTAGTTTGAGAAAGGACAATTGCAAGGATAATAATAGGCTGAAGAATAAATTTATCAATATTTGGCATGGAAGGAAGATAAAAATAGATTCCATATTATAATTATGCAAAATTAATTTTAAAATAATATAAAAAGATAATTATAAAACATTTCCAATAAAACACTAGAGAATACTTTTATAACATTTGGAGAAGCATTTTTTAAGATTTATTTGTTAGTTTATTTGAAAGGCAGAATGACAAAGAGAGAGAGAATCTTCTATCTCCTTGTTCACCCGGGCCATCCTCTGCTGCTTTCCCACACATATTAGCAGGGAGCAGGACCAGAAGTGGAGTAGCCAGTACTAGAACCAGCATTACAAGCAGTGGCTTAACCAGCTGTGCCACAACACAGGTCCCAAAGCATTTCTTTAATAGGATACAAAAAGCAAAGATCATAAAGGAAAAGAATGAATTTTAGCACTTTACAATGAAAGCAATTTTATGAAAAGGACATCATAAAGTGAGAAGATTGACACAAAGACATATTTTGCTTAAAACCAGCAATAGAAGACAAATAAGCTAAAAAAGGAATAAACAAAGAACATAAATAAGCATTTGCAGATGGAGGAGGGTAAATAGTCAATAAAAGGATAAAACTTTTCAATATTATTGGCAGTCAAGGAAATCCAAATAAATCTCAGTGAGATAATTTCATACCCATTAAATTGAGAAGAATTAATTGATGTGATTACATCAAGTATTGGTGAGGATGACAGAGTAAATTGTTAAAACCCTTTATGAAAGGGATTTTGCAACAGATTGTAAGAGTGTAGGTGAGCGACCTTTCTATGGAATCTAGCAATTGGATTCCTAGATTTCTCCTCTAGAAAAACTTTTTTATATATGCTCAAGGCTATGTGTGCAAAGATCTGCATTTCAGCGATTGTTTGTAATAGTAAAAAAAACAAAAACAATAGCAGCCATACTATGAAACAGAGTCAATCTAGCAGTTCCTAAGGACTTAGACTGGCCCTTCAGAAAGGAAAGGGTTATTCTCAGAAAGGGACAAAAGAAGGGTAAATTGCTGCTAATTCAACACACACACAAATAAATCTCAAAAATGTGCTAATCAGAATGTTGTAAAAGGATAAAAGAACATACATCATAGTGTCATGGATGAAAATTATTAAATGACATGGTTAGCATATAATGTTCAGGAACATTGTTATGTAGTAAAAGTGCAAACAGGGCACAAGAAAAACTTCAGATAGGTTTCCCTTCTGAGGAGGAATTGAGAAAAGGGCAAGGAAGTGTGGCTATAACTGTATAACATTTTATGTCTATACAAGGAGATATCAAGCATATATTGAAAATGTTAACATCTGCTTAATCTCAGTTGTGGAAAACAGAGGCCTGTTATATTACGTTCTGTACTGTTCTGCATGTTTTATATTTCAAATGCAATGTTTCATATTTTTTTTTGAGGAAAGAAAAGCAGAAAAGGGAAAGAGATGAGGGAAATGGTAAGCAGTGAAAGAAAGGATTTTCCTTACACTGAAAATCATTCAATTTTTTTTTCAACAAACGTTTATTATAGATTTGCTATGTGACTTATCTTTGTCCTAAGAATTGGAAGAAAATCCTATTTTTAAAGCCTGCCAGTAGTTATTATAACAGTGTTATTTAATAGTGGAACACTATGCCTCATGACTTCAACCAGCTAAAGTCAAACCAGTAGGGATGCTTCATTTTCTATAATACAGACCAGTCCAAGTCTTCAGTAACTGCTAGATTGTTCCCGGGTAATTGGATGGCTGCTGAATCTTTTAAGGACATACCCTGCTCATTCACTCAGCTCCTTCCTCATCATTCAGTGGAAACTAAACCATCTGTTGTAATGAATATAAGGCTTCCTGCTCTAAATTCTGTCTTCTGATTCCCCTTCTAAATGCTGGTTGTCACTTTCAATTTAGAAAAACATCATTATACTCTCCAATTCCTCCTTTAGAATTTTCCTGTGAGGATCTCAAAGCAGTTCATCCACTTGAAGGAAGTATTGCAATTTGTCCAGAGGATTTATTTGTGGTGTTAGCCCCATTTTATGGATGGGACAAATGGAGATTGCAAAGGGTTCCATGGCTTTTTATTGCTTTGAAATTCTGTGCCAGTCAAGAAGGAAAGGATGAGTTGCTACCCTGAGTCCTCAAGTGTCAACATCAGACAGTGCTTTGTAGAAGATTTTCAGAAAAAATGTTCACAGCGTTAGAATCTAACCTGACGGACTCTGTCAGCTGTAGCTGATAGGTTTTCAGCACTTTTCTACTTGCAGGATGTGGGTGGTCTCCAGGCTGCAAACCCTGGTAGAACTGGCTGGTAAGCTAGATGAGAGTCGAGTACTTGGGGAAGACAGGACTACAGATGATGAGCTAGAGTTAGGGAAGACTCTTTCCAATGAAATGGGACATTAGAATGGAAAACCTAAGCCATAGGAGGGAAAGCATAAAACAAATAATTAGAAAGCTAGTATTTAGAGTTTTAATAGAAAAGGCAGAAAAATCTTCATTTAAACAAAGAGAAAGGGAAATTTCACCTAAGTAACCATACAATACAGAGCTTTAAAATGAGTTAATCAGCTGTCCTAATATACTTTTACTCTTCCTTTCCTGCTTTCCTTTCCTTTCTTCTTCCTTTCTTCCCTCTTTATTCAGAAGGTTATCTAATATCTATCAAAGATGGTCCATAGACTTTGGTCCAGAAACACCTCTCAGATCCTGAAATCACAGAATGCTGTCATTGATCGTTCTCTGAGACCTCTAGTAAGGTGACTTATTCTACTCAGTTAAGAAGTTCTACTTTTCACTTTCCATTCTCTGTTAAAGAGAAAAATAAATCTCTGCAGTAATAACCAAATCTTCAGCATTGAATCCAATCTGTGATTTTTAAGAAAATATAATTTTTGTATCATACTGAGATATTAGCCTGACCAAAATTAATTAGAATGTATTAAAAATATAAGATAGTTACTAGCTTAACTATGCAGGTACAAATTTTGATTAGTTAATAAATGAGCTTTTCATTCTGAATGACCAAATGCCACTTTGCTTCTTTGAAGAAAATCTTAATCAAGCTTATATTCTAAATACAGCCACTCTAAAGAAATCTTAGGAGACTCTGGCTTGATCTTTCTATTGACAGATTCAGATCTCAACTCTATCAGGCCTATATCTTAAGTCTCTTTGTTAAGGACCAGCAATAAATTACCTGAGGTCAAGTTCTGTTTATACAGTGGACTGTTCTGAGAGAATTACCTTCTTGACTTAATAGCTTCCTTTCGGGTGACATTTCTCCCTGAAAGAAGACAAATTGTCTAAGGTCAGCCTGCAGATCAGCTCCGAGTGTAGGAGGAAATTGTAGTGGATCAGCCAAATTGCACCAGCTCTACCAAGCAGCATCAGGCAGCACGCCGCCAGTCAGAGGCCTGCCCTGAGGGGCTGCAGCCAGAGCAGCTGGGGACCACTCCCTGGAAGAGCAGAGTTTTCAAATCTTGCTCTTTGGGCTATTGAAGTTTATTTCCTCATGTACCCCCCACCTCAAACCCCTCCACCAATATGGAGTGAGTTCTATTACATTTTTGGTTCATTCCTGAGTTGCTTTAAAAGTGCCTTTGCCTACTAATCTGTAAAGGCCGATTTAGGAGTCTGGGAAGGGAGGGTGAGTCTCTGACTCACTTGAGCTCATTTGGGTTCATCCGCAGAAGTGGTAGGCTGAATCCCAAGTTGCCTTTTTTACTCAGGAAAGAACTTCAGAAATTAGAAGTGGACTCAAAGTAACTCAGAGCTCTAAAAACAGAGTAATTTATTCTTAAAGGTAGATCTGTTCTACACGAAGAAATTTAAAAAGACAACTTCATTGCACCTATGGTAGAACTGGTAGATTTGCCATTTTATTCTTCCTTTAAAGGAAAAATAGAGAAAGAGAGAAAAATAGAAGTACAAGTCTCTTTTTAATTAAGCATTTTATCCTTTGAAGTTATTCCGATTTTTTTCACATTGATGATGTAATTTATGTAAATAATCATCTATCTATGAAAGGAGTGTGTCTGTCAAAAGCTGAAATAAAAAACATCCGTCATTTTGAAGTGATTAACATTCTCCAGATGTTTAAATCATCAGATTTCAGGAGTTTCTCTTTGTTGTGATAATGATATAGTATCCAGAACAAGAATGTTTACTTTTTTGTATGGGTCAAACGCAGATTTTTCACAATCCTATTAAGGCATGCAGTTCATTGTAATTGTGTGTGCAGATGAAAGCATATTCAGTTATTATTATTCCCCTTAATTGTAAACTGCTGCTGGTAATTTTACTGTAAAGCTGAAACAAAAGGAGTGTACTTGAAAGGACCACCACTGCCCACTTATGTAATCAATTTATATATGTCAAGTTTGTACTGGGATGGTTATCCCCTTCTGTTACCAGACATGTGACAGGCTACCACCCTGCAGCTCGGGGCCATGCACGCAGGCCTCTGGCTCCCTTTGCAGGCTGCTTGGAAATACAGTACATGTCGGTAATAATGCTAAATGACAGTTCCAAACTGTTTTCCTTAGGCCTATTTGACCCTTGGGTTCAAGGTAAAACAGGAGTGGTTCCGCTTACCTTCAAGGCCTGAGCATCCTCACCACTGGCAGATTTCAGTTGGAGAGTTGGTGAAGCTCCCTGGAGGCCCAATTACCCTTGTTAGGGGACCTATTGAAACATTAATGACATATAGGCACTTCATTCATAAAGTTGGGCTTAACTCATGTCTAGCATTACCCTGCGCACACCCTTGCCAGTCTCAGATCTGCAATGCATGTAGTGGTTTATTAAAACCGTTTGACTAGGGTACAAACTGACTACACGCTTATTTTGTGCTACCTAAATGCAGACAAAACCCAGGGCTGGGGGAGGGATGTCTCAAATCCCCATGTGCTAAGCTCAGTTTTGTAAAACCATGTTAATTAAGAACAAGAGATACAGAATAATTTCTCAAGGACTGTTCATTAGTAATAATGTCTATGTCCTTTTTGTGTCCATCATCCACTGACATGCATGTTTAGGAATTTAATGCAGCATTATTCCATCAACAGCCACACAGTTTTTCTCTCTTGAACATGCCAACAGAGAGAGGAAATGTCTTCCTTTAGTGCTCTTAGAAGAAATCAAAGCACTACAAGAGTTAGCTGATGATGAGTCAGACATGGATTACCTTTTTTCTTACTGGACTGAAACTTGGTAATAGGCTAATAATTAATAGTTACCATCTGCTTTTCCTTGTGCCCAACCTTCAAATCATTCTTCATTTGTATTTGAACACACACATTCCTTTTAATCATTCCATGGCTATTTAAGTACTTTGATAAGCCTTGGTTCCCTAAAATGTTTCCAAATTATCCCCACCTGACATGGTCCCTGAATTAGAACTCTATTTAAGAGGAAGTGTGTGTAATAAGTGACAAAGGGCTGGAGCACTGGACTGGGAATCAGATGAGTGGGGTTCTCTTCCTCGTTATTTCCAAGCATCAAAGTAGGCACCAGACCCAATGCTTTAGCGTTCTTGCTCTTACCTTTTCTGAACAAATTTAATGGCCTCTTCTGTCACAAAAGGCTAAATGGTTCAGTCCTTTTCCCTATGTACTTGTCATCTTCCCTCTAGAAGAATACTGAGTCTGGAGGTATTTGGGTCCTGAATATGACTCTTTATCTAATTTAGAGAAAACTCTTTTCTCCCAGATATTTGCTCATTTCAATCTGCTTCTTCTGGATATTCAAAGGGTCTAGATTACCTTGGGTAAAAGTAAAATGTGCAGGGAAATTGGGGGAGTCAGCGATATCATTTTATTCTTATCACCATTATAATCATCATTTAATATTAATTCCATTTAATATTGATAGAGTATATTTTATCTCTTTATCTCAGTTTACAATGAGAATATTGCTTGGAAGCTATTTGGATCCAGATAGAGTAAATGACTTTCCCAAGGTGTTATTTTTGTTCATTCATTTATTGAGTACCAGCTTAGCTGGATCCTGTATGATGCTTATAATAGAGTAGCGATAAGATAAAACATACCCTCTCCTAATGTGTTGTGACAAGACTAAAAATCATAGGCAGGAAAAAACATCTTTCTTCCTCCTCCTCCTCTTCTTCTCCTCACTCCCCCTCCTCCTCTCCATCCCCCTCTTCCTCCTCCTTCTCCTCTTCCTCCCTCTCCTCCTCCTCCCCTTTCCCCTTCCTCTGTCTCTTCCCCTTCTCCTCCTCCTCCTCCTTCTTCATCTTTTCCTCCTCTTCTTCCCCCTCCCCTCCTCCCCTTTTATCTAGATTCATTGAGTTTGAGTCTAAAAAGACTTTTCTGTCATGATTTGCTCTTATTTTTAAAATTAACCTCATGGCATAAATAAATGGTGGTCACACCTCTCTGGAGGGGATAGGTAATGGTCATGGAGAAGAAGAAATAACACAGAACTTATTTTTGTCAGCTTATCTTTCCACATTATATATTTCTTTCCAAGATCCACAATGATTTGTCCTTGCTGACAAACCAAATCATGCCATCTACCAGACCAGGGTTCTTGTTGATAAGCCAAAGATCCCTAACCTAATTTTAGATTCATTGGGAATTTTGAGCCAATCTTCATAATACCTCTAAAATTATTAACAGTAAGCTGTTCATCTTCAGCAATTTTTCCCAACAAGCTGGTGTCAGACCAATAATGGTAAAGGACTCTAAAATTTGAGAACATGTGAAGTTGGACAAATAATGGAGAAAGTAACAAGAAGCTGTTCTCAATACAGGCCAGTTCTCCAAGATTGTAGCAAGTAATTTAGCCAGAGACTGAGACAAAAGAAGGTATAACAAGTAATGTAACATGTGATTCTGAACTGGATTTCTTTTACCATAATATGCATTTGAGGAAAGTATTTAATGAAAATTGCTTGGGATTGAGAATAAGGTGGTAGTAGTGCATAGGTTCTTTTTAGGATTCTGGCAGTTGTATTGTGATTTTGTACGGCAACGTCCTTACTTGTAAGGAATAAACATGGATGTATTCAGAGGTATTAGGCCAACATGTTGGCAACTGACACTCAGATGTTTCAGGAAATAGAAATCATTTGTACTGTCCTTATAATATTTTTATAAATTTGAGAATGCTTCAAAATTTAAAAGAAAAATACTTGTAATTAAAGGAAGAGAACAGGTACTGGCATTGCATCATAGTGGGTTAAGCCACTGCTTGCAGAGCCTGCATCTCCTATGGGTGCCTTTTGGAGTCCTGGCTGCTCCACTTCTGGTCCCACTCCTGTTCCCTGCTAATGACCTGGGAAAGCAGCAGAATATGATCCAAGTTCTTAGGCCCTTTAACCCACTTGAGAGACCCAGAGGAAGCTCTTGGCTCCTGGACCTGTCCAGCTATTGTGGCCAGTATATCAAAGACCTCTCTCTCTCTTTCTGCCTCTGCCTCTTCTTTTTCTTCTTCTTCGTCTTCGTCTTCATCTTTGTCTTCTTCGTCTTCTTTGTCTTCTTCGTCTTCTCTCTCTTTCTCTCTCTCTCTCTCCATCTGTCTCCCCCCAATGCCCAATTCTGCCTTTCAAAAAGAAGAAAACAAAAGTCACTTGTGAGTTCACTATCCAGAGATATGTAAGCATTGCTTACTTTGCTTATGGCTTTCTAGTTTTTGTTTCTGTATATGTAGTTTAAAATTTGTTTTATTATTTAGTGCATTTGATAGCGAATTTATAGTCTTTTTACTTGATATAGCATAACAATTTTCTTATTTTAATAGATGTTAACTTATCAACTATTAGTGCCATTTTTCTTTTGGTTAATCATTGATGGTTGTTATAAATAATTTTGTCTTTAGCAGAAGTCAAAACAAAATAATTTCATGTTCAAATTTTATGTGTTTGAATTGAAGTGCCAGATTGGCAGTATAGCAACAGGATGGTATGAATCATGCAGGGCAAAATATATAGTTGAAAAGGAGAGAAGATACACACCAGAGATAGAGCCATGGGAAATTCACGAAAGGAAGCCCAGGAGACCAACAGAGACTGGGCAGGTACACGCTGAAAGAGAAAATAAGAAAGTGAGGCAGCAGAGGCATGGCAGAGGCGCAGACTGGGGAGGCTGGTACTAGCCCCAATGGACCAAATGAGATGGGAAACTGTGAGTCCATGGAGCTGCAAATAGCAGTGGGAGGGGGAGCTGGGTGAACTGCTTTTGAAGTTCCACGTGAGAAAAAAGAGAAGGTATAGAGGAAAAATCAGAGAGGTTAAGCACCCTCCTGCCCATCTCCCTCCCCACCAATACCTGCAGCCATCTAGGAGAAGCCATATTGTTTGTTTATATTTTCAAATGTAAGTAGGGGAGTGCCTCCTTTGCCTCTCATGCACACAATCATCAATTGCAGAGACCCTCACCACACCCTCCACCCAGGAATGAGGACCACAACATTTTATAAGTATTTCTTCCCCACAACACAAGCTGTACAACAAGGAGACGTCCTAAAATCAAAAACGCAAGCCCATTCCATCCACCATTAAGAAGCAATCCAGCCCCCAGTAGGCTGGGTTCCATGTACCAGAGCTCATATCTGCCTCTACCATGATTGAGAAGAGAGCTGGGCTCCAGTATGTGGGGCTCTATGCTTCTGTTGCAATGTACAGATACATAGCAGCTCATAACAGGAGGAAACCTCACCACAAGAAAATCTCCACAGATTAGAGGTGCAGTTTGCTAACCAAGGCAATATAACCCTGAACACTCCAGAGAAAAACATTCGGGCATCCCACAACTATGAGGAAAAGGGTAGGTTACATCAACAAAGGTGAACAACCTCCTCTAACCAAAAAACCAGAGGAAATATACAAAGCTCCATACAAAGTCCAATGTAAGGGCCTTACATTGGATACCTCCTCCACCCTGGAATACTGAACAGCACCCAGGCTACATCAGGCATGCACCTCTTGGAACTCACTAAAAGTATAGCCATCCCATTAAATCACAAAGACAAATTAAAGAGAAAAACAACCACACTAAAAAAGAAAAATACACAAATGCTGAAAAGCATAGGAGAAACCCTAAATAAGAATAAAGAATACACTATGAGCACCCCAAAGGAAGACTACAAATTTTCTCTTTTTTTCTTTTTATTTTTTTTTAATTTTTTTGACAGGCAGAGTGGACAGTGAGAGAGAGAGACAGAGAGAAAGGTCTTCCTTTGCCATTGGTTCACCCTCCAATGGCCGCTGCGGCCAGTGTGCTACGGCTGGCACACCGCACTGATCCGATGGCAGGAGCCAGGAACTTATCCTGGTCTCCCATGGGGTGCAGGGCCCAAGTACTTGGGCCATCCTCCACTGCACTCCTGGGCCACAGCAGAGAGCTGGCCTGGAAGAGGGGCGACCGGGACAGAATTCGGCGCCCTGACCGGGACTAGAACCTGGTGTGCCAGCGCCGCAAGGCGGAGGATTAGCCTAGTGAACCACGGTGCCAGCTACAAATTTTCAATAATAGAAACTTAAGATGAAGAGATTGATTATATTCCAGAAATGGAATTCAGAAAATTAATCATCAGATTACTTAGATGCAATCAGGAGTAAATTCATGATTTAAATGAAACGTTCTCTCAAGAAACTGAGATATTAAAGAGAAGTCAGAATGAAATACTAGAAATGAAGAATTCAATAGATCAAATGAAAATGCAATGGACAGGCTTAACAACAGAATAGGTGAGACAGAAGAAAGAATGCCAGGACTAGAAGACAAACTACTGGAAATATTACAGTCAGATCAAAAAAAAAAAAAAAAAAAAAAAAAAAAAAAAAAAAAAAAAAAACAAGAAGAAATTAGAAAACTAAAAAACACAGTTGGAGATCTACAAGATACTGTCAAAAGACCCAACATATGGATCCTAGGAGTTTCAGAAGGCATGGAAACAGAGAAAGGACTAGAAGGCCTTCTTAATGAAATAATAACAGAAAATTTCACCAGTCTGGAGAAAGAAAGAGACATCAAAGCACAGGAAGTACACATAACTCCCAGTAGACATGACCAGAAAAGATTTTCACCACAACACATTGTAGTAAAACTCTCCACAGGAAATCACAAAGAAAAAAATCTTAAAATGTGCATGAGAGAAACAACAACACAATCAGAGGAAACCCAATCAAACTCACTGCAGAGTTATCAGAAACCATACAGGCCAGGAAAGAATGGCAAGATATATTCCAAGTCTTAAGAGAAAAAAACTGTCAGCCTAGATACTGTACCCTGCAAAGCTATCATTTATGGATGAAGAAATAAGGATCTTCCACAACAAACAGAAATTGAATTTCTAACTATTCACCCAGTCCTATAAAAGATGCTCAAGGATGTGCTACACACAGACACACAAAAACAAGAGCATCACTACAAAAGAAGATGAACACAGAAAATGACTCAGTAAAAGTACAAAGGAAACCCAAACTACAAAATTAGGACTATTTATGGAAACACAGCAGGGTAAAGTCAGTACTCAATAATAGTAATACTGAATGTAAATGGTCTCAACTCCTCAGTTAAAATACACAGACTAGCTGAATGGATTAAAAAAGAAAACCCATCTATTTTCTGCCTACAAGAAGTACATCTTACAAATATGCACACAGACTGAAAATGAAAGGATGGAAAAAGCCGGTGCCATGGCTCACTTGGTTAATCCTTCGCCTGCAGCGCTGGCATCCCATATGGGTTCCGGGTTCTAGTCCCGATTGCTCCTCTTCCAGTACAACTCTCTGCTGTAGCCCGGGAAGGCAGTGGAGGATGGCCCAAGTGCTTGGGCCCCTGCACCCACATGGGAGACCAGGAGGAAGCACCTGGCTCCTGGTTTCAGATTGGCATAGCTCTGGCCATGTGGCCATTTGGGGGGTGAACAAATGGAAGGAAGGTCTTTCTCTCTGTCTCTCTTTCTCACTGTCTGTGTGTCAAATAAAAAAAAAAAAAAAAGGATGGAAAAAGATATTCCACACTAAGAAAAAACAAAAAAGAGCTGGTGTAGCCATCCTAATATCAGACAAAATAGATTTTAACACAGAAACTATTAAAAGAGACAAAAAAGGATACTATATTATGAATAAAGGATCAATTCAACAAGAAGATGTGACTATTATAAATGTATATACACTTAATTACAGGGCACCTGGCTATCTAAAAGAAATGGCAATGGATTTAAAGAAAGATATAGACTCAGATACAATGGTAATTGGGGACTTTGAGACCCCACTTTTAGCAATGGACAGATCAAAGAGCTAGAAAACCAGCAAGGAAACAACAGAGTTAATCAACACTATAGACCAAATAGACCTAACAGTTATCTACAGAGCCTTCCACCCTACAGCTACATAATACACATTTTTCTCACCAGTAGATGGAGTTTTCTCTAGGACTGACCACATGCTAGGCGATAAAGCAAGTCTCAGCAAATTCAAAAATATCAAAATCATGCTATACGTCTTCTTGGACCACAAAACAGTGAAGCTGGAGATCAGTAACTCAGGAAGACTCATGGAGACAACAACATGCCCCTGAATGAACACAGGGTCATTGAAGAAATCAAAAGAGAAATCAAAAACTTTCTAAAAACAAATGAAGACAACAATACAATTGATCAAAACTTGTGGGATACAGCAAAAGCAGTATTAAGAGGAAAGTTTATAGTAGTTGGTGCCTACATCAAGAAATTTGAGAGCACCCAATAAATGAACTATCAATACATCTGAATGACCTTGAAAAACAACAGCAAACCAAACCCAAAATTAGTAGGAGAAAAGAAATAATTAAAATTAGAGAAGAAATCAACAAAATTGAAACTAAAAAATCAGCAAATGAAGAGCTGGTTTTTTGAAAAAATAAACAAAATTGACACATATTGGCACAACTAAACAAAAAAAGGAGACAGAAGCCCCAAATCAATAAAATTATATATGAAAAAGGAAATGTAACAACAGACACCACAGAAATAAAAAGAATCATCAAAAAATTACTACAAAGAGCTGTATACCAACAAACTGGGAAACCTAGGAGAAAGGAATAGTTTCCTGGACACATGCAACCTACTTAAATTGAGCAATGAAGACATAGAAAACCTAAACAGACCCATTACCAAGATGTAAATTGAATCATGGCTTCACTGCTGAATTCTACCTGACATTTAAAGAACTAACTACAATTTTTCTCAAGTGAATCAAAACAATTGAAAGAGGGGAATCCTCCCAAATTCTTTCTGTGAAGCCAGCATCACTTTAATTCCTAAACTCAGAAAAGAAAAGATGCAACAGAAAAAGAGAACTACAGGCCAATTTCCCTGATGAAAATAGACGCAAAAATCCTCAAAAAACATTAGCCAATTGAATCCAACAAGACACCAGAAACATCGTTTACCCAGACAAAGTGAGATTTATCCCAGGTATTCAGGGATGGTTCAACATTCACAAATAAATCTATGTGATACATCACATTAATAAATTGAAGGAAAAAACCCATATGATTATCCCAATAGATGTAGAAAAAGCATTTGATAAAATACAACACCCTTTCATGATGGAAGCTCTAAGCAAACTTGGTTTAGAATATTCCTCAACAAATCAAGACAATTTATGACAAACCACAGCAAGCATCCTATTAAATGGGAAAAAGTTGGAAGCATTCTGACTGAGATCTGGAACAAGACAAGGATGTTCACTCTCACCATTGCTATTCAATATAGCCCTGGAAGTTATGGCCAGAGCCATTAGGCAAGAAAAAGAAATCAAAGAGATTCAAATCAGGGAAGAGGAAAGAGGAAATCAAACTATCCCTATTTGCAGAAGACATGGTTATATATATAGAGGATCCAAAAGACTCCACCAAGAGACTATTGGAACTCATAGAGAATTTGGGAAAGTAGCAGAATATAAAATCAATACACAAAAAACAACAGCCTTTGTATACACAGACAAGAATGTGAAGAAAAAGAACTTCTAGGATTGATCCCAATCACAGTAGCTACAAAAAAAAATCAAATACCTTGGAATTTATCTAACCGAGGATGTCAAAGATCTCTATGATGAGGATTATAAAACATTAAAGAAAGAAATAGAAGAAGTTACAAAAATTGGGAAAAACTTCCATGTTCATGGATTGGAAGAATCAATATCATCAAAATGTCCATTCTTCTGAAAGCAACTTACAGATTCAATGCAATAGCAGTCAAAATACCAAAGACATTTTTATCAGAGCTAGAAAAAAATGATGCTGAAATTCATATGGAGAAACAGGAGACCTCAAATAGCTAAAGCAATCTTACATAACAAAAGCAAAGCCAGAAGCATTACAATACCAGATTTTAAGACATACTACAAGGCAGTTATAATGAAAACAGCTTGGTAGTGGTACAAAATCAGATGGGTAGACCAATGCAACAGAACAGAAATGCCAGAAATCAATCCAAGCATCTACAGCCAACTTATATTTGACAAAGGAGCTAAAACCAATCCCTGGAGCAAGGACAGTCTCTTCAACCAATGGTGCTGGAAAAACTGGATTTCTTCATGCAGAAGTATGAAGCAGGACCCCTACCCTATGCCTTACACAAAAATCCATTCAAAATCGATTAATTACCTAAATCTACAATTTGATACCATATAATTTTTAGAGAGCATTGGGGAAACACTGAAAGACATTGGCACAGGCAAAGAATTCCTGGAAAATCCCAGAGGCAGAGGCAATAAAAGCCAAAATTAAAAATGAGAGATTACTTCTGCAGTCTGTTAATGTGGTGTATCACATTGATTGTAGATGCCGAGAAAGCATTTGATAAAATACAACACCCGTTCATGATGAAAACTCTAAGCAAACTGGGTTTGGAAGGAACATTCCTCAATACAATCAAAGCAATCTATGAAAAACCCACAGCCAACATCCTATTGAATGGGGAAAAGTTGGAAGCATTTCCACTGAGATCTGGAACCAGACAGGGATGCCCACTCTCACCACTGCTATTCAATATAGTTCTGGAGGTTCTAGCCAGAGCTATTAGGCAAGAAAAAGAAATTAAAGGGATACAAATTGGGAAGGAAGAACTCAAACTATCCCTCTTTGCAGATGACATGATTCTGTATTTAGGGGACCCAAAGAACTCTACTAAGAGACTATTGGAACTCATAGAAGAGTTTGGCAAAGTAGCAGGGTATAAAATCAATGCACAAAAATCAACAGCCTTTGTATACACAGACAATGCCATGGCTGAGGAAGAACTTCTAAGATCAATCCCATTCACAATAGCTACAAAAACAATCAAATACCTTGGAAGAGATTTTACCTAGGATGTTAAAGATCTCTACGATGAAAATTACAAAACCTTAAAGAAAGAAATAGAAGAGGATACCAAGAAATGGAAAAATCTTCCATGCTCATGGATTGGAAGAATCAATATCATCAAAATGTCCATTCTCCCAAAAGCAATTTACAGATTCAATGCAATACCAATCAAGATACCGAAGACCTTCTTCTCAGATCTGGAAAAAATGGTGCTGAAATTTATATGGAGGCACAAGAGACCTCGAATAGCTAAAGCAATCTTGTACAACAAAAACAAAGCCGGAGGCATCACAATACCAGATTTCAGGACATACTACAGGGCAGTTGTAATTAAAACAGCATGGTACTGGTACAGAAACAGATGGATAGACCAATGGAACAGAATTGAAACACCAGAAATCAACCCAAACATCTACAGCCAACTTATATTTGATCAAGGATCTAAAACTAATTCCTGGAGCAAGGACAGTATATTCAATAAATGGTTCTGGGAAAATTGGATTTCCACGTGCAGAATCATGAAGCAAGACCCCTACCTTACACCTTACACAAAAATCCACTCAACATGGATTAAAGACCTAAATCTACGACCTGACACCATCAAGTTACTAGAGAACATTGGCACAGGCAAAGAATTTCTGGAAAAGACCCGGGAGGCACAGGCAGTCAAAGCCAAAATCAACTATTGGGATTGCATCAAATTGAGAAGTTTCTGTACTGCAAAAGAAACAGTCAGGAGAGTGAAAAGACAACCGACAGAATGGGAAAAAATATTTGCAAACTATGCAACAGACAAAGGGTTAATAACCAGAATCTACAAAGAGATCAAGAAACTCCACAAAAACAAAACCAACAACCCACTTAAGAGATGGGCCAAGGACCTCAATAGACATTTTTCAAAAGAGGAAATCCAAATGGCCAACAGGCACATGAAAAAATATTCAAGGTCATTAGCAATCAGGGAAATGCAAATCAAAACCACAATGAGGTTTCACCTCACCCCGGTTAGAATGGCTCACATGCAGAAATCTACCAACAACAGATGCTGACGAGGATGTGGGGAAAAAGGGACACTAACCCACTGTTGGTGGGAATGCAAACTGGTCAAGCCACTATGGAAGTCAGTCTGGAGATTCCTCAGAAACCTGAAGATAACCCTACCGTTCGACCCAGCCATCCCACTCCTTGGAATTTACCCAAAGGAATTTAAATTGGCAAACAAAAAAGAGGTCTGCACCCTAATGTTTATTACAGCTCAATTCACAATAGCTAAGACCTGGAACCAACCTAAATGCCCATCAACGATAGACTGGATAAAGAAATTATGGGATATGTACTCTTTAGAATACTATACCGCAGTAAGAAACAACGAAATCCAGTCATTTGCAACAAAATGGAGGAATCTGGAACACATCATGCTGAGTGAAATAAGCCAGTCCCAAAGGGACAAATACCATATGTTCTCCCTGATCGGTGACGACTGACTGAACACCAAGAGGGAAACCTGTTGGAGTGAGGTGGACACTATGGGAAATGGTGGCTTGATCAGCATAGCCCTGACTGTTAATGAACAACTAAATACATTATCCCTCTTAGTAGTTTTTTTATCTGTTCTACTTAATATGACTGGTTTAGATCTGTAATTGATGCACAGTTATTCTTAAGTGTTGAAAATTAACTGAAATGTGATCCCTGTTGAACATGGTGGTGGGAATGGGAGAGGGAAGAGATGTATAATTTGGGACATGCTCAGGCTAACTTGCCCCAAGTGGTGGAGTTGGAAGCATACCAGGGGATTCCAATTCAATCCCATCAAGGTGGCATGTACCAATGCCATCTCACTGTTCCAGGTGATCAGTTTCAGTTCACAGTTGGTCATGGTGAAGGGACTGGGAGTCAAAGGGAGCACATAGACAAGTCTAGTACCTGCTAACGCTAACTGATGGAGTAAATAAAGGGGAGAGTGATCCAACATGGGAAGTGAGATACTCAGCAGACTCATAGAATGGCAGATGTCCTAAATAGCACTCTGGCCTCAGAATCAGCCCTAAAGGCATTCGGAGCTGGCTGAAAAGCTCATGAGAGTATTTCAGGCATGGAAAGCCAAGACACTCTGGCAAAAGATCTCTGCGAGTGAGATCCCAGTGGAAAGAACAGGTCATCAAAGAAGGAGGTACCTTTCTCTGAAGGGAGGAGAGAACCTCCACTTTGACTATGACCTTGTCTAAACAAGATAAGAGTTGGAGAACTCAGAGGGCTTCCATAGCCTTGGAAACTCATGACTGGTGCATAGGGAGATTACTGATGCCATAAAAAGGAGTGTCAATTGGTAAAGTCAACAACAGGAGTCACTGTGCATTTACTCCTCATGTAGGATCTCTATCCTTAATGTGCTGTACATTGAGATTTAATGCTATAACGAGTACTCAAACAATATATTTCACTTTGTGTTTCTATGGGGGTGCAAACTGTTGAAATCCTTACTTAATGCATACTAAACTGATCCTCTGTAAAAAAAAAAAAAAAAAAAAAAGAAATTATCAATTCCCAACTTGACTCTCACTGGGATTAAACATGACAATAGGTCTGCTCTAATTTCATCATCATTTAAAAAAATCATCTATTAGTTTTCACTTTATGTTTCTGTGTGGGAGCAAACTGTTGAAATCCATACTTAAGGTATACTAAGCTGATCTTCTGTATATTAAGATAATCGAAAATGAATCTTGATGTGAATGGAAGGGGAGAGGGAGTGGGAAAGGGGAGGGTTGTGGGTGGGAGGGACGGTATGGGGGGGGAAGCCATTGTAATCCATAAGTCGTACTTTGGAAATTTATATGCATTAAATAAAAGTTTAAAAAAAAATGAGAGATTACATCAAATTGAAAAGCTTCTGTACTAAAGAAATTTAGTGCAAAAGAAATAGTCAGCAAAGTGAAGAGGCAACCAACAGAATGGGAGAAATTATTTGCAAACCATGCAACTGATAAAGGATTAATAACCAGAATATATAAAGAGATCAAGAAACTCAACAATAACAAAACAAAACAAAACAAAAAACAGTTAAGAAATGGGCAGAGGACTTAAACAGGCAATTCTCAAAAGAGAAAATCCAAATGGCCAGCAGACATGAAAAAAATATTGTTAGTCTTAATTTTTACAGGTTGAAAGTTTTAAAATTTTAATTGTACCTATATTTATACAGTGTAATAATTCAATACATGTATACAAGGTGCAATGATCAATTCAGGGTAGTTACTAGTGCCATCTCCAAACATTTCTTTATATTTTGAGCCTTTAAACTCTCTTCTGGGTATTCAAAATTATGTATTTGGTCACTGTGAACTGTAATCACCACACTGTGCTGTAGAACATAAGAACTTGTTTCCTTTGTCTAAATATTTTGGTACACTTAAAAACACTGGTTTAGGCAATGGTTTTTCTAATCAGACCCCAAAACCCATGCAATAAAACCAAAATTAGGGAAAAAAGAGATTATAGTTAACTAAGTAACTTTTGCACAGCAAGGAAAAAACATAGTGAAGAGACAACTGACAGATGGGAAAGTATTTGCAAAGTATTCATCTGACAAAGGATTAATATCCAGAATATATTAAAACAAAAAACTCAATAACAGAAAAAAGATTTAAAATGGGCAAATGATATGAACAGACTCTTCTCAGACAATTATTCAAATGGATGATAAATTTAAGAAAAAATGCTCAACATGATTAGCTATAAGAAATATGCAAATCAAAACCACAATGAGGTAACATCTTCGATCAGTTAGAGTAGTTATTATTAAAAGACAAAAAGTGACAAATGCTGGTGAGGAAACAGAGAAAAGAAAATTCTTAAATACTGTTGTGAATGTAAACTAGTTCAGTCATCATGGAGAATAATGCAGAAGTTCCTCAAATAACTAAAAATAAGCCTACCATAGCATCCAGCCAGCCATCTTTTTGGGCTTGTATCCAAAGGAAATGACATCAGTATATGAAAGAAGTACCTACACTCCCGTGTTTATTGCTGCCCCATTCATAATAGCTAAAATATGGAATCAGCCTACATGTTCATCATCGAATGAATAGACAAAGAGAATTTGGTGTATTTACACAATGGAATATTTTTCAATCATAAAAGTAATGGTATATTATTTACAGCAAAATGAATGGAACTGGAGGACATTATGTTAAGTGAAATAAATTTAACACAGAAAGACAAATGCTGCATGTTTTCTGTCATGTGGAATCTAGAAAAAGTCAATGTGTGTATAGTGATGAATTTTTATTTTTATCATTAAACAGAGTCTACATTTCAGGCACATTATTGTCCATTTGTATTTCTTCCTTTGTAAATGATCTTTTTCTTTTCTTTGCAAATTTTCTGTGACTACCATTTTTATTGCATTATATATTCTCCTTATGTAGAATTACTTTAATCCTTTTTCTCTCATATACATACAATGGATATCTTTCCATTTATGTTGGTGTTCTATTTTCATTATTTTTAGGAAAGTAAAACCTTTTCAACTATGATTTGTATTTTAGAGGTTTTATTTGCCAGATACATTTGTTTTATTTAGAGCTAGTTTGGGAAAGTAGTTAGCACCTAAAGATCACTTATATTGGTGTCTGTTTATGTATCTGATTTTCGAAGAAGTAGTTTAGTCTGGAATTAGTTAAGTGTACAGCGTAAAGTACTGATATAACCTTTTCCCCTAGAAACAGCAATTGTGAATCACAGAAAGCAGCACTACAAACAATAAGAATGGCTCAGTTAGGTCTGTTCCTATTTCTGAGGCTCTCTCCCATCCCAGGGTAATCTTTGCCTGTGGGCCTAGTTTCTTGGAGCAGGAGGAGGACCAATAGTGTATCTCCAGAAATACAATACGACAACATTTTGGGGGCCCAGTGTGAAGCAGTGAAGCTTCCCACATCATGATCCTTGTGCTTTTTCTGTGTTGTTTCTATCTTGGTGAAATAAAAAAATCTGTTCTTTTGTACTACAGCAGTGCAAATAGAATTGCAACATTTTACATTTTAAAAAAAGAATTTATTCAATTAAATATCTGTGGTAATAAGAGGCAAATACATCTTGATTATCCAAAGTAAATTGAAAAAACAGTGATTTATTTCACAACAATTTACTAAATGTTTTGATGAGTTTAAGTTTAGGCTGAAGAAACTTAAGAATAACTAATACTAACCATTTCTTTCAAAGCCTATTTAGAAACTTATTTGCCTTCTTAAATTTAGTTTTATTTTTATCAAAATAGGTTATAGATTAGAGTCAAGCACTAACACTAATAACCAGAAATGTGGTGGTGTTTTGTGCTTCTTGCCAACCATTTTTGGTTCCTTCTTTACTTTTGAGTGCATGGTAGGGTTGTGTGAGTATTTGGTTATCTTATATTTGGGTGGAGCTAACAAGTTGTGAGAAAAAATTGCGATAGTGCCATATACAGGTTGCAGCATTTAGTTATTAATGTGAGACTCTCCAGAACGTATTAGTTTTTCATTCTGCCATGGTGACTGGCAACATTCAAGATAGTAGCTGATCCACAAGCCTGTATGTATGGGAATTCAATATAGAGTTTGCTACCAGCAGTGAACACTTTATTTGAGCAATAAATAACTATTTGTGCTTTAATTCACTGAGATTTGGAAATTTTTGTTGTTGCAGCATAGCTTAGTCTATCCCGATTAACATGATGATAATATTTATTATTTATTTATGAATACTTTATTGTGTTTATTTACTATTACTTTATTTTTATAATAAAATACATTGTTATTTTATTGTATTTATTCCTTTAGCATTATAACTACTGTAATAGCAAACACATGGTTCCTACTATGTGCCAGGCATGATTCAGGTGCTTTATATATATTAATTCATTTCATGCTCATGCTTACCCACTGACATACAGGACCATTATTACCCCATTTTATCCATAACAAAACTGAGGAAAAAGAAGCGTAAGCAGCTTGTTCAGGAAAGTGGCAGAACTGAATTCTGAACCGTGAAGTTCTCAGAGTGCAGCATCTTAACCACGAGGTACGTCTGCATGACTTTACTAATTTTCTATGGCTGCATAGAAATTATCAAAATGTGGAGTTTTAAAACAACAACTACTTATCTCACAATTTCTGTGAATCAAGTATCAGGGCCTTGCTCAGCTGGATTCTCTATCTTAGGACCTTAGCAAGCAACCATAAAGGTGTTGGTCTAGATGCTTGAAAGGGGAAGAATTCACATCCAACCTGTTTTTTTGTTTTTTGTTTTTTGTTTTTTGTTTTTTGTTTTTTTTTTGACAGGCAGAGTGGACAGTGAGAGAGAGAGACAGACAGAAAGGTCTTCCTTTGCCGTTGGTTCACCCTCCAATGGCCGCCGCGGCCGGCACGCTGTGGCCGGCGCACCGCGCCGATCCGATGGCAGGAGCCAGGAGCCAGGTGCTTTTCCTGGTCTCCCATGGGGTGCAGGGCCCAAGCACCTGGGCCATCCTCCACTGCACTCCCTGGCCACAGCAGAGGGCTGGCCTGGAAGAGGGGCAACCGGGACAGAATCCGGCGCCCCGACCGGGACTAGAACCCGGTGTGCCGGCGCCACTAGGCGGAGGATTAGCCTAGTGAGCCGCGGCGCCGGCCTCCAACCTGTTTCACGCTGTGAGGAGTATTCATTCCCTTGCATCTGTGTGACTGAGGAATATGTCTTTTTTCTGGCTATCTGTGGATGGCCTCCCATGGGACCAAGGGATCACCTGCACTGCCTTGTAACATCACATTTCCATAGGCAATTCACATGGAAGCTTTTTTCTTCAAGGACAGCAGGACAGTTTCTAGTGCATTCTAGGAATATGAAGTCCTGTAGTACGTGTTTGTATTATAATATGTTACGTGTATGAGTCTAATATATGTGTATGTATATGTACATGCCTATATATGTATCATGAGTTAATCAAAGGAGTCTCATCTCATTACTTTTACTAGATCACATAACTTATTTATGGGAGTGACATCCCATCACCTTCACCATATTCTGTTAGTTGGAAACAAGTCAACATTCCACCCACTCCCAGGGGTAGGGGATTCTATGCAGAGTGTGGAACATTGGCATTAGCCACCTTGAGTTCTGTCCATTATAAATGGCATCAGAAAAGTAGAAGTGAAATGATAAATAGAAAATATCTGTCATATTTTCCCAAAAGGGAAAAACATCAAAGAATGAAAAAGGCCTTTGATATTAAAATATATGTTTTGGAGACCAGCACTGTGGCATAATAGGGTAAGCCTCTACCTGCGGTGCCAACATCTCATAAGGGCACAGGTTCCTGTCCCAGCTGCTCCTCCTCCAATCCAGTTCTCTGCTTATGGCCTGGGAAAGCAGTAAAAGATGGCTGAAGTGCTTGGGCCCTTGCACCACATGGGAGACCTAGAAGAAGTTCCTGGCTCCTGGCTTTGGATTGGCCCAGCCCTGGCTGTTGTGGCCATTTGGGGAGTGAACCAGTAGATGGAAGACCTTTCTCTCTGTCTCTCCCACTCTCTGTCTGTAACTCTACCTCTCAAATAAATCAAATATATATAGATATATGGGTAGATATAGATATGTATATATATTTTTATTTACATAGCATTTTTAATTTCCAAAGATATTTTAAATTTTATTTACTATCTAATCCTTTTTATAGAACTCTGCACATATATTATAGAAACATTATTTACCTTTGTCTCAGAGAATATTAATAATAATTAAATTTTTGGTATTTCTCCATCCTGCATAGCTTTTTTTTCCTAAGGTTCTTTCATCTTTTCTTTGTTTAAGTCTCAGTCTTTCATCTTAGGTGCATGCCTTAAAGATCTTTTGTTTGCTAACTATTTGTATATATTTAAGAATGTGAAATTAAAATGCTGAGTGGCAGTTCTGATTGTGAGTGGGTTTGCCAACTGGGTCTTCCCTGTAGAGTGATCTCAGTGAGAACCTTTAACAATTATATATTTTTATTTTATTTGAAAGGTAGGGGATGGACAGATGAACAGAGATCTTCCACCCATGGATTCACTCTGTAATGCCCACAACAGCCAACGGTGGGCCAAACTGAATCCAGAAGCTCAGAACTCCATCTGGGTCTTCCATGTGGATGACAAGGACCCAAATACTTGAGCCATTACCCTGACTCCTAGGAGGGGAGGAAGTTGGATTGGAAGTGGAGTAGCTGGGACTTGAAATGGGTACTCCGATATGAGATACAGGCATCCCAGGCAGCGACTTCAGTGGTATATCAAATACCCACCCCTCATTTACCCTTTCATGCACCTTCAGTGTTAGCATTTTTTGGACATGATAGGTTACACTGATCAGTTCCGCTAAAAAGACTCACAGTGTTGTATGTGGAGGAATATGCCTAGCTGTCAGCATTTGAGGAGCTAAGAGGTAAAAGACACATAAAGATCTCAATATTAATGAAGTAAACATATACATAGCCCCTCAACTATACATTTTGTTCTCCACTTGAGAGACTAAACCTCTAGTCCTTCGGCTGCCCAGCAGAAGAGGGAATCTGAGGACTAACTGCCTCAACTACATCCCCCATGTTTTAATCTCAGCTTCATACCCCCTCCTAGAGAGATCTGGCACTATCAGCTCCTGAGACTCCTTAGTCTTAAGGATTCCTGGATGTAAAAAATAATTTTAAAAAATCCTCTTAGGGGTCCATCATTTTGGTGCAGTGGGTTAAACCACTGCTTGCATCATTGGCATCTCATATAGTAGTGCCAGTTTGAGTCCCAGCTCCTCCACTTTTGATCCAGCTCCCTAGTAATGCACCTTAGAAGGCAGCAGAAGATGCCCAGCTATCTGGGATCTTGACATCCATGTGGGAGAACAGGGTGGAGTTTCTGGCTCCTGGCTTTCGCCTGGCCCAGACCTTGCTGTTTGGCCATTTAAGGAATGAATCATTGAATGGAAGATATTCTCTCTCTCTCTCTCTCTTTCTCTCTCTTTCTCTCTCTCTCACTCTCTCTCTCTCTCTCTGAAGTAAATAAACAGATCTTTTTTTTTCAAAAAAAAAAAAAAACCCTCTAGCTTTTCTCACTTACACGTCAAATGTTATTTTCTCAAGTCTCTGCAAAGTTAGTTACCAATCATCTGCATACTTTCCAGTTTCCAAAGTTGTTGCTGCCATGTCATTTTCCATTCTGTCTGTCTCTGTAATTTATGTCTACTAGAAAAAAATTAATGAGTTTCAGGGAAGAATTGAATGCAAATGTGTATTCTTGGTTCACCATTTTCAACTTGAAATGATGGCTTGCAATTTGCTTAGTTGATTTCAGGCAATATCACATTTCATGCCCTACCATATTTCAAACATATCTTTTTTTCTTATCTAGGAATGACAATATTACACTAGGACATAACTCCCCTTATCACCTTACCCTCCATTTGAACCCAGCTCCCAACATGTTCAAAAGAGCCATCTTTTTTGGTTTTGTAGTTTTTCCCTCTGAGGGACTTACTGTCTTTTGACTAACAAAGGATTATGGGATCAGTACTTGTGTATCAGATTTCTGATTATGCTCAAGGCAGCTGGACCTTTTGAAAATGGTTTAGACATGCATGCAATATGGAGAAATGGTATAAGCAAAAATTCCTCTTTATGGTCAGAGAATCTGATGTTGAGTCCTAGGTCTACTGCTTACTTGCTGTATTTCTCTGAGCCTAATTATCTTATTCTTAAAAGAAAATACCTTTTAAAAGGTTGCTGTGAAACTTCAAAGGATAGCAATAGGCTTGCAATAGGTAAATTTGAAGCTTAAAGTAACAGATTAAAACTGATCCAGACAAGTTGTTGCTTATGGGAAATAAAAACAACTACCACAACAACCAAATACAAAAGTAGCTAGAAAACTTCAAAATCTAACAATTACATAAAGTCTGAAAAGTCATGGCTCTCAAATAACCACCTTCTACTTCCTACACTGCCCAATGACCAGTCTGGCAAATCTGGTAAAATCAGCCAAAACCTGAGGATATTTTCTGCACATAATGGTGTAGCTCCCTTTGCCCCCAGTATCTAGGTTGTGTGAACCCCAGTGGAAAGCTTTTAACAACTCACAAAGAAAATAATGTCCAAATATAACAGGAGAAGGAGAGGGAGGAAGTAAGGGAATGAAATGATGAGAGAGAGAGATCAGGAGGTTGCCATGGTCTGAATGTTTGTTCTCTCCAAATTCACTTATTGAGTCCTAATAACCAATGTGCCAATATTGGGAGGTGGAGCCTTTGGGTGAAGTTTAGTCCAGGAAAGCAGAGTCCTCATAAACGGGATTAGTGCCTTTTTAAAAGAGGCCCCTTAGGGGCCAGTGCTGTGGCACAGTGGATTAAAGCCTTGGCCTGAAGCACCAGCGTCCCATATGGGTGCCGGTTCTAGTCCTGGCTGCTCCTCTTCTGATCCAGCTCTCTGCTGCAGCCTGGGGAAGCAGAAGAGGATGGCCCAAGCCCTTGGGCCCCTGCACCCACATGGGAGACTTGGAAGAAGCTCCTGGCTCCTGGCTTTAGATTGGTGCAGTTCCAGCCATTGCAGCCAATTGGGGAGTGAATCAGCAGATGGAAGACCTCTCTATCTCTCTCTGTAACTCTGTCTTTCAAATAAATAAAATAAGTCTTCAAAAAAAAAGGCCCCTGAGAGGTACCTTGCCCACCCAACCATGTGATGACACAATAAGAAGGCACCCTGTGTGGACCAGAAATCAGGCTCTCATCAGACTACAAATATGCAAAACCTGGGTCTTAGACTTCCCAGTCTCCAGCACTATGGAAAATAAATTTCTGTTAATAAATTATTTAGATCTATTATTAATTTATTAATATAATAATTCATTAATAATAATTTATATTATAAACATTATATTATATATTTATATTATATTATAAAATCAATAATACTTTATTGATGAATTATTATATTAATAAATTGATTCTGTTAATAAATTGTTTAGAAGCAATCTAGATTTGGGTGTTTGCTATAAAAGCCCAGCAAGACTAAGATAGATGTTATCACAAAAAATTTAGGTAATAGATCATGATGACTAGGACCAGGATAATGGATAATAGCAGTAGTAGTAGTGAAAGATGATGAGGCCGGTGCCGCGGCTCACTAGGCTAATCCTCCGCCTTGTGGCGCTGGCACACCGGGTTCTAGTCGGTCGGGGCGCCGGATTCTGTCCCGGTTGCCCCTCTTCCAGGCCAGCTCTCTGCTGTGGCCAGGGAGTGCAGTGGAGGATGGCCCAAGTGCTTGGGCCCTGCACCCCATGGGAGACCAGGATAAGTACCTGGCTCCTGGCTTCGGATCAGCGTGGTGCGCCGGCCGCAGCGGCCATTGGAGGGTGAACCAATGGCAAAGGAAGACTTTTCTCTCTGTCTCTCTCTCTCACTGTCCACTCTGCCTGTCAAAAAATAAATAAATAAAAAAAAAGAAAGATGATGAGATACTGGACATAATTTTAAGGTAGAACTACAATGTTGGATATAGGTGTGAGAGAAATAATGGGATCAAGGAAAATCCCCAGATTTTTATCTAAAGAACTGAAAGGATGCAATGGCCATTAATCGAAATAGAGAAGATTGTAGGTAATAGGTTTATCTAGGTGAGTAAGAGAGGTGACAACCTTAGCTGTGGACATATGTTTGAAACATTTTTTGGACATTCAAGTAGAGATGTCAAGACATGTAAGTAAGCAGATATGTAAGTGTGAGGTCTGAGCAATCTGGACTAGAGATATAAATACAGAACATGTCAGAATATGTGTGTATATGCAAATTGTATATACATGAATGTGTGTGGTGGGATGAGGTGAGTATGTCAAGAATTCAAACAGTGAGGTCAAAGGGAGAGGGTAAATTCCTATGTAAGGAAACAATTGATAATTAAAACATCATTATGAAATCAAGGGATAAATTAAAAGGATAATGAACAGACTAGTCATTATGGGAAACTAAATTGCTACCATAGTAGAATTGTTTAAGATTACAAAAAAATATAGCTTAAAAAAACAATTACAGCAATTAGAAGGTGCTAACAAATATGCCAGACAGAGAAAGAAATCTAATGTGGATAATCAATTTCCTCACAGTAGAGAACCCTAGTAGAATCACATAGCAATATAGGAAGTATGAAAATGTTTGTTGGGGAGTAGACATTTAGTGATTAAGCCTGCATCCCACATCAGAGTCCTGGGTTTGCTTCCTGGCCCTGACTTCTGACTCCAGCTTCTTTGAATACAGACCCTAGGAGACAGCAGTGTGGCTTAAGTAATTGAGTTTTGCCACCCTCATGGGAGATCTAGTTTGTATTCTCAGCTCCTATATCCAGCCATGGTCCAGCCCCATCCATGACAAGTACTTGCAGAGTGAACCAGGAGATGAGAGTGCCTCTCTCTCTCTCTCACACACACACACACTGCCTCTCAAAAAAAAAAAAAGTTTATTGAATGAACTAACATTTGGTTCAAATAAATAATGATTTTTATAAATTACTAGTTTGAGTAGTAAACATAATTGACACTCCTAATGGAGGGCATTCATTTATATAGAGGAACAATTTTATTGGTGTTATGTGGGACCTGACTTGTTACAGGTAATAGTAAAATCTGGTTGTTGTTTTGCTGTTTTCTGGTTGTTTGAGAGGTCTCCATAGCTCAATTTAAAACCTACTTACTGGTGCTTATGCTATAAATATTTAAGGCTAATAAAGCCCTTGCATTTGTTTCTCTATCAATTAAGTACAATGCTTAACCAGACTCAGCATTTTATGTCCCCAAAGTGATTATGGAAGCTATGCACTTGTAACAATCACCAACTTAATTGAATATTATGTAAAGTTACATAATATATTATATAAAATATTATGTAAAGTTAAGAAATATAAAAATTACAAGAATACTAGTTTTTCTTTGAAGACCAAGTTGAGGAGATTTCTGGTTAGGATGTACAGAAACTACGACTTTCAACGTAATTACCAAAATAAGCTGGATATGATTTAAAAACATTGTAGAGTTGAGAGTACAAAGAAACCTAAATTAACCTTATTACAGAAAATAACATGCCTTTCATAGAAGGGAAGAGAAGAGACACAGGACTATACTCATCCCTATTGAAATAGAAACAAGAGGAAGGATTCACCGGATAGGGATAAAGAGAAAACAATGAAAAATTTAAAGAACCATTAATGGCTGAAAATCAAGGGTATGACAACTTAGAATTCCAAGGTGGAGCAACCATTGTGGTGCAATGGGAAGCTACTACTCCTGAAGTCTGCAGCTCAAATTCCAGCTGCCCTACTTCTTATCCAGCTTCTTGTTATGCTAATGTATTCTGGGAGGCAGGAGATGATGGCTCAGGTACTTGGGCATTTGCCACCCACATGGAAGACAATGAATGTTTGGGGTGGTACTAAATCCAGAATGTAGAGTGGGAGAGCTTAGAGTGAAAGGCAAGGGACAAGGCAGGAATAATGAAGAAGCAAAATCAAAGCACTATGGGATTTCAGCTATTGATGTATGGGCAGTGCCAGAGAACTGAGAAAAAGCTGTCTCGGGCATTTTAGGCCTGCATGGAGTATGAGCAGCTACTCTGTGGAGTTGGCAGAAGGCAACAGGAAAGAAAGGGATCTCAGATGCATAAATACTGAAGCACTACTGGAAAGCAAGAACTTCTAAGCAAACCCAAAATTTGGTATCCTCAGAAAGCTGGAAGTGTGGCTATATAGCCCAAGTAGATCCCAAGAACATCATTGGTGCTCATAGTCTCTCTCCTAGTGCTGAAGATCTTGTTACAACTTTAGAATATTTAAGGCCAGTAGTGAAAGAACTAATGTTTCAATTTTAGTATATGTGCTGTGGGGAAGCCAGCACTAAACTAATATTTCAAAATGAACAAGCAAACAAACCCATATCAACCTCAACCAAAACTCAGATTCACTCAGATTCACTCAGAACCCCTTCCCTACTCAAGCAGCATGACAGGAAAAGGAGTTTGTGCATTTTTTTCTAGAGGTAAATAATATTGACTTCATTCTTTATCATTCCTCTTTTCAAAAATGTCTGGAATGCAGAAAATATTACAGTGCAAAAAAGGAGTAGCAATAAAATATGCTCAAGAGTAAAGCAGTCTGGCCGGCGCCAAGGCTCACTAGGCTAATCCTCCGCCTGCGGCGACGGCATCCCGGATTCTAGGCCCTGTTGGGGCACTGGATTTTGTCCCGGTCGCTCCTCTTCCTGTCCAGCTCTCTGCTGTGGCCCGGGAGTGCAGTGGAGGATGGCCCAGGTCCTTGGGCCCTTGCACCCGCGTGGGAGACCAGGCGAAGCACCTGGCTCCTGGCTTCGGATCAGCGCAGTGCACCGCAGCAGCCATGGGGGGGGGGGGGGGCTGAACCAACGGCAAAAGAAGACCTTTCTCTCTGTCTCTCTCTCTCACTGTCCACTCTGCCTGGAAAAAAAAAAAAGAGTAAAGAAGTCTGTAGAAATAGACTCAGTGATGACTCAGTTGTTGGACCTATCAAACTAAGACTTTAAAGTAACAATGATACAAATACGAAAGGATAGAATGGAAAAGGTGTAAACCGTGCTTGAAGAGACCAGAAATTTAAACAAACATATTAAAAGTATAAATAGAACCAAACTGGAATAGGGAAGACAATTGGAGTACAGTGTGCTTGGCACTTACATTTATACTAGACAATCCCCAAGGAGAGAGGGCTAGAAGAAGAGGAGGAAAAGGATGGGGAGGAGGAGGGGAAGAATGAGAAAGAGGCAAAGATGGAGCAGAGGGGGAGGAATGCTTTTTTTATTTTTAATTTTTTGTTTGGATTTTTAAATTTATTTTTAATTTGTATATATCTCATAAATACAACATTATGCACATAGTAATTCCTCCCACTGTACCTGCTCTCCCACCTATCCCCCCCCCCCCCATTCCTGCTCTCTCTCCTGTTTTATCTGAGAAGGAGAAATAAAAAGAAAGAAAAGAAAAAATGAATTTTAAAAAAACTAAGAGAAGTGTTCCTCACAGTCTAAACAAAGGCTGATCTATGTTATTGTTTCTCGATGATGATTTTGCTTTTTTTTTTCCCCTTCTCTATCTTATGGCCCAGCCATCCCACTTCATGGGAATATACACAAAGGAAATAAAATCAGCATATGATTTACCTGTACCCTCACATTTATAGTAGCTCAATTCACAATAGATAAGATATGGGATCAACTCAGATGTCCACCAATTGGTGACTAGATAAAGAAAATGTGGTATATATACACTATGGAGTACTATTCAGAATGCAGTGCTGTCTTTTGCAACAAAATGGATGAAACTGGAGCCTGTTATTCTTATTGAAATAAGACGGGCCCAAGAATACAAATATCACACATTTTCTTTTATGTGTGATATCTACTATAAAGAACACACACACACACACAAATCTACAATGTATATGAGTGTTACTGACATCTTGGAATTTGATTACTATTTATATCCCCTGTCTCTGTTCCTTTGGAACAGTGGTCTTTCCACATTTTTACTTGTTGACCTTTTTATTTATTCGAGGACTAGGCCTGTGGTTATAAAGTAAATTAAAAATACATTATCACGGGCCAGTGCTGCAGCTCACTAGGCTAATCTTCCACCTTGCGGCGCCGGCACACCGGGTTCTAGTCCTGGTCGTGACGCCGGATTCTGTCCCGGTTGCCCCTCTTCCAGGCCAGCTCTCTGCTGTGGCCCGGGAGTGCAGTGGAGGATGGCCCAGGTGCTTGGGCCCTGCACCCCATGGGAGACCAGGATAAGTGCCTGGCTCCTGCCATCGATCAGCGTGGTGCGCAGACCGCAGCGCGCTGGCCGTGGCGGCCATTGGAGGGTGAACCAACGGCAAAGGAAGACCTTTCTCTCTGTCTCTCTCTCTCACTGCCCACTCTGCCTGTCAAAAAAAAAAAATACATTATCACAAAAATTAAAAGAAAAAAGGAAGGAGGAGAGAGGGGTGATTATATTCTTAGAATTTTACCCATGAGTTGTATGATATCTATTCTTATTGTATTAGTAGTAATAACAGCTCTAGAACACTCTGAGGCACAGGAAGATCTGCAGATGCATCAGATAGAACATAATGCCCACAGTTAAAGATGTCTCTCTTGTTACCATGCTTCTTCGGCCCATGGAGGGTATTCAACACATTGGCGATAACAGCACATAGCATGGCAATGGAGGGGACATCGGGTTTTGAAAGGAGGTGGTGGCAGTTCCTGGCAGGAACAGTGATGTTTGAAGCAAACATGAATGTCAGCTGGTGCACCAGCCTCCATGGAAAAGATAGGACAGCACATATCTCAAGGTAGCTCACTGAATTTATACACAATATCTTCAAGGACTCCCTGGAATATAATACGTACTAAGAACTTTGCAGAGCCCTGAAATCTTGTAAAGTGTGTGGGCGAAAAACAACAAAACAAAAAATAATGACACCTGTCTTATTACTGTTAATATTGTTCTAGTGATGAAATAAGTCTATGAAGCCTTATTAAACACAAGTTTTGATACATTAGATCATTCTTCCTTCTTGCAGAGCTTTCTTGATGGGGGGAAAGTGGCTTGTTTCATTTCTGTATAAGGTTACTCAGTAGATATAGCATAATTTCTTAAGAAATTAAAGAATATTCACCTTGTTTTAGAATAAGTCTTATAAATCATAACCACAGGTGTTGTTCTACTTATGGCTCCATTTATCCCTGAGAGAAGTCAAATCTTTTTATCCTTCTGTTTGGCTTTCAGTTCATTTCAGAGCATATCTTACTGTGTGAGGAGATACCTTTCGTATTTTCATTTACAGAAAAGACTAGGACTGCTTAAAGATGCCTGACATTTATCTGAATAGTTTCCTATTCTCAACTCACCTGATTTTAGTTCTGGCAAACCTTTACTATATAGGCCTTTCTAATTTAATTGGTTCCTTGTTAGCACTACATTTCAACTTTACTATGTTAATTACAATCAACAGCTCTGGCTTCACTATTATTCAGCTTAGGTTTCAGTGTATTGATTTGAACAAATTATGCAACTCTGTCAAAAAAGTATTGACTATGTCCTTAAAACTCAGTTATATTTTTAGCAGACCCTCAACTGAAATTTACTTTCTGAAAAGTAATCCAAGTGACACACAGGGTGAGGTTAAATCTAAAAATAGTACAGATAATCACTTCTTCCTATTCCAGTACAACAGAATTTGATAGAACCATTCAGACCACACAACAAGGCATTTTTAACACTTTATTTGCAACATTTACTTCCACAGGTAAAATGTAATTGATAATTACTGAACTACTATTTATATTCAAAGTTTTTGGAAAGCAAAAATACCACTCTGAAGTTTATGCAGTCCAACAGAAGTATCCCTAAATATCTGGGGCAATTGCAAGTGCTTTTGAGTTATTAGTGTCTAAATTAATAATGGCACAAAGGTGAGAAAAAAGTGAGAGTTGTCGAGGACAATCTAACTGCATTATGGGCATATCTTGTTTGTGATGTACTAGACAGCTGAAAATCTGAACTCGCTTAAGCAAACCCATTAAGAGTTGATAATTTAATTTTCAAAAGGATTCGCTGCTGGACATTTGTAAATTGTAGGTTCTAAAGTATTGACATGCTTGACACTTTTATTAATAAAAGCAAAGTACATGTGTCTGCTAATTAGAGCTGAGCCATTAGTATTACAAACAAGTTATGGGTCTCCCTTAGAGGAAACCCTCTCCCAATCCATGGAACTTCTAAACAAATGCATTTATTACCAACAGTTTTGTGCACATTTCCACAAAATTTGCCTGATAAGCTTGGCATTCCGCAGGGGCTCTAAAATTGCTATTGCTAATCACCTTTGTGTGTGCCCTCAAGAGAAAGACATTTCATGAATAATGTACTGCAGCTTACCTTAGAAGGCAAAGCTCAGGAGCTTCTGCCTGAGAATAAGCTTCTTTGTATGCTGAACTTTCTTCAACCGTTATCCCGTAGAGCTAGAGGTAGAGCACAAACAGTAGAGATCTGTGGCTTGAGGTTCTTTAGAGATGTGATATTCTAACCCATTTGTGACCTGGACAAGGCTAAATTTTAATAAAGCTTCTGCTGCCCTAGCTAAGAAAAAAATTCAAATGAACATGAAGCTAGAAATAAAAAGTTAGGAAACAAAACAACAAAACTAGTTCCCCTAGTGAAAACTTTCAGATTATTTGGAAGAAAATTGAATAGCAAAATCATCTCTTCCTTTACTGACATTGATCCAGGTATAACTGTTGATTTTTTTTAACCTTTTATTCTTTCTCTCCCTCTGTCTCTTACCTTAAATAGCTATATTCAGAACTGATGGAATATTGTACTCCATTAAGAGTCCAAAATAGATTGCTCAGAATTAAAAACTTGCACTTCAGAGACACCATAAGACAGAGAAATGTCAGTGTACAAATGGGAAGCAAATATTTTGACATCATATATTCGACAAGAAATCTGTATCCAAAATATGTAAAGAAACTTTAAAACTAGTAAGAAAAAAAACAACTGAAAATATTAAAAGATTTTAATAAATATTTCTCCAAATAAATATATAAATGGCCAATAAACACAGGACAAGATTGTCATCCTCATTAGTCATTACAGAAATACAAATCAAAATAAGATCAATTTTTCACTCACTAAAATGGCTATATTTTTTAAAAGATGGACAATCATAAGTTGCTGGCAATAGTTCAATGAAATTGAAATTCTTATAAATTGTTGGTGGGAATTAACGTGACACAGCCACTTTGCAAAAACAGTTCAGCAGTTTCTTAAAAAGTTAAACATAGATTCATCACATGAATCAGCAATTCCAACCTAACCTAGCCCCCAAAATAAATGAAAACATATGCCACACATAGGCTTGTACAGAAATGTTTGTAATAGCATCAATGACAATATTCAAAAAGTAGAAATCATGACACATCCAAATGTCTGTCTTCAGATGAATGGATACAATACATGGGATGCATCCATATGATGGAATCCAATTTTGCAATAAAAAAGAACAAAGAGCTGTATATTCTGTGATCCTGTATATGAGATGATTCAAAAGCACCTCAATGAGGTGTCAGCATTGTGGCCTAGAGGGTTAAGCTGCCATCTGTTATGCCAGCATTCCTGTGGGCTCCAGTTCAAAGTCCTGGCTACTCCACTTCCTATCTAGTTCCCTGCTATTTTCCTGGGAAAGCAGCAGAGGATGACCAAAGATCTGGGGCCCCTGCACCCACATGAGAGAACTGGAAGAAGCTTCTGGCTCCTGGTTTTGGTATGGCCCAGCTGCGGCCATTGCAACCATTTAGGGAGCAAACTAGCAGATGAAAGACATTCCTCTCTCTCCCCCTTCCCCTCTCCCTCCCCCTTCCCCTCTCCCTCCCCTTTTCCCTCTCCCTCCCCTTTTCCCTCTCCCTCCCCTTTTCCCTCTCCCTCCCCCTCTCCCCCTATCTAACTCTGCCTTTCAAATAAATTAATAAATTAAAAACAAATCTGAGTGGAAGAACTTGACATGAAAGTGTATTTTTTCATTTACATGAAATGTCTAAAAACAGCAAATGAAAGAGACAAAAATGAGTGGTTTCATTGAGTTGGGGATGGAAATGGAGAGTGGCTGTAAATTGTCTCAAGATTTCTTTTTAGGACGATGAGAATATTCTAAAATTAGACTGTGATAATACTTATACAAGTCTTTAAGTATTCTAAAGTTCATTGAGCCATAAATAGGTGAATTTTATGGTTGGTAAATTGTATCTCAATAAAACTGGCAGAACAAAGGAGAGATTTACAATGAATTTTAAGTTGGCTCTTGAGGAACTACAGCCTACCAGATGGGATTATTGATTTTGATGAGCCTCACTTTCCAAGTACAGGTTAATTTGTGATCTGTAATTGGACAGGGTATTTAGAAAGTTTGCTTCAGGAAAGTTATTTGGGTATTTCAGTCCCAAGGAGCAAGATGTACTAAATTTAACTCCTAATAAAGATATTCCCCACTGTTTACAACAAGAATAGGTCTTGTTAATTTCAAGGCTATATTAAGTAATGTCTCAACCTGACAAAATGACTCTAATCTTGAGAGCTTCTAACACCTTCTTCCTGTAGAGTTTAAATTCCATGAAGAACTTGGGAAATGCCCTCCAAACGAAGTAACAGTATAGCCCTTGTTTCTGTATTACTGCTCGGAGAACAAAGACCATGCTAGTGTTAAAACTACATGTGTTCCCTGATGCCTCAGTTCCAGCTTCATATCCCAACACCTGCTTTTTTCCTAAAGGAACAAAAAAATGGAAAATACGTTCTAACAAGCATCAAGTCTCTTTCCAAACTTCCTTATTGACTGTAGAAATCCAAGTTCCAACATGATTGTTATTTTGAGTGAAAAACTTCCCTCTGAAAATATAAAATAGGCACGTTAAGAAGCCAAATGTACATTACCTGCTTCCATCCCCCACCCTTTTTTTAAGATATATTCCACGTGATAGAGGCTAAAAGGTGGCAGCTGTGCCAAAGTAGTGGACCCTAAATCGCTGAGCAAAAATGAGAGGGGGAGGCTCTGATTGCTCACAGCACAGGAGTGAATATGCGCTCTCAACCACAAATCAAGCAAGCTGAAAAAAAAAAAAAAAGGCCCAATCAAGGCAGTAATGGCCTCCACTTCACAATCAGACAAGTGCTTCTTACTTGAAAAATCCTACCATTTATAGCTGATTGCTAACCCTGGCCTCATTTCTAATCTAAAGGGCGAGTAATAATTTGGAAAAGGAATTATAACAACTTCCCAACAATTTAGCAAATTGTTATTATTTCAGGGGGAGGGTAGGATGGAAAGGAGTTGCTTTTGTAACATGTTTCTCTCGTGGGCTACCATTTTCATGACACCAAATCTCATTGCTGCCATGCCAGAATAGCAACTAATATATATTGGAAATATGTTTTTAAAATACTAAAAGAAGGAGAGAGAGAGAGAGAGAGAGATGATATTGTGTGTCATTTCACATATTTCAATATGGTCAAAGTTACAGTTCTCCAAAGAGTAAGGGAGGAAGAGGAGTTGTGAATTCTTTCATATACACTTACCTAAAATATACCCAAATAAGTTTGGGTCATTTTCCTTAAGTATTGCTGTTTTGGAAATGATTTTGACTTTTTGGAAAATTTGATCTCATGAAAAATATGTTTCACTACTCCACTTGGGTTTTTGTTTTTTTGTTTGTTTAGGTGTTGATCTATTTAGCTCAGCTAAGGTTTCTATAACTAGAAATATGACAATATATAGTATCTTCTTTAATATGTCGTCACCTTATACACTCTTATTTTTCAACTTATACACAGGATCTTCACAAAGTTCATGGAAATATATATTATGAAAAAATGCATGGATTTCAAAACTTTATTGCAGCAAAATGAATTCTTTTAATTATTTTCCACAAACTTTTTGAAGTCCACTCATATATAGGTAATTATTTTATTAACATGTTAATCCATCAAAATTAGTTACCTTTTACATAGGTATTGTTTTGGAGTAACTGTTTTCCACTGAGCAGGCTATTCACAGAGCAGTTAGGCATGCATATCAAATTCAATATTGCAGGAAGGAGGTTAGGACCATGCTATTTTCTGAAAAAAGAAACTGACTGAGAAAAGTAGAGGACAGAGAGATATATTGAATCACAGGCCAGGAAAAAATAACAGAAGCCACCTAATTTCAGCTCTGAATTATTATACAAATGAGGAAATGATTTCCTGAAGGTCACAAAGGTAGCAAATGACAGAGATTAAGTGAAAACTTGGATGACCTTACTCCCACTAACACACCTTTTGCATTATATCCTACTCTTTCAACATCATTCTTCCAAATGCCTTTAAATTATGAATTTCTTAGGAATGTGGCACCTTGCCCTCACAGAGTGAAAACATCAATGATTTTGGGTGATAGGATACACTTGATGTAATCATGCAACTTTAGCCTATCCTGTGAGCAATAATACTGTTTCTACATAATTTGCCACTTGCCATTATGTTTCTAATAAAACTTATCTAGTTTACAACCCTTTTGTTCCTAAGAGTCAGAACATTAAAATGTCACCTAATGAAAATATGCCTTACTCTCTTTTGTTTCCCATATTAAGACCAGTTTCTCAAAATAGAATAGACAGTAGCAGAACTAAAACACAGTATTACTCTTCTGTTTCTTTTTCAGGTAGGTAACCAAGAACAGAAGAATTTTGTGGGCAGAATTGAGACCTCTGAAGCCATAGTTATAAACAGGGCAATTGACATGTCTGGAAAATCAGACCATAATTCTAAGTTAGAAAAAGGCGACACCCCTATCATTTGCATCAGTTTAAAGAACATTTTTTATCTTTTATTCATTTTTATTAGACAAAATAACTTTCCTTTAGTACCTTCTATATGTTTCACAAATACTAGGTATAGGAAATGTATCTAATTTTGGAATCAAAGGAAATATTTTGATTTTAAATTTAAAATGTTAAACATAATCTACTCTGCTTTTTGAAACACAACAGATTTTAAGCAGATCTTAAAAAATTAGGTTTAAAACAACAAATATAACTATCTTTATTTATGTGTGTAACTAGAGTAAAAGGCTAAGAAGGCTGTTTTTCAGATACTCAAGAAATGATTTATAGCTTGCAATTATCCACTCCATTCAATATAAACAGGATCATAATTCATATTACATAATCTAGAGCACTTTCAAAAATACATATTGCTTTTCTGAAAATAAATATATTCCTTATATCATCTCTCATTTAAGGTACCATGACCTTAAAGGGAATTTTTTAAAGAAATAAGCAATGTATATTAATGTCTTAGGAAAAAAAAAGAGCTTTTAGAAAGGAGCTTAAATTTTTAAAAACTTTTAAGTTTTTTTTTAAGAATAAAAAAACCTGAGATATATTATTGGAAAAGATTCATTTTGTTAGAGGAAAAAGAAAGCTCTGTTCTACTACATATATTTATTGTACTTCAAATCAGTTTGAAAATTAGAGAAAAAATAGAGAAGACATTCACTGTGGCTTAGGAGGATCCAAACGTGAGGCTTGAAGATAAGGACAACGCAAACACAACAGCTAACAAAAAAATAGCAACCACAGGCAGAATGTGAAATGAGGCATCATGCTCTCAGAAGTGGAGGCTGAACATTTCAGTAGAATTAACAAAAATTAACTGGAGGCCAAGAACTCAAAACATGCTTTTGTTTTATATTTTTAAAATTAGAAAAAGTAACGAAATGTATTCACAGTTCAACTAGGGGGAAAAATCGGAGATCTGAGCCCAGGAAAATGTTTTTCCAGGATAGCACTTTTCTAGGAAATGTCATATTCTTAAACCTTTCTTTTTATTAAAATTAAATGCCATACAATATTGCCACAAGCTAAAATGACCCCTAGTGTTAGCAAATAGATTTTTTATGATGAATCACAGGCACCAAATATCCTTTATGAATAATGTTAGCACACACATTTTGTTGGTATGTAATTCAATTAACTGTTTCAGTCAACACTAAAAGACACCGTTAAAGTGTATGATAAAGGAAATCTCTTTTTTCTTGCCCATTAAGAGAACAAATATATAATCCCCAGACCCATACAAGCAATTTCAGATTTTTGTCATCCAGAAAGTACTTTTCTCTCATTACACTATGTATGTTTATAGCTATGAGTTCTAGCAGATGTAGCTACAAGGAGTGGGGAGGGAAGCAGGGTTTTTCATAAAAATTCTGGTAGCATCGTCAAGGACAATGTGTGGAAGAATTTCAAGGCAAGTTTCTTGAGTAGTAAAGTTACCTGTATATGGGAAATCCTAGCTTTTATGGACTAAATGGAAAAGTACTCAAGTTGTTTTAGCTGTGCAAATCATTAGATACATTAGAAGGGGCCTCTAAAATTTGTAAGTATTTAAAAGCTCTTATATCATTAAACCTACACAAATAAATTCTGGCGTGGCTACTTAGGTAATTTTTATATGCTAAAGAGCAAATATTTGGGGGGGAATATAATATTAAGGAATATATATCTGGCAGAGTATTGAAGAAGCACAACATATACAATGTGAAGGGGTCTCTATACTAAGAAGAACCCTGATGAAAGAGGATTGCATTAATTAGCAACCAAACTCTACCATGATTTTTTTTTCTATTTGTGGCAAAGAAATAAAATTAGTAAATATCATTCAGTGTGGATGAGAAAGCAAATGAGAAATGAAAGCAAATAATAGCAAGAAATCTCCACTGATTAAGATTAATGCAAAATGAAAAACTAAAATACAAAATATAAGCATATAAACATGTGTAAGCTTTTCATAAACTAATCATTAATGAGATACTCAAATTAAAAATAAAAGGTTTATTTGCACTGCATTCTTTACAAATGAAAAAATAAAAAAAGCAAAAGTAAGAGTAATAAAATACAGACTTATGATACTGTTAAAAATGAAAAGAACTTACCTAATATCCAAGCACAATGTAACTAATTTCTGAAAAAAATTAATACTATATCATATGCTTATTAAAAATATACAAAACTACTTTCAAATACATGGTTTGAATTCTGCTCTGGTCTTAATTTGAAAGCTTTCCAGGATGAAAAAAAATACCAAGCTTCCTGTGTGCTTATTGCTACCATAGTAATTATCTAAGAAGAATATGTTATGATGACAAACTTCATAACTCAATGACATTAGTAAACATTAAAATATTTGAAGAATATGGTACTGCATTATGGTTTATTCTATTTAAATCTCACAATTACAGCAGCCTTTTCTATGTGTGTTTCTCTATGGGTGAATTGCTAGGATTTGATAATCTGCTGCTAATGCAAGCTGATATTACAGTCATATGACCTAATTAAACATCAGGATTCATATTTTAAATATGTAATTACCAGAGTGTCATTTTTAAAAATGTAATTACTGCTTTCTATTTTAATAGCAAAAATTGGTGTTCATGTCAATGACTATGGAAAGTTTCTGGAAAATGTGCTTCTTCTCTGATTGTAAAGAAACAGTAAAAAAATCTCAGTGTTGAAACCAATTATTCATATTATTTTCATGTCATGAATTCTCTTGTCTCATCATTGTGGAAATTTTTGTTTCCAAAATTATGTGTCATTTCTTATTGTCATTTGGAATCCCTTCTGCTTTCTTTACAGAAGTATATTTTCACTTGTGGCAAGAAAGAAATCCACACGTACTAGCGTGATATGTAAGTGAAGCAACAAACTTCCATCATTTGAAAACAAAATAGAGTCAAAGATTTGAGACTTTGGGGAAGAATTCTTTATTTCTGAATTGCATAAAATCGTTCATAATTACTGCTCAGTGATTTCAATATCACAAATCCCTTCTGATTAGCCCTCTTAAAAAAAGAGACAAACCTGCTTCAGAATCGTTTGGCCCTGTTGGAAGCCCTGTCTTCGAGGACGACAGATTATGTAATTAAATTGAATCGTGTATTTTCCATACAAAGAAGGCATGATACTGGAACTGATGCAAGCTATATGCTCATTTCTATATTTAGACTGCTCAACGTCAACAGGGCAGCGGCCCGCTGATAGACCAACTGAGTTAAGGGATCATATGTAGCTTTTCAATTTTAAAAATATGGAAGGGCAGGGGGAAAAAAAGTGACTATTGAAATGGTTGATGAAATGTAACCTTTTTAAAGAGCTATTCATCATCCCTTGAGTGAAAGAATGTCCCCACAAATAGTATTTTCCCATTTAGGGGATTGATTTACTTAGAGTGCAGTATAGAAAAGTCTGGGGAAATAGTTATGTTTCTGATCCCAAAAGGAGTTCCAGGCAAGAAAGTAAAAAAACCGTTAAGTTTACTGAGGAACATATGCCAAATACCTCCAAGAGTTTGTAAGTGAAAATACAAATGTGATACGTAGGAAGAAAGCTCCTTTGTTTTTCAAGTGAAAAGTGTAAACTAGAGATTACAAGGATAAGTCCATGTTACTGCCAGTACTTTTAACACACAATAGCAGTAGCAAGGAAACAGCTAAAGATTTCTCAGCATTTGATTATCTTTATCTCTGTTTTAAGGACAGTATTTCTTAGCAGACTTTACTTCCAGATTCTCTTAATTTATTTTTGATTTCCTGTCTCCAAACCATAATTGTAGTCTGAAGGACCCAGCTGTATTTTGAAATCTTCAGCACTGCACTCTAAATTGAAGCGGTACTATCCACGCATTAGCTATAGCCATCCCAAAGAAAATCAGTGTCACAAAGTCCCTCAAAATCAACGAACAGAAATAATCTCTCAAGAGTTGTACAAAATCTAGAAAAAACTATCATTAGGAATCAGTGAAAATCAATTTTAGAACTGATTGTTTTAAATCAGCAGCAATGGATTATTTACAAACTTAGTGATTGAGTGTATGTACTTAAACTTTGTGACTATTTGTTACCTCAGTATTGAACATTAAAGTTAACATAAAGAACAAACGGAACTGCATGAAGAATGGGAACAATAAAAGGGCAAAAGAAAATAATTTGATTTGGAAACTCATAATCCTGATAAATTCAACTGTAATCATTCTTTTTCTAGGATATCTGTACATTTAATCCAGAAATATTGAGAAAACAATATCTTTAGAGGCCCAGGTACAATGACATACCTTTTGGATTTGTACAGAATGATGTTGAGTATTAATTTCTTACATATACACTTGATGTGTGAAATATATTTAAAGATAATACAATTTCCTAATCCTAACTATATGCAGATTAAAACTCAAGCAGACTAAAATTTGAAGTAAAGATTTCCCCTAATAAATCTTTCATTTTCCTCTATTTAATATAATGTTAACGGCATTTTGGAATAACAAAAGTGGAGACTTCTGGATAAACAGCTTTAGTTATTAAAATAACAAAAATGATTAAACTATCAAATGACTAAAATATCATTTCTATTAGATACTTTCATTTTTTAAAACAGGAGGTAGAAGTTCCGTTTTTATAATTTTCTTTTCTCTTAAAAATAAACCATCAAAGTATTCTAAAATTGATTTTATAAATAAAATAAACCAAAGCCCAAGTCACTAGCTCAGTCTTTAACGTGTTCAAACTGCAGTGCTGTGTCCACTGTGTGTAGTACTCTGCCACCTGGTGGCTAACGGTGAAAAAGAAGACATGTTTGGGCATTCTATTTTCTCTTCTGTTCCTTCCCTTTTACAGAACTGGTGATTTAAACTTCTGTTTGACAATATGCCTGATTTGGGAAGCAGTGGCTACTTTATGCAATGTATTAGCTAGTTTTTTCTTCATTTCTGTACAAATTAGCCCCCAAGATTAACAGATTTAAATAAATTATTGGTGATTAGTAAGTAGAATGAAAGTAGCCAAACTTTCTTGATCTCCTCATTATTTTTTATCTCTCCAAGGAAATAATAACAATGTACTTTAGTTGTGCCATGTTCAGGACAGTAGGCAGGGGTAGTTATTAAGTCATGAGAAGCTGAGGAACAAAATAATTCATTAAGTGGATATAATGAGAAAGCATCTCAGTGTATTAATATAAACATTCCTGCCTTTACATGACATAGAAGTGAACTTATTAGATAGTTTTGGATGTTTCTTCTGTCAACATATCTCTTGGATAATATAAAATTGCATGATACAACCTTTGAATAATGATCTGTTACTAATTGATTTTTACACAGATGAATCATTCTATAATTATAAAAATATAAAGAACATGCTACAATGAATATATGCAGTGCTCAGAAGTTAAGTTTCTAAATGCCAGTTCCCACCAAAAGGAACTAGGATGCTTTGGCTGATTCTCTAGGGGCATTAAATGCACAACTGATGGTCTTAGAGTATCTTCTGATGCAAGATAATAAGGAAATACTCAGAAACTGGTAGGGTGTGTCAAAAGTACACTGGGGCCAATTTGAAGGGACTCCTATTGGCCAAATATGGAAGTTCTGAAATAACTGATGATAGCAGTGGATTATAGTCCATTGAATAAAATAAGAGTCTATGAGTACATATGATACACATGTGTGTTGGGGGAGATGGGTGAAGGGGAAGTTTTCTTTTGAAGTGAGATGTTAGCTAACAAATGTAATAGAGACAACAAATCACCATTTGGCTATCAGTAATAACTGATTTGGCCAAGAATTACCAATAGATGCTAAAACTCTTAGGTAGAAGTGTGATTAGAAATAGGTTATTTATATATTCTCAAAGTATAGCATTCCATAAATATATTATATTGCTACCATGAGGGTAGAGAAACCTGACAGACACCATGTTAACTGAATGATCAATGATACCATGACTGATAATACGACAAATTGAACTACATTCCTCCTGAAGTGATACATTGACAAGAATATACCATTTATGTTATATTCCTGCATAAATGTATACCATTGAAAGGGACTCCACTGGCCCCTGGAAAGGAATGGAACAAACAACATGACCTAAACCTTCCAGGAGTCCTGAGAGAGTGGGGAGAGGGAGAAACCTACACAATATAATCTTCAGATGCTTGCATCTGCAGAACATCTTGCCCATTTGGAACCTTATTGAATGCTCTATAAACTTCTAAGTGAAACAGGCTACTCTGGTGTCAATCCCCTGATTGTTTCATGTAGAATACCTCATTAGCATACAAACTAACCAATCAGGTTAACCTCCTCCTTTAGAAACACTTAAAAATCTCTAGCTAGGCAGTCCTGGCAGGCAACCCTTTCAGGATCCCTCTGGACTGTTGGGAACTTTCTCTGCCTTTTTTTTTTTTTTTTTTTTTTTTTTTTTTTTTTTTTTTTTTGACAGGCAGAGTTAGACAGTGAGAGAGAGAGAGACAGAGAGAGAAAGGTCCTCCTTCCGTTGGTTCACCCCCCAAGTGGCTGCTACAGCTGGTGCGCTGCGGCCAGCGCACCAACTTGCGCAATTCGAAGCCAGGAGCCTGGTGCTTCTCCTGGTCTCCCATGGGGTGCAGGGCCCAAGCACTTGGGCCATCCTCCACTGCCTTCCTGGGTCACAGCAGAGAGCTGGCCTGGAAGAGGAGCAACCGGGACAGAATCCAGCGCCCCAACCGGGACTAGAACCCGCGGTGCCAGCGCCACAGGTGGAGGATTAGCCTAGTGAGCCATGGTGCCAGCCCTCTCTGCTTCTTTCAATAAGGTTCCTTCACTTTACTCATTATTCCTTGTCCATGTGCCTCATTCTTTGTGATCATGGGACAATGGACCTGTCAGAGAAGAGGAGCTGCAATACAGTAGACTGCAACACTCCTGGAAGAATCCAGCAGAGAGAAGCTATAACCCAACTGGAGAGGAGAGTCAGCAATACAGAGAACTGCAACATCAGGATATGCAATGCACAGAGCTGAAATACAAGGAGTTGTACCATGGGAGGTATGCCATTTCTAAAGATATGACAAAAAGAAGAATCTGTCACATCTCCTGGGGACAAGACATAGACACCAATGATTGAAGCCACAGATTACTCCTGCCACTACTCCTGCAACAATATGAACCCAGTTTTGAGTGAATATGAGAGAAATATAAACTGATGGCTAAAATATACTTCTTAAAGTCCCCAAAATTGTCAATGTTATCAAAGACAAAGGTTTTAGATTATTAATGATAAACAAGACTAAAATGTGAAACTTGGGGCTGGCATTATGGCATAATGAACTGAAATATTTAAGAGTCAAGAAGCATGCTATTTTCAACTTACTCTTAAATGTTTATATATTTATGTGAGATTATATACATGACACACACATTTATAAATAATATATTAAGGGCTGTTAAGTGAGTGAGATTCAATATCTTGTTGGGTTTACAGCTAGCACCTGGCCTCTCCTCTCTATTAACTTCAGATGTCCATGGTAGTTCTATTACCTTAAGTAAAGAAACTAAAAAGCAGCTTCTTTCATCCAGATTCTCATCCATATACTCATATTATGAAATCTTTGGATTACATAGTTCCTTTGAGGGTCAATTTAAATGAGTCAAGAAAATTATGAGTCCCTAAGGGATATTTTTAAACTGCAGAATGCATGGTTATATTCAATTCATTAAATTAGAAGAAATAGCCCAGACATTCTGATACTATATGCTTCCTTTCCTGCCTAAATTCCCTTCCTGGAAGGATTTCTGTATATTCTAATTTTTAAAAAAATTGCTCTTGGAGTGGGTGTTGGGCCTAGCAGCTGTCGAGTTGTCTGCATTCTATGTGGGAGTGCCTGGGTTCCAATACCCAGCCCCAGCTCCTGACTCCAGCTACCTGCTTACACATACCCTCGGGGATTTCAATGATGACTCAACTAACTGGGTCCCTGACACCCACATGGGAAACCTGTATTGAGTTCCTGGATTTCAGCTTTGGTCTGGCCAAGTCCTGGCTGTTGCAGACACTTGAGTGTGGCACAACAAGTGGGAGCACTCTCATTTGCTCTATGGGAAGCGGTGACTTGATCAGCATAGCCCTGACTGTTAATGAACAACTTAATACATTATCCCTCTTAGTAGTTTTTTTGTCTGTTCTACTTAATATGACTGGTTTAATTCTGTAATTAATACACAGTTATTCTTAAGTGTTAACAATTAACTGAAATGTGATCCCTGTTAAACATAAGAGTGGGAATAAGAGAGGGAAGAGATGTATAATTTGGGACATGCTCAAGCTGACTTGCCCCAAATGGTAGAGTTAAAAACATACCAGGGGATTCCAATTCAATCCCATCAAGGTGGCATGTACCAATGCCATCTCACTATTCCAAGTGATCAATTTCAGTTCACAATTGATCATAATGAAAGGACTAAGAGTCAAAGGGAGCACATAAACAAGTCTAGTACCTGCTAACACTAACCGATAGAATAAATAAAGGGGAGAGTGATCCAACATGGGAAGTGAGATACTCAGCAGACTCATAGAATGGCAGATGTCCTAAATAGCACTCTGGCCTCAGAATCAGCCCTAAAGGCATTCGGAGCTGGCTGAAAAGCCCATGAGAGTATTTCAGGCATGGAAAGCCAAGACACTCTGGCAAAAGATCTCTGCGAGTGAGATCCCAGTGGAAAGAACAGGTCTTCAAAGAAGGAGGTACCTTTCTCTGAAGGGAGGAGAGAACCTCCACTTTGACTATGACCTTGTCTAAACAAGATAAGAATCGGAGAACTCAGAGGGCTTCCATAGCCTTGGAAACTCATGACTGGAGCATAGGGAGACTACTGATGCCATAGACAGGAGTGTCAATTGGTAAAGTCAACAACAGGAGTCACTGTGCACTTACTCCTCATGTAGGATCTCTGTCCTTAATGTGCTGTGTATTGAGATTTAATGCTATAACGAGTACTCAAACAATATATTTCACTTTGTGTTTCTATGGGGGTGCAAACGGTTGAAATCTTTACTTAATGTATACTAAACTGATCCTCTGTAAAAAAAAAAAAAAAAAAAAAATTATCAACTCCCAACTTGACTCTCACTGGGATTAAACATGACAATAGGTCTGCTCTGATTTCATCATCATTTAAAAAAAATCATCTATTATTTTTCACTTTATGTTTCTGTGTGGGAGCAAACTGTTGAAATCCTTACTTAATGTATACTAAGCTGATCTTCTGTATATTAAGATAATCGAAAATGAATCTTGATGTGAATGGAAGGGGAGAGGGAGTGGGACAGGGGAGGGTTGCGGGTAGGAGGGACGGTATGGGGGGGAAGCCATTGTAATCCATAAGCTGTACTTTGGAAATTTATTTTCATTAAATAAAAGTTTAAAAAAAATGCTGTAAAGTAAAAAAAATAAAATAAAATAAAAAGAAAATATGCACTAAACAACTTCAAGGAACTCCATTATTATCTAGGAGAATGTCATTGTCTTCCTGAGTTCTGCATAATCTCACTTATAAGCTGTATGTGTTGTCTTGCTTTCCTGGCTACTGCCTTAGACCCAAGGGTAAAGAAAATAATTAACAATAAATTGGGAGCAACTACCTATCCTCCCATAACACAAAACCTATAGCATAGACACAGTGCAACATCTTATGTTACATTTTAATAAAAATATTTATTTAATTATTTGAAAGGCAAAGTTACAGTGTTGGGCAGAGACAGAGAGGTATTCTATCCCCTCGTTCACCCCCCAGATGGCCACAACCAGGAACCAGGAGTTTCATCCTGGTCTCTCACATGGGTGGCAGAGGGTCAAGGACTTCAGCCATCTTCCTTTGTTTTCCCAAGCACATTAGCAGGGAGCTGTATTGCAAGTGAAACATCTAACATCTCAGACTCTTCATTGGTGCTTATATGGGATGCTGGCATCGTAGGCAGTGGCTTGACCCTGCTACACCAAGATGCCAGCCCCGATCATGTTACATTTTTATTAAAAAATCTTTAATTGATTCCCAGTGCTATCTTCAAGAAGTCCATTACCAATTTCTAAAAGTGCTGGATTGATTTTATAAGAATCATTTGATGAATTGGGTAAAAAATAAAAACTCTGCTAGACTCTAGAATCCAGACATTCTGGTTTGTGAGATCTAGGATAGGCCTAGTAGTCAGTGTTGTAGAAAGCAGCTCTCTCATGCCTTATGATAGCCTAGGTCATTCTTATGTGCAGCTATATTTAAGAAACTCTGGTCCTGCATCCTAATAGACAATGATGCCCCTCACAGTCAGGCTTCAATCAGTTTTCATTTTGTACCATAGGCTGTGGTTCATCTTTTCTGGAACATTTACCAACCCCAAATATACCATGCTATTAGTGCCTCAATTCTATTATATCTTCCTCTGTCTTCAAGAGCTTGTCTTGGATTTTTCTGTTAAGTGAATGTATAACTTGTCATTTGATACCCAGATAAAATGGTATCTCATGGAAAGGTATTCTCTCACCTAGAATCAATTTTTCCTGCCTCTGAGTTCGTCAGTAAATCTGTATCAGGATAATTTTTAAGTTGATAATTTTGTATGTGTTGCAAATGATGTTATAAATATCCACATGGCCTTTGGCAAAGAAAAGGTTCCCCACCCCTACTGTAACAATATGGATTGTAGAAGCAATTTTAAAAATTGATAGTTATATACCCCTAAAATTGTTAATTATGTGCTTCCTAAAAGAATTTTCAAAGCTATGTACTTAACATCTTAAATTTAGTCCACACCATGTATGCATCATGTTTAAATCACTATCAATGATGCAAATTTTTTATCCAGCTCTGGTAACCACATTTACATTTTTAACTGCTATAAGATCACCTATTATTTTTATATTCCACAGATAAGAAATCATATAATGTTTGTTGTCTTTCTGTTCTTGGTTTATAGTGCTGTAATAAACATGGGAGGGCATATATCTCTTCAATAGATGAATTTCATATAATTTGGATATATACCCAAAAATGGGATTGCTGGATTATATAGTAGATATGCTTTTAGTTTTTGTTTTCTACATGGCTGTACGAATTTACATTCCTGCCAACAGTATGCAAGCTTTTCTCTGCATCTTTGCCAGTCCTTGATATCTTTTATCTTTTTGATACTAGTCTATCTAACTGGGGTGAAGTGCTGTCTATTGAAAAGACACATGCGCTCCCATGTTTATTGCAGCACTATTCACAATAGCCAAGAAATAGAAACAACCTGAGTCTATCAACTGATGAATAGACGATGAAAATTTGGTACATATACACAATAGAATATTATTCAGCCATAAAAAAGATGAAATTTTGTCACTTGCAGCTACATGGATTATTAGAGGTCATTATGTTAAGTGAAATAAGCCATCAATGTAATTTTTTCTTTAAATGTCTAGGAGACTAAGCAGTGAAGTCATTGGGTACTGGATGCTTCTTTGTGGGAAATCTTTAAATTACTGATTAAATCACATTACTCATTACTGGTTTATTTAGGTATTCTATTTCCTCATGTTTCAACCTGGGTGAGGTACATGTATCCAAGATTTTGTCCATTTCTTCTAGATTATCAACCTTTTGTCATACAGTTGTACATGGTGGTCTTTTAACATTCCTTTGTATTTCTGTGGTATCACTTATAATGTCTCTTTTTGCATCTCTAATTCTGTGTAACTGAAAATCTTCTCTTTTCTTGGTTAGCCTAGCTAACAGTTTAGACATTTTGTTTATTTCTTCAAAGAATCAGCTCTTGGGGGCCAGTATTGTGGCATAGCTGGTAAAGCTGCCACGTGTGACGTTGGCATCTTGAATGGGCGCTGGTTCATGACCCAGCAGCTCCACTTCTAACCCAGCTCCCTGCTGATGTGCCTGGAAAAACAGCAGAAACTGGCCCAAGTTCTTGGGCCCCTACACCCATGTGGGATATTTGGTACAAGCTCCAGGCTCCTGGCTTTGGTCTGGCCTACCTCTGGCCATGGTGGCCATTTGGAGAATGCACTAACAGATAAACTTTCTCTCTCTGTCTCTTTGTTTCTAACTATAACTCTTTCAAATAAATAAATAAATCTTTTATAAAAACAAATCAGCTCTTATTTTGTTGGTTTCTTTTATTTTTTTTTATTTATTTTTTTGTCTCCATGTCATTTATTTGTGCTCTGAGTTTTTTTTATTTATTTCCTTCTGCCAATTTTGGATTTGATTTGTTCTTGTTTTTCTAGTTCCTTGAGCAGTAAGTTGAATTTTCTGTTTGGTTTAGCCCTCTTACTACTGCTTTTGTTGTATCCCATAGGTTTTGGCATGTATCCATCTTAATTTGTTTTGAAAATTTAAAAATTTCTTTCTTAATTTCTTCCTTGACTCACTGGTTGCTCAGGAATAAGTTGTTTAATTTCCATGTATTTGTGTAGTTTACAGCATTATTCTTCTTGTTTATTTCGTTTTATTGCATTGTGGTCAGAAAAAATACTTGATATGACTTCTGTTCTTTTAAATTTATTGAAATTCATTTTGTAACCTATTATAGGATATATCCTGGAAAACACTCTACATGCTACTGAGAATGAAAATCCTGTGGCTGTTGGAAAGTTCTGTAGATGTTTGTTAGGTCCAATTGATCTAGGGTGCAATTTAACCCTGCTATTTCTCTCTTTTTATTTTCTGTCTATATTAGCTGTCCAGTTCTGAAAGTGGGGTATTAAAGTCCCCTACTATTACTGTAGTGGAGTCTATCTCTCCCTGTAGGATCAGTGATATTTGCTTTATCTCTTTGGGTGCTCCAATATTGGGTACATATATATTTATAAGTGTTATTTCCTCATGCTTTATTGAAGCCTTTATCATTATATAATATCCTTCCTGGTATTTTTTACTCTTTTTGATTTAAAAATCAATGTCATCTGTTGGACTTATGGTTATTCCTGCTTTTGGGGAGGTTCCATTTTCATGGAATATCTTGTTTCATTTGTTCAGTCAATGTGAGTGGTGAAGCGAATTTCTTACAAGCATCTAATATTTTATCTTTTTTTTTTAACCCACTTAGGCACTATTTTAACTGGGGAACTTAGTCCATTGACATTTTGGGTAATTAATGATATGTAAGGTCTTACTAGTGCCATCCTGATACCTGCTGTGTGTTTTTATTTAGTTCCCTTCTCCTTTGTCCCTAAATTACAATCTTAATTTGTGGTGAAGTAATTTTCTCTAGTAGCGTACTTCGATTCCTTGCTTATTATTTTTGGTAAATGTATGTATAGGTTTTGCTTTGTGATTACCTTGAGACTTACCAAAAAAACAAAACAAAACAAAACAAAAAACCTTCTTTCAGCTATATCAAGCTATCTTTAAATGATGACAACTTAACACTGAATATAAAAATAATAAAATAGAGAAACAATTAAACAGAAAAAAATCCTAATAAAGTACTCTATATTTGTGCTCCATTCCTCCCTATATTTTGAATTTTTGATGTTACATTTGACCTATTTCCCTGTTGATTATTTCTTATCATTTTAGTGTAGTGATTATAATCTTTTTATGCTTCACACTAAGGATATAAGTGATTCATACACTGTCCTTAAACTATTAGAGCATTCTGAATTTATTGGAATAGTTACTCTCAACAGTGAACTTTCTTCTTTCTTTTTACTGTCTCTTTCAGTTTAAAGAACTTCTTTTGACATTTCTTACAAGACAGGTCTGAAGGGGATAAATTCTCTCAGCATTTGTTTGGGAATGTCCTTATCTCCCCTTCATATGTGAAGGATAGCTTTATTGAATAAAATATTCTTGGCTGGCAATTTTTTTCCCTTCAGTACTGTAAAAGTCTCACTCCACTCCATCCTGACCTGTAGGGTTTCTGTTGAGAGTGGTATAATCAGGTGGATTACGGACATCTTAGTGTTATTTGCTTCTTTCCTCTTGCAACTTTGAGAACCCTCTCCTTAACCTTGGAAAACTTGATTAATATATCTTGGCTAGATGTCGTTAGGTTGAATCTGTGATCTGTATCTTTCTCTGGGTTTGGGAAGTTTTCTCTCAACTTTTTGACTATGTTTTCTACCCACTAAAATCCAAATAATCTAGTAGCATACTTTGATTCCTTGCTTACTATTTTTGGTAAAAGTATGCATAGGTTTTGCTCTGTGGTTACCTTGAAACTTACCAAAAAAAAAAAAAAAAACTTTTCAGGGGCCGATGCTGTGGCATAGTGGGTAAAACCGCCACCTGCAGTGCCAGCATCCCATATTGGGCACCAGTTCAAGTCCCAGCTGCTCCACTTCCAATCCAGCTCTCTGCTATGGCCTCGGAAAGCAGTAGAAGACACCCCAAGTAAAGCAGTGGAAGATGGCCCAAGTCAAGTCATTGGGCCCCTGCACCTGCGTGGGAGACCCAGAAGAATCTCCTGGCTCCTGGCTTTGGATTGGCACCACTCTGGCCATTGCAGCCAATTGGGGGGGTGAACCAGTGGATGGAAGACCTCCCTTTCTCTCTTTCTGCCTCTCCTTTCTCTGTGTAACTCTCTCAAATAAATAATCTAAAAAAATTTTTTTTCAGTATTTTCTTTTCATGCTATTCTATACTTTCCATAAGCTTTCTTCATTTTTTCCTCCATCTCAGATTTTTTTCTTGTTTAATCTATTCTGCTACTGATGCCTTATATCACATTTTTTTTTAATTTTTATTGATGAAAATAAATTTCCAAAGTACAGCTTATGGATTACAATGGCTTCCCCCCCATAACGTCCCTCCTACCCGCAACCCTCCCCTTTCCCACTCCCTCTCCCCTTCCATTCACATCAAGATTCATTTTCAATTCTCTTTATATACAGAAGATCAGTTTAGCATACATTAAGTAAAGATTTCAACAGTTTGCACCCACACAGAAACATAAAGTGAAAAATACTGTTTGAGTACTAGTTATAGCATTAAATTTCAATGTACAGCACACTAAGGACAGAGATCCTACATGAGGAGTAAGTGCACAGTGAATCCTGTTGTTGACTTAACAAATTGACACTCTTGTTTATGGCCTCAGTAATCACCCTAGGCTCTTGTCATCACATTTTAAATTTCATTTAGTGTATTTTTCAGTTGAGGGATATCTGTGTCATTCTTTAATTACTTCCATCTCTGTCGAATATTAGAATGTTGAATCATTTCTTGTGTTTTCTTGAGTTTCACTGAATTTCCTCAAGATAGCTATTTTGAAATCTTCACCTGAGCATTTGGAAATTTTAATTCCTAGATGATTGGTTTCTGGCACCTTGTTTTGCTCTTTGGGTGAGGTCAGGGTTGCTTGGAAGTTCCTGATGATTATTGGAGTATGTCATCTTTGCATTGAAAGAATAGGTTTTGCTATCTGGCTTTATTTGTGTCTGCAGAAATTCTAAGCGGTCTATTCTGCTGCTGAGGTGAATTAACTGTCCAATGCTCCACCCAAAAGACACTGGTGATGCTGGTTGAAATGACTTTGCTCAATCACAACCAAGGAACTCTACTGGGCACTGAAGCAGATCTAGAGACTGCAGGCCCTTGCCTGAGGACAGGGACTGTTAGAATCTTCTCAATGCTCGATTTTATCAGACTGAGATCCAAAATAATTTGGTGAGTCCTTGCTTTTGCCTAAGGATGAAGGAAGTATGAAAGAGGCAGATCTTCATCTACCAGGTGGGTCACACTTGGGTCTCACAGTCACCAGACCCTGAGCAAATTTGGTACTGCACATCAAGTAAGAGGCTGGTGGTACAGGCCAAAACAAATCTGTCTCACCAGGCACAGGCCTCTGCCTGCTAGTGAGGCAATTCCAGAGAATGTCCACAGGCACTGGCCTAATGATAGAAATCTTCAGGATCTGTACATTGTTGGGCTTTATCAGCCCAGCACTGATTTTCAGTACGATCCCTTCCCTTAGTTTCTTGCTGTTGCTTCAAGGTTGGAGGAAGGTGAGGCAGGTAGTTCCTTAACTACCCAGACTAGCCCCCAGCCAGTCACACGTGAGTCCTCCAATCCCTGGGCCCCACAAAGCCCCTGCAGAGGTTTCTAGGCCTACCTGAGGCTGGCAGTGACACATGTCAAAATGAGTCCAATTCAGTCCAGAGGGTCATCCTGTGAGCACCAGCCTGGGGCTAGAGGTCTTTGGTGTGTATCAGGTGCTGGATCTGGGCACCCAGGCTAGCTCTGAGTTCCAAGGCAGGGTCCTTGGAAGACCCTAGCCTCTCTGCAGGGCTGGAGTTTCAGTTTCTGCAGAAGTTTGGGAAAAGGGTAGCAGAGGCTACCTGGCTGTGAAAGCTACAAATACCTCACAGGTATGGGTCTAGGGGCAGGGACTGGTGGGCATAGCCTGACTGAATCTTTTTAGTGAGTCTGGCCCTGGATTGTTTGGTATGCTTCTCCCAATCCAGAGTCCATGATGTTCTTGTATCTGGGGGAGAAGTGAACCAGGCAGCTCCTTGCTTTCTTCAATGAAACTTTTCCTATGATTATAACAAGATAATGTACTGTGGTCTCTCCCCCAGCTTCCATAGTTCTTGATTTAATGTGCACAGAGCAGTTCATGCTGGTGTCTCTGTGGGAGAGTGGTTGCTGGAGCCTCTTATTTACCTGCTATCTTGGCACAGCTGCCAAAATAATTTAAACACCTAACTTGGTTTCTTGTAGAAGATAGTAGTCTAGCACAACAAACTCATTAAGCAAGTGCTCCCAGGAGGAAACTGGTGAAGTTGTAGCATCAGCATGATCCTGCTGCGAGCTTAGATGGCAATTGTACATCTAAGTTCATCCCATTTCTGGGCAACAAACTTCTCTATGAAGCTGGACACTTGCCATTATTGCCCCTGAGATTGTGTGTGTGTGTGGTGCTGGTGGTGGGAGGGGAAGCGACGGGAAAGTGCCAGGATTTTCCTTCTCTGCTGTCGAGTGAAGAGGCTGCAGTAATCTCTAAAGCAGCACTGCACGTGAATGGAGAGATGGAGCAGTACAGCACTAAAATAAGGACTCCTGGGCTATCTGGACGGGGTTCTAAAGGTGTCCTAAATAATACACCTAGCCAACCTGGTATTATCAGTCGTTTAAGAATGCATTAGAAATCTGATTCTGGAAGAGATATTGTTTTTCCTATTCCTTCCACTAAGTGCAATTAAAAGCTCTGGATATTATGTAGAAAATAAAATCAAGTCTGAAAAGTGGAGAGGGGAAAATGGGCTGACTGGGAACAGTTACATAATGGTGAGTTCTCTGATTTTTTCTATCTGATATATCCCAGCCTGGGGACTGAAAACACCAGCAGCCCAGAAATACCAAAGGGCTTAGACAAAAGAAGTTTCCCCGGAACCTGGCTTTTTCTAGTGAAAGAATCAGGAAAGTAGTTAGATGCGAGAAAACCTCCTTTAGAGATTAACAAACAGCTCTACTGAAGAAGTGCAGCAGTTAGCCAGAGTTAAGCAGACAGGTCAGGGCAAGAGAGCTGGTGATGGCTGCCTGATGGGTGAAATCTATTGGAATGAGTGAGATGGCTAGGGTGGGGAAAGGAATGGAAAATGAGGACAATGACAGGAATTTGGAAATGCCTGTGGTGTCATTACCTTTTGGTTTATAGTAAGAATGACTTATCTTTAAAAGAAAAAATGTCTGTAACATTCCCTAGAGATTCTTGGGTACTTTCTATATTTTCTACCAAGTCCTAAAGATAATTCTAAGAACAATAAATGTTGAACACTTCTAAATATTAGAGATAAAAAGAATTGAGTAGAATTTCCATAGATAGGGAAATGTTTCAGCAGTTAGCATTAAGGGATCTCATGAAAGGATGGGGGAGTGGTCAACAGCACCAGATTCAGCCGGACAGCAAAGAGATTCAAGACTCAAAGGAAGTTCTTCCTCAAATGATAAAATGGATGACTGTGTTTGAAGACTTCTTAATGCTGTGAAACTACCAAAAGAAATTACCTCAGTAAATCTCAGTATATTATTCTATAGATCAAAAGGGGAGAAGATCAGAAAAATGATAGGTAAAAGAGGCAAAGAAATAACTTACAATAATGTTTAGAGCTGTCTGGACACCATGCCTGACAATCTTATTTAAAGGACAATAGACATCAATGAAATTGACCATTTTTTTAATACACAGAAAAAAAAAAAATAAGAGTACAAAATGTTATCCATCAGAAGGCAGGTATATCAGGTGCAAATCTAGACATAATTTATATAAAGTTAAGATTTTATTATAAAAATATTGAGAAAAGTCACAACCACAGCTTAATATTTACTACCATATAATTTTTCTCAGTTGACATTCTGGCATTTGTATCTTTTAATTTATTAGTTCTAGCACTAACTAGTAATTTCCCTTTAAATGTATAATTTTTATGATTTGGCAATAAATAGGGTATGAAAACATCTTTATTTTACAATGAAGTAGTAATATATGCTAATAGTCTATGAGTACATACATTCACAATCTAAAAAATTGACAGATGGACACTAAGAGAGCTCCTATCTGCTGGTTCACTTTTCAAATGTCTGCAATGGCCAAAGGGTTGAAACAGGGAGTCAGAAACTCAATCTACATCTCCCACATGGGTAGCAGAAGCCCAATTACTTGAATCATCACCAATGGATTCCAGTCTATAGCAGCAGGAAGCTGGAGTCAGGAGCTAGAACCAGGAATCAAACCCAGGTATTTCAATATGGGACATGAGCATCTTAACTGCAAGGTTAAATGGCACTCTTGCTTTCAGATTTTAAACTTGATCCTATCAACACTTCTATAAATATGGCAGGTATCAGAATTACTGAAATAAAACCAACCATATACACAGTCAACTAATTTTTGATAATGGCTTTAAGGAGACATAATGGGGAAAGTTAATGGTGCTTGAAAGCTGGATTTTTCATGTGAAAAAAACTAGAGTCTGACCTTACACCATTCCTTAGAGTCAACTCAGAATGGACATAAGAGCTAAATATAAGATGTGAAACCATAAAACTCCCAGAAGAAAACATAAGGGTCAAGATCCTTGACACTGGCATTGGCAATGACTTTTTGGATATCACACCAAAAGGTCAGGCAACAAAAGGAAAATAAATAAATAGGATCACATCAAATGAAAGAGTTCTGCAGAGAAGAGAAAATGGAAGCCCCTGGAAAGTAAGTGGCATGCTCAAAGATCTCCAAGTTCCATGTAGCAGTCAGAATTCCAATGGAAGGCTTCTGATGCCCTCATTTTTCCATAGTGCATTTGTTCTATTAGGATACCATGTCTCAGTTATCACTTCTGATTAGGCTTGATTTGAAAAAGCTATGTCTATCTGTTTCACAGAGAAGGTATTAGTAGCAAACCCTGGTTTGTGAAATGATGGGGAAAGGGATCAGGTATTTTGCCCTAAACCAAAGGCCATCAGTCCTTTTATCCACAGATCAAAAGGAGGAAAAACATTTGTTACTAGATTCTATGGCAACAGAAGCAAATTCTGACTATCCTTGAAAGGACTGAGATTTAAAGATAAGTAAAATGTTACTATAATCGTTAATCAAATACCTCTGATGTTAAGATTCTGTTCGAACAATATTATATTTACTTTTTCTGTTTCGAAGTAGAAACTGAAACAAAAGAGAGGCATTAAAATCATAATTTTACTTTGCAATAATTCTGTGACTAAAAGTGGTGGTATTTAAGTAACAAATATTATACATAGCTATTTTTAGTATTATATGATTTCATTTATGTGGTACAAACAAAAGGTTAACTTGTAGAAGTTAAAAGGATATTGGTGGTGGGGCGGATGTTGTGGTGCGTTGGTGCGTTTGCAATGATGCCTACATTCCATACAGGCTTGCTAGTTCGAGTCATGGCTACCATGTTTCTGACCCAGCTTCCTGCTAATGCACCTAGGGAGGTAGGGGATAATGGCTCAAGTACTTCAGTCCTTGCTACCAATGTTGGACACCTGGATGGAGTTCCTGGCTCTTGACTTTGGCTTGGCCCAGCCCCTGCTGCTGCAGCCATTTGGGGAGTGAACCAGGGAGTAGAAGATCTCACTCTTCATCCATTACTCTGCCTTTTAAATAAATAAAACCTATAATGGTGGTTACCAGAGACTGCGGAGGGAATGGAGGAGAGAGTGTTGGATTGATTAGTGAGTACTAAGTTATAGCTAAATAGAAGAAAGAAGCTCTAGGGTTCTGTTGCATAGTAAGGTGACTACAGATGTTAATGCACTGCATACTTATCTACTAAAAAAATCTAGAAGACAGGATTTTGAACATTTTTATAATAAAGAAATGTCAAATGTTTGAGGAATGTTTGAGGAAGTATGTATCTTTACCCTGATTTGACATTATACAATATACACATGAAATAGTACATTGTACACCATAGCTATGTACAATTATTGCATCTATTTAAAAAAATTTAAGCCATCTATGTTTATAAAATAGGTTTCCCTAAATTATAGAGAAATGAAATCTTGCTATTCTGGATGACTGATACACTCACCAGATACTCCTATAAAGAGTAGCTTTATAAAACCTATTAGAAGTATTCTTCTACCAAGACACTTCAAAACAAATCTTAGTAATCTTCAGGGAAGATAGTGACATTGATTCCTGGATCGTCAGCATCATCATTTTCAAGTTCTTTGTCACAGTCTTCAGTAATACGTTTGTAATGTGATTTTTCTTGGTTTCTTTTTTTCTTGTGAGTATCAAATGGGTCTTTGATCTCAGTCTGTGAGTTAGTAATAGTTTCCCTTTTCAAAGCATGTTGTAGGCAGCTGTAAAACCTGTCAAGAAAGAAGCACTACTGTTACAGCTGTGTTCTGAAACCAAATGACGGACATGCACTTAGAACTTGTAAATCATGTAAATTTGACAATGTTTCATATTAGCCTTATAAATACATAATATATTGAAGAAATAATATGTATCTTGCCCTCATCACTGTATCTGGTAGGGTTGTCAGAGGATGAAAGATGACATATGTAAGTCCTTTGCAGTTACTGGCACAGTAGTGACAATAATGCACAATAATGACCATTTTTCTACAAGATAGATATCATTGAGTCAATGACTCTATCCACTTGTTTTCTGTTATATTCTTAGCATGTACTATAGTGCTCTATCTATCAGTCACTAAGAATATGCTCAATAAGAAATAACTACTGAATAAAAAAATAACTATGGATGCATTCTACTAGGTGCCAAGTTAGAATAATCTGGAAGTTGAGAACTCCCTTGTCATTTTAGGGATTTACCTTGCTTGTTTGCCCTATTATACTGGGAGACTATGACAGAGAATTTTAAAATTATTTATCTATTTATTTGGAAGGGGAGATCCCATCCTCTGGTTCCCTATATACCCCAAATGGCCAACTGGGTGGGGGTGGGAACAAAGTCAAGAGCTGAGAACTCAACCCAGGTCTCCCACTTGGGTGGCAGGAGCCCAATCACTTGAGCCATCATTACTGCCTCCCAGGGTCTGCATTAGCAGGAAGCTGGAGTCAAGAATCAAACCCAGGCACTCTGATGTAGAATGTAGGCATCTTAATCACTAGGCTAAATGCCTGCTCCTGATAGGAAATATTTTATCTACAGAATAGATTGCTATTTAGAACAATTTTCATCCTTCTTTAATTCAATGAGGAGGCTAAATTCCACCTGTAAAGGCTCTAAAATTCCAAAAGTTCACCTGTTCCCAAAAACTCCACACAACTCTAATACATACACAACACGATTACCACATATACCCATATTTCAAGAACATATTGACTCACCACTGTATACCTTGATATCCAGTGCCTTGCCTGACATACAAAAGGTGCTCAATAACTATTTCATCAATGAATAAATCACTCTCAAAAAATGAAGTACAGTGAAAGGAAAAAGACTGAGAAACATTAACATTTAACTTTTGGAGCCTTGATTGGTGATAACAACTTCCCATTTAATGTACTCTTTATATCCTTACCTGACTGAAACTTGACTTCCCTGCAGACATCTGCCTTCATTCTTCTCAGGTCGGGGCTGCTTATTCTTTTCATAGCCTGTCTATCCAAGAGGTGAGTTCCACTGGCTCATCAACACTTTGCCAGGCGACCTTTGTTTTTCTGTCCCTCATATTCCACCTACCAATATATTCTGCTCAGGCCCTTAGGTTCATGAGGAATGTTACACCTGGCCTGATCTTTTTTTCCTAGGTCTTATCACCATTTTAAGTAGCTTCAATTCCTGGTTTTCTTCTCATGTTCCATATTGTCTGTTCAGAATAATCTAATAGAATGACCCATTTCAATCTCAAACACAAATCTGAGTATTCCGATGGTATAAATCAACCTTTTCTTATCAGGTGTTGCTATCCATGACAGGCAACCTATTCTGCCATTTTTTAAAAAAGATTTATTTATTTATCTGAAAGGCAGAGTTACAGAGAGGCAGAGGCAGAGAGAGAGAAGTCTCCTATCTGCTGGTTCTCTCCCCAAATGGCCGCAATGGCCAGAGCTGGGTCAATCCGAAGCCAGGAGCTTGGAGCATCCTCCAGGTCTCCCACGGAGGTGCAGGGGCCCAAGGACTTGGACCATCTTTTACTGTCTTCCCAGACCATAACAGAGAGCTGGATTGGAAGTAGAGCAGCCGGGACTAGAACTGGCACCCATATGGGATGCCAGCACTGCAGGCAGCGGCTTCACCTGCTACGCCACAGTGCTAGCCCCTCTTCTGCCATTTTTGCCACTGTGCACTTTATGCTTATGTAACTTAGTCTTGTTTCTGAATTATGTTTTATCTTAGGAAGTGAAAGATAAGATTAAGTTGTTCACTTATCATCACAGAGAATTAACAGCTTGAATAAAATGACTTGAACAGATATGTTACTTTAATCTTCCATTAAAGAACCTAAGAATTCAAAACTACATCCTCTACATCCTTAGGGTATCAAAAAACAACAGATAAAATGGAACAAAGATTCTTTCTTGCTGAAAGTCAAGAATAAAAATTTCAAATACTAGTTTTCTTTCTTTCCTCTTTTTAAAAGAGAACTTTCAAAGTCCTTTGAAAAACCATTTTAACAAATCAAAAATTTGTTTTCCAATAATATGTTCTCCCTTTATACTATGACCCTCTCTACACATTCTAAAGCCCAATTCTCAAAATGTAATTTTCACAGCTTTCAAAGACAACAAAAAGAACTCTGAGTATTTGAGTATGAAACAAATGTATGCTCAGGTAATTGGATTTTTTTTCCTCTCCCTTGAAATGAAACCAAATTGTCTTCCATTTCTCCATCACTGCAATCAAGATTATAACACCATAGGACAACTTATACTTAGTTCTCTTTACAAAGGAGAATTTTTCAGGCCAGCCCTGAGAAATTGAAATCTTGTTTTTCAAGGTTAGAGAGCTACTTGCAATAAAAACTGGAACTTCTTTGGCTTCTGAAACAGGAATATAGAATTCAGGAAATCTAGGCACAACTTCACACACTTCTAGGTTTTCAACATTTACAAATATTGAAGATTCTGATATATCATGAATTTGAACTTTAACTGATTAAGCTATAGCATGTTTTATTTTAAAAACACACACACACAAATATATGTCACAGGGCCTGTGCCAGGTACTGGAAACAGGTAGAAGATGTGGTCTGTGGCCTGTGCCCTCAAGAACCTTATGGCTTAAGAGGAGCTGTAGAGCCATAAAGCCATTTTTAACAGGTGTGAAAAAAAGAACACAGAACAAAAAGAGGGAGCACACTTAGGGCACACTGCTGCAACTGAGATCCTGAAATCCTCCTCGGAAAAAACATCTGATGCCTGAGCTGAATGGCAAGGATAATAGAAGCTGGCCATGTGTTAAGAGGGGAATTATGACTACTCCCCACAACAAAATGAGGCAAGGGGTGGAAGGTGTGAGTAGTGGCTACCCAAAGAGAAACTATCAAAAGATAAAATATGTTTTCACTTTATATTATTGACTTCTTTGATCTTATGTATATAGGGAATGTGAGTTATTTATTTAACTTCTTTAGTTCCCTTTATAGAAAAGATATGATTAGTAACTCTGAGGAGTCTGACATCTGTTATCCTTTACCACTCCTTCTCTGAATTACTGCCATTTTTAATCTGTCGCCATGCTGGGTGGGTATTCTACAGTTATTATTCCATTCATCTTTATTTTTATTTTTTTTATTTTTTATTGACAGGCAGAATTAGACAGTGAGAGAGAGAGAGAGACAGAGAGAGAAAGGTCTTCCTTCCGTTGGTTCACCCCCCTAATGGCCGCTACAGCTGGTGCGCTGCAACTGGCGCACCATGCCTATCTGAAGCCAGGAGCCAGGTGCTTCCTCCTGGTCTCCCATGCGGGTGCAGGGCCCAAGCACTTGGGCCATCCTCCACTGCACTCCCGGGCCACAGCAGAGAGCTGGACTGGAAGAGGAGCAACCGGGACAGAATCCAGCGCCCCAACTGGGACTAGAACCTGGGGTGCCGGCGCCGCAGGCGGAGGATTAGCCAAGTGAGCAGTGGCACTGGCTCCATTCATCTTGATACTCATGGACCTGTAACTTTTTACCTAGACTGTAGCAAGAGCTTCCTCCTGCTCCCTGAATAATCTTACATGTGTTTAGAAAGTCATCCTAATGCTCTGAAGCTTTATAAGTAGCATGATTATGGAAAAAATCAGTCAACTAGATCCAATAAACATTTGTTAACTGGTATTCTCATGCAAGAAACTCAGAATACAATGATGAATATGAAACTGTCTTGGCCTTTGGGGAACTCAATATAATGTTTTAACTTTCAAGTTCCTTTATCGTTTATGATTAACTCAAAAAAACATTATTGGACTTCTAATAGGAGCTAGACACTGTTTTAGGATAAGAGATAGTTCGTGTGTGTCTGTGTGTGGCAGGGGCATTAGGTACAGGGAGAAGTCCTATCTTCTATATGCTATGTTGTAATGGGCAAAAATAAACATACCTGCCATTAAGCAATTGTCATCTCTGTTTTAACTCTGAGACTTATATTGTAATGATAGAAAATGGAGTTAAGAATGTGAACCGAGAAAATGGCTGTGCTGTTCAAACCAGGATATTAACAAAAGGCTGCAGGGATATTTTAATTAAATATGTTCAATAGGTTATTGGATATGCGGGCCCAGAAGTCTAGAGAGATTTGGAAAACTTCCCAGAATAAATGAAGCAGCTGAAGCCATGGGCCAGGGACAGAATCTTGAACAGTATCTAATGAGAAGGTGAGAAGAAGAGAAATCAACAACAAAACTAGAAAGGAGTACCATAAACATGAAGGAACACTGCAAAGAGATGTAATAGTAATTCTTGCTCCTCTTATCTTTTGGGTAAATCAAAACACTCCCTTATCCCTATTTATGGCTTACATGTGGTCACCTATTTTCCTCTGTTCATCCTATTCCTTCTACCCACCAACCAATTCCTCCTTTTCCCAGGGTTCTTCTTTTAAGAAACCTGCCTTCCTTTAAGGCACAGTTCACAGATCTCTTCCAAGAAGCTTTCTTGGATTACACTCCCTCTGCTCAAATGAACTTTACTTCCTCTTTTGAAATCCTATTTTATACCGCTCTTACAATACTTGCTATTTTCCATGTTGAATTATAATTATTTATGTGCCTGTCTGAACTCCCAGTTATGCTACATAAGAGCTGTCCCAGAAGGATCCATGTCAGATTCATCTTGAATTCCAGTGCCTTATGTTAGGTTTCTATTGAAGTATTTATTGAAAGAATAAACACTCATTCATCCTCATCCTATCTATCACTTCTATGATGGATTAAAGACTATTCTGGAAATACCTGGTATCCCTGCTGCCAAGATACAAGTACTATATAACCTGGGAGAGACTGAGAACAGACCTGGGCTGGGTTACACATGGAGTTCACATGTAACTTGGAAAGCAGTTGCAGGGGGAAAAAAGTGACAAAAAAGATTCATCAGCCTTTAACTGAGTCATTTACTCATTAGATTAAAAATTCAACCATTGGTTATGCAAAATAAGTCAAAATAACCTAAATAAATATAAGAACTGAATTTATAAAACTCTTAGAAGAAAAAATAGGGGATATGATTCATTATACTAAATTCAGCCATGATTTCTTGGATATAACATCAAAAGCAATAACAAGAAAAATAAATAAATTGGACTTCATCAAATATAAAACTTTTTTGCACAAAAGGATACTATAAGAGAGTGAAAAGGCATTACACAGAATGAGGAAAATATTTGCAACTCATATACCTGATAAGAGATTAATATCTATAGTTTATAAAAAATATAACAAAAAAAAATCAAATGTTAAAATGATCAAAGGACTTGAATAGCTATTTCTCCAAATAAAGGAGATAGATGGCCAATAAACACATGAAATGATTCTAAACATCACATCATTACAGAAATACAAAGCAAGACAACAATGAAATTCCACTTCACACCTTTTAGGATGGTTATCACTAAAAAAAAAAAAAAAGATAAAGTATTAGCCAGGATGCGGTTCCATTTTCTTTATGTTGGGAATACAAAATGGTGAAGCTGCTATACAAACCTATATTGTGATGCTTAAAAAAAGTAAACATAGAATTACTATACAACTCAGCAGTTCCACAAAAAGAACTGGAAACGGACTTGGAAGTGTGTATACCAATGTTGAGAATGTTGAGAGTAGTATAATTCACAACCCAAATATCCACGGGCAAATAAGCAAAATGCAGCTTACGAATATAATGGAGTACTTATTCAAAGAGAAATGAGATTCTGATGCATGCTACAGCATGGATGAGCCTTGAAGACATTAGCTAAGTGAAATAAGACAACACAAAAGAACGAATAAATATTCTATGATTCTCATAGTAGTCAAATTCACAGAAACTTAAAATTGTGTTTACCAGGGACTGAGAGTATGGCTAATGGGGAGTTGTTTAATGAGTTCTAAATTTCAGTTTGGGATGATGAAAAAGTATTGGGGATGGGCAGGGTGAATGCTATATAGCAATGTGAATGTACTTAGTGCCATTAGTTAAAATGTAAATTTCATGTTTTATTCTTATATATTTTACTACACACACACACACACACACAAATCTTAAAAAAATCAACCATTGGAAATACAGTCAATTACTTTTTATTTCGGATTTGCTTTGTTCTTAACAACATTATATGCCAATATAGTCAGCCCTTTTATTTTACATTTTATTTAAAATCTTCTTGTTACACAGTTGATGAGAAGACGAACATGGCTAATTTCATTCTACTCACAGCCAAATGGTGGTTTCATGTGATCTATGCACCGAGCTCTTACTAACAGATACAAAGAAAACTTTCCTCTTGTAGTTAGTAAACAGATCTGCAGACTTCATGGTTTTCACCTGCAAATCGTTATGTATGAAATTATCTGACTATGTCTGGTGTCAGTTCCTGTCTCTTCCATTCTCCAAATCAGCTGTTTATAAAGCAGGCTGCTACTTGCAGGCCTTGTCTTGCCTAGCTCCAGAAACCACAGAAACGTAACTGTTCTTGAGTTCCACTAAGAAGGGGGCTTGGGAATTTTTTTTTTTAACAAATAAGACCTTTTGCTGTTAAAATGATTTTACTTCTTATTTTTCAAGTTTCTAGAATATTTCTTATTGCTAAAGTGTTACTGCGTAGGGTTTTTTGTGCTTTAAAAATTTTCTAACATATTCAAATTGTAAAACTTTGGTCCTATGACAACAGTTTTTGTACCCAATGTCTGATTGCGCCTCCAGCAATTATTTTTTTCTCTTTTCAACATCAGAAGAGTAACACTTTCTGTGCATTTGGTTGAATGTACAGCTGTTCCCAAAGGAGCTCCCTAATTTGTTCACACTTTCTGAATTCACATGTAATCTTCTAATCAGTATCTTAAGACAGTTTTTACCCTTCTTTAATTTTTCCCTGATTTTATATGATGAGCATGGCTCTCTTGATAGCAGCATGCACACTATAATCTCAAAGCATATTTTTCAGTCAATGGATTTAAAACATAATTTGATTTTATAGTTGGTGAACGTGGCTCAATTAACTTCACCAGGTGTATAGTTAGTTGATCTTGGGCTATATTTATAATCTTGTTGAAATTCAAGTAAGGAAACAGAAAAAACTGATTTGCTACTTCCAGTGTTTTAGCAAACAGCCTCACTGGATTACTATTTAATGGAGTAAGCTTTTGGAAAGGTACAATGAGTGCCTACATAGGGTTCAACTCTAGTCTGGCAGAGTGTAGAGGTACACTTGCGTTGCTTACCTGAAGTCATCACTTTAGTTAGAGTGTTTGCTTAAAGCACTTTATGGCCAGGTTTTGTGTCAGTTTTTCTCAACCACAGTTCAGCTAGAAAATTAAGTTCTAGTGTCCTAAGACATCCATTATATGTATTGGATTAATTTCTCTTCAATGTATTTAAAATGGTATGTGCTGCAGCTGGCAGTGTGCTATAGCAGGCAGAGGTGTCATCTGCGACACCAGCATCCCATATGGGTGCTGCTTTGCATCCTGGCTATTCCACTTCCAACCCAGGCCCCTGCTAGTAGCCTGGGAAAAGCAGAAGAGGATGACAAGTGTGCTTGGGCCCCTGCTACCCACATGGAAGACCCAGAGGAAGCTCCTGGCTTCCTCCCAGCCACTGCAGCCACCTGGGGAGTGAACCAGCAGATGGAAGATCTCTCTCTCTCTCTCTTACTCTCTCAGTCTGTCTCTACCTCTCTCTAACTCTGACTTTCAAATAAATAAATAAAAAAGGAGTGATTGGTTAGATAGTATCTCCTCATTTGTTAAAGAAAAAGGAGGGAGGTACCAGTTATACACTATCCTTAGGATTGAGAAAATAGTCACTTGAAAAATTTGTGACTTTTATGGTTCAAATGAGGAGCCTGGTTGAGAAAGCCTAGGTGGTAATACTGAAATAGGTATAGGTTTATTATTCTGTGAGTAAATGGAGAAGGATAAGGCCTATCCTATCCTGAGAGTCCATTTATAACAAGGAGGACCAGTCATTATACAGATGACATAAAATGACTATAATACAAATAATTATTCTTTAAGATGGATATTTCCCTCAAGTAAAGATAGGAAAAATAAAGCCAAGACAGTTGAGTAACTTGGTGGAACTAGGATGAAAAATTTGGTAGAACAAGGATTTGAATGCAGTTCTGCCTTTGAAGGCTAGTTCTATTGCTTTTCCGCATGCTACACCACTATCATTGGTGCTTCCGGCCTTAGCTGCTTCAAGAAGGTAATGAAGAATTTTAAGCAGGCAACAGGACTCCTTTGTACTTCACTGACATGATTCTGATTAGGATATGGACAATCGCTTAGCAGAGAGACATACTAGGAGCATTCTACTTGATAAAGCCTGTTAGTGAGGTTATTGAAATGGCCCTGAATAGAAAAAGTAGCAGTCAGGATGGAAACAACACTGAAGAGATATTTAACAATAATTGACTCGATGTGAGACAGTCAAGGGGGTAGGGAAGAAGTAAAGAATAAATTACAAATAACATCAAATTGGTCTCACTCATTTAATAACTAAGAAATGTACAACTTGCTGATGTAATCAGTAGCATTCTCTTTATGAAAGGCAACAAAATATTTTCTTCTTTATATAAAGACTCTATTAAGAAACTGTTGGGGAAAAAGTAAGAGTTTCTTCTGCTGGAAAGTGAAGTTTAAAAACAAGATGAGTATAAACATGAATTGATAGATATAGTCCTTTCTATTTGGACAATTATGTCAATTCTAGATCTAATCTATGGTAAGAGTTGGGTATTGAAGTAACTAGAGGGGCCGGCACTGTGGCCAAGTGGGTTAACGCCCTGGCCTGAAACGACAGCATCCCATATGGGCACCAGTTCTAGTCCTGGCTGCTCCACTTCCCATCCAGCTCTCTGCTATAGCCTGGGAAAGCAATAGAAGATGGCCCAAGTCCTTGGGCCCCTACACCCACGTGGGAGACCTGGAGGAAGCTCCTGGCTCCTGGCTTCGGATTGGTGCAGCTCCAGCCGTTGCGGCCAATTGGGGAGTGGATCAGTGGATGGAAGACCTCTCTCTCTGTCTCTACCTCTCTCTGTAACTGTCTTTCAAATAAATAAATCTTTCATAAAAAAAAAAAAAAAAGAAGAAGTAACTAGAGGTATAAAACCTTTATCAAACTAAAATTAACTAAGCTGCATTTCTCAAAGGGAGACTCCATGCAGTTAACTGGTAGATCACATCCAGCAGCAGTATGCACCTCTTCCCTAGCTGTCCTCAACCTGATCAGTTATGGTTCCTGTGGTTGTTGGGCTCCTTCTCCTGTGAAATTAAGTTTCTCTCCTTGGGGTGTGTTTCTGGCAGCCATGTGACCACCATCCCCCAGAATGCTCAATTTAGTGCCCATTATAATCTTGCCTATTCTCTTCTGTTACCATGATCATCTTTTTACTATTCACAATAAAGCTGTAAGTAGATAATCAGTTGAGATTAGAAATTAAAGATGGTATGTACTAATATTTTCAAGGATGACTTAGGCATATAAAAATAACATGAAATATCCATTTAATATACCTTTCAATTCTTTTCTTATTTTCCTCCATTTTCTGATTTGCTATATTTAACAGGAAGTCAACATATTCCTCTGTCACCATCAGTTTCCCATTATGGCTTAATGGAACTTCTAAGCCATGTGTGCTCCGGACAGCCTATAAGGAAAGAGCAATTTAGATATTTAGACTTATACATTGAGACACTGGAGATAATTCAAGAAAAGTCTCAGTTATGGCTATGTTTGAACATAGTTTAGCTTCGTGTGAGCTTGTGCTTTGATATAATTTAGCTGAACACAGTTGAAACAAAGGTGATTTAAATAGATTTTCCCATCATACCAGTAATTCTAAATCTAAAGAAAACACCATACATATTATCTTTCAGAAAAGCAGAAACTATCAAAGAATCCTATAACCTTTAATAGTTTCATTCTCACTATAGCTTAGAAAGTTTTAATGCACAATTTAAAGAAAATAAATAAATGAAATCTCAAAACAAGCCTCAAGGGAAAACTAAAAGGGATTGGATGCCAAAAAGTCTCTTAACACTGCTTGAACTAAGTATGGGTATTTCTAGCCACCCAGTGTAAAGTAAACCATGCCTCCTCTATCACACATGGTGGCTGATTTTTGCATGCTTTCTGGTTACCAGTCTTCTTAATCCTGATGATGAAACAAACACTCAAACACTGGGTCTACAACAATAGCAACATGCTATGAAAACTGTTATGAAGAATAGGAATTCATTCAATGAATCTTGCCAAATATCTGTAATGTTCTAGGCCCCATGTAAGGTATAAACATACAAGGAGACTGTAACATGATTGCTGCCTTTAAAAGCTCATACTTCAGAGCAGGAAATAAAGAGGTGAACAAAGGATTATTATACAACCTAGGTGTTATGACAGAAGAAACATACATGCAAGTACAGGCATGCATGCACGCATGCATGTACATACACATACACACACAATGCTAGCAATGTATGGAACAAAAGCAATATTTGAATTAGGACTTAGCTTTCTGGGGGAGGCAGCAGTTAAAATTTGGGATTTTAAAGGAAAAGTACAATCTTACCAGACACAAAAATAAGCAAGGGGATATTCCAGTAGAGGAACAACTTATTTGTTTTTTTTTTTTTTAAAGATTTATTTTATTTATTTGAAGGACAGAGTTACACAGAGAGGTAGGGACAGAGAGAGAGGGATCCACTGGTTCACTCCCCCAGATGGCTGCAATGGCCGAAGCTGCGCCGATCTGAAGCCAGGAGCCAGGAGCTTCTTCCCGGTCTCCCATGTGGGTGCAGGTGCCCAAGGACGTGGGCCATCTTCTGCTTTCCCAGGCCATAGCAGAGAGCTGGACAGGAAGAGGAGCAGCCGGGACTAGAACCAGCACCCATATGGGATGCCAGAGCTTCAGGCCAGGGCGTTAACCTGCTGCGCCACAGTGCCGGCCCTGGAACAACTTATTTGTAAGTACAGGGTCATGAAGGAAAATGATACATTTGAAGACAACTGGCAGTTCTCTATGGCTAAAACACTGGGAAATGAACATAAATAGGTAGATGCAAAATAGTTTGGAGATGGCCATGAATATTAAGGACAACATCTGGAGACCTTGATGTTTTAAAAAGAGGGTGCTAACAATAGTGGTTGGAGGGACTGATGGAGAAGACCTGTAGTGGAAGACCAGTCAGGAGACAACTGTAAAGATAAAGGTAAGGGATTATGAGGGCTAAGCAGAGGGCCTGAGGTGCAGTCAGGCGTCCGAGAGACAAAATGTTCAGCCCTATAACCAACTGAATATGTGCGAAAGAGGAGGGTGAAAGAATGGCTCTGTTCTTGTCTGAGCCACTAAATGCATCATGGAGTGAAGTGAGGACACAAACCAGTACTGTGAGCTTTGACTTTTTTTTTTTTAAAGATTTATTTATTTATTTGAAAGTCAGAGTTACACAGAGAGAGAAGGAGAGGCAGGGAGAGAGAAAGAGAGGTCTTCCATCCACTGTTCACTCCTCAACTGGTCACAATCGCTGGAGCTGTGCAGATCCGAAGCCAGGAGCCAGGAGTTTCTTCTGGGTCTTCCACATGGGTGCAGGGGCCCAAGGACTTGGGTCAGCTTCTACTGCTTTCCCAGGTCATCCATAGCAGAGAGCTGGGTCGGAACTGGAGCAGCTGGGACTCAAACTGGCACCCATATGGGATGCTGCCACTGCAGATGGCACCAGCCCGAGCTTTGGCTTTCTATTTGACTGGTTTTGGTGTCTTCTTTTGTAAGCCACCTCTATATGCAAAACAGGCTTTTTGTTAAAAATGGAATACATGGAGTTGCTGTTTGGAGCACTGATTAAAGTTGCCACTTGGGACACCTGTATCCAATATTGGAGTTCCTGGTTTAAGTCCTAGCTCCTCTGCTTTGGATCAAGTTTGCTACTAACGGGCATCCTGGGAGGCAGCAGATGATGGCTCGAGAACTTGGATCCCTTGTTACCCACGTGGGAGACCCAGATTGAGTTCCAGCCTCCTAGCTTCGGCCTGACCTGGTTATTGTAGGAACTGAGCGAACCAGTAGATGGAAAATCTATCCCTCTGCCTTTCAGATAAGAGGAGGAGGAGGAAGAGGAGTGAGAAGAAGAGAAGCTCAGAAAGGGGAACCAGAAGAGGGAAAGGAAGTGGGAGAGAAAGGAGGAAGTCAAAGAGAAGGAGGAGCAGAAAAAAAAAAAAAAATAGGAGAGTCTAGGGAGCTAGAATAGAGGGCAATTTGAAATAGTTCAAAGATAAACAATACATGTCACTTCAAACAGTAGATACCAGACATCAGACAAAGCAATATAACTAAGGGTTAGCTTGACCAAGAAATTACTCAAAGAGAATGTGGGACTTAGAAGGGACCTTAAAGTTCATCTAGTCCAGGGATTGGAGTTTTTTATATAAATACAGTATCTTTCACAACTACTCGATGTTGTCACTGTGTGGCACAGAAGCAACCTTAGCTAATAATTAATCAGTGGGTATAGTGGGATATGGCTCCCTGTGGCCTGGACTTGACCTTCAGATGGAATTTGCTGGGCCCTTGACAGGGGTGAGAAAATTCCCATGTTGAGGAATTTAGGAATCATCTCAAGTTCAAATAGCACAGCTGTGGTTCAGGGATATCAATACAAAGATTTAGACTCCCTGTCTATGACTGTTTCCCTTACGTCATGGTGCTCAATAAACTGGGTCTTGATAACTCAGGGTGAGCAGGGCACACAGTCAAGAGTTAAGTTATAATCAAGTGGAGGGGCACACGTTTGGCCTAGTGGTTAAATCACTGGTTACAAGGCCCATATCCTACCTCAGTGTGGTTGGGTTTGATACCTGCTTCCCACTCCTGACTCCAGTTTTCTGCTAATGCAGATCCTGGGAGAGTGATGATGGCTCAAGTGATTCAATTTCTGGCATTCATATGGGAGACCTGGATTGAGTTCCTAGTGCCCAACTTCAGCCCCAGCTGGAGACTATTTCAGGCATCTGGGGAGTGAAGCAGAGGATGGAAGCACATACTTTATCTCTTTTTTTCTCTCTGACTCTAAAATAAGTAAAAATTGAAAGTAAGTGGAAGGGCCTGCACTGTAACACAGCAGGTTAACGCCCTGGCCTGAAGCGTCGGCATCCCGTATGAGTGCCGGTTGAGACCCAGCTACTCCACTTCCAATCCAGCTCTCTGCTATAGCCTGGGAAAGCAGTGGAAGATGGTCCAAGTCCTTGGGCCCCTGCATCCGCCTGGGAGACCCGGAAGAAGCTCCTGGTTTCTGGCTTCGGATTGGCGCAGCTCTGGCCATTGCGGCCAATTGGGGAGTGAACCATCAGATGCAAGATCTTGATCTCTCTCTCTCTCTCCCTCTTCTCTCTCTGTGTAACTCTGATTTTCAAATAAATAAATAAATCTTTAAAAAAAAAGTGCTGTACATTGTGATTTAATGCTATAACTAGTACTCAAACAGTATTTTTCACTTTGTGTTTCTATGTGGTTGCAAACTGTTGAAATCTTTACTTAATATATGCTAAACTGATCTTCTGTATATAAAGAGAATTGAAAATGAATCGATGTGAATGGAAGGGGGGAGGGAGAGGGAAAGGGGAGGGTTGCAGGTGGGAGGGAAGTTATGGAGGAGGGGGGAAGCCATTGTAATCCATAAGCTGTACTTTGGAAATTTATATTCATTAAATAAAAGTTAAAAAAAAATAGGAAAAAAAAAAAGAAAGTGGAGGAGGGCATTATAAATTAACAACTCCAATAAATCTAAACTCTAGACAGTGTCCTATGGAAGGTGGATGTCACTGAATGTTTTTGAACAAGTGAATGGCAAGATTGGTATAAGGAGACACTAATGGCAGTGTCTAAATAGAAGGTCATTCAATAACCTGGATCACTTCACACTCAGAGAACCACTTTTTGGCAACATGTATCTTACCAATATAGTCTTCCCTCTCTTTCCCACTGTTATGCCAGAGTTCCTGAAACCAGAATTGATTGCCACTGCATGCTGTAAGAAAATAAACTCGTTAAGTTCATGTACTCTAGCTAAGAAGATCATCTGTATAATCTGAAGAAACATACACAACACCAAAATCTATTAAGGATATTTGGGTAACCAATATGGACTACACTTAAAAGTCCTATTAGAATTCGCATTAGACATTGAAATATCAACTTTGGAAGTGTCACTGAGAAAGGCTAAAATTAAAATGCAATAAAACACAGAGGCATTTGGCTAGAGATTATTTCTAAAAGCAGAAAATAACCAAAAATAATCATTCCTATAACTGTATTGTATAAAATAAATGTTTAAACATCTTTTAAATTAGCATAAAAAAGAACAAAAACAACTCTGAACTCATGTGAAGACGTGGTATGCTACTTTATCAGCCTCTTATCATCAGAGAGGCAGTTCTGGGTTCCCTTTATTCTCTAGCTCAGTTGTTATCAGGAAGGATTTTGTTCCCCAGTGGATATTTCACAGTGGCTGGAGACATTGTTGGTTGTCAAGTTCTCAAAATAGGGATGCAGGTTGAGGGGATACTACTGGTATATGGTGAGCAGAGGGCAGGGATGCTGCTCAAACATTCTTCAGGGCATAGGGCAGCCCCCAGACAAAGAATTATTTGTCCCCAAAAGTTGATAGTACCAAAGCTCAGAAACCTTGCTCTAAAGATATGGTTTGCTTTTGAAATTCTATCCAATTTCCTGGTTTAAATATCTCATTTCCAGTTCAGATCTCTACGCTGAAATTGATTCCACCTATTATGAACCTATTTCTCTCACAGCCAGTCTTTGCAATCTCAGTAAATGATACTACCATTATTCAATTGCTAAAGCTCCAAACCTAGTCAGCTTTTCTGCTTTTTACTCCTCCACCCTCTTATACTCCTACTGATTATATATCCCAAATACACTTCAAATTCATTGAGCTCTCTCCATATCCACTGTCTGCTCTAATTAAAGTCCCTGTCACCTCTCTCCCTGGCTTCTGCAGCAGTCTTCCAATTAGTGTCTGCTTTCACTCTTGTCTCCTCCAAACCTTTCCCACAGACCAACCCAGGATGGGATCCACACTCTAAAGCATGGCTTTTTATGTTCTATTTGACCCAGCTCTGCCTTCTTCTCTTACCTTCTGTTATTTGCACACTCCAAATCCTTTCCTGCAACAACCTCTTCATTTGTTGTTCTCTCTTTGACTGTTTTTCTATGGCTAGATTCTTGTCATTCATTTTGTTTCCATTCAGTGCAATCTCCTCAAAGGGTCCTTCCTTGTATTACCACCCCCTCCATTTCCTTCATAGCACATATTACAGTGAGAAAATATTGATTGTTTACCTACACACTGTCTGCCTCTCTCCCCTGCAATGCAAGCATTAGTCCCTTACGGGAGGGATATTATCTGACTTTTCCAATTTCTCATATTACCTAGCAGAAAACCTGGCACACTGCATGCATTCACAAAGGGATTGTGTTCCTCAGACCCTCTTTTCCTTTCACATTTTCCATCCGGGTGTCTTTCTCTAGACTCATGGCTTTAAATACTGTGTAGTAGTATCTCCCCATGTGTATCTTCAGTCCAGACTGCTTCCAAATTTAAGACTTCTCCCCAAATACCTATTTGAAACTTTCTTTTAGGTGTTGCTATGAACTAAACTGTGTCCATAGGGCTTCACAATTCGGATGTTGAAACCCTAACCCCCAATGTGTTTCTGTTTAGAGATAGGGTCTTTAAGGCTGTAATTAAGGTTAAAGGAAGTTATAAGGGTAGAACCCTAATCTAATCTCAGTATCCTTATGGGAAGAGAAAGACACCAGTGATCTGTAATCACAGATAAAAAGCCACTAAAGCACATAGGAGGGAGGCCTCAGAAAAAATAACCCTGACAGCATTTTGACCTTGCAATTACAACATCCAGACTGTGAAAACTGTGAGAAAATAACTTTCTATTGTTTAAGCCACTCAGTCTACGGTATTTCATTAAAGCAGCCCTAGTAGACAGGTGTCTTTAAGACATTCAACACTCAGTATCACTCAAATTCCTGTTCCCCACTTCTTCACCCTCTAGCACTTCCCATCTGAGTAAAGGGGACTACCAAACATCCAGGTGCTCAAGCCAGACCTAAGGAGTTATTTTATTTATTTTTTTCATTTCTTTTCCCCCTTCTCCCTCCAGTTATCCTTCCTCAGGCAACTGCAATGTCTGTGGATTCAAACACTTAACTATATTTTGCACCTTAGCACCTTCTTCAGTGACATCACCTTAGGCCAAGCCACATAAATGCAACCAACGCCTTACTTATCTCCTTCCATACTTACTGCACTCCCTTCTCTCTGGTGGGAGGAGGCCTAAGGTTTTAAGGACACAAATCTCATCAACTACCCCTTGCTGGAAATTTTCCCTTCATAAAGTTTCCTTGCACTTAGAAAGCAATCCAAGCTCCATCCTGGTCTCTAAGACACTAAATGTCCTACTCCATCTCTCTTACCTCCTCTGTTTCCACTCTCTCCTCTAGACCCCTGTTCTTTCTGTTCTGTGCACCCACAAAGTTCTTTGTTGCTTCATAAATTTTGCATAGCTTTTTTTGTTTGCCTAGAAAGTTTATTTTCCCAGTTACAGGTCTGCCTCTTCTGTTCCTTTAAGTCTTAGCTTAAAAATACTCTGCTCAGAGAAGCCTGTCCTAAAGCATGCCATCCGTCACACCAGCCTTTATTAGCGGCTTGTTTTTGACTTTCCTAGAACATTTTGGAGTTCGTAGTTATTTTCTTTTCTTATTATCTTTTGACTTGTTTTTTCTATCTCCCAATTTAAAGGGAAAACTAAGCCTCTAATCCTGTCTACTATTATACCACTAATGCCTGCCACATCAGGACTCACTGCATGTTTGTTGAATGAAAGCTTATATACAATTTTTATATATAAACATTGAAAAGATAGAAAAATGAACAGAAAAATCAAACAGAGAATCAAAACTAAACATACATCTACCTAATACTAATTTAAATAGTGAGAAAAATGAAATACTCTTTAAAGACAATTTTACATGTAGTTCCATGGTTTTCTTTTCTGAAGCTCAGGAAGCAAAAGCAAAATATACAGTAGTGAAGTGAAATTTATAAATAGGTTGGTTGAGGAAGAAAACAGGAACTATAACTTTGAAGTTACATTTTGCTAGTAATTATTATCTTTTATTAATGCTAAAAATGAAACAGATCTACCAGCCAGATGAATAAATAAATAAATAAACTATGGAATAAATATTACATTAATTTCTACAGGAAATATAAGGCTTAAAATCCCATCTACCCCAGAACCAATACATTCTAACATAATCATAAAATTTTACCAGAATTTGTGCATCCCTCAATTGTCGACACTGCACGTGAAGAACAAATGGTTCAAATTTCAAAATGGCATCGCCATTCGCCTTCCTCAGAGCTACAATCTAAATAAATGACAAATGATATTAGATACACAGTTTGATCCTGTTCTTTAGTGACCCTTTACCTCATACATAACTTCAGTTATACCTGGAAACCTCCTGTGTTCAGTATAGGACATACACTGGTAAGCTCATAAATCGCACTGCACACAGAGCTCAGAATACGGATGGTGCATTCCTGCTCCCTCCGTGTACAGCACAAATAAACGTGCGTTGAACTGTTTATCTACATAAGCATTTCTGATCCTCAGGTATGTCCTCAGTTATCCATATTTCAGATCCCAAGGGGAAAGGCTGGGTGCTCCATTGTGTTACAAAGTGGGATGTATGTAACCACAATGCACTTGTCAGCCATGGAAGAGATCTTCAGAGATCCTCGAGTCATGGAGTTGGACAGGTTGCAAGGGGTTGGATCTCATGTACTGTGTCTCTATTCCTGCTGTAGATAAGTGCTGTGCTACCTAAGCCTAGGGTGTGAGTTATCTGTTCCTACCAACCTTGAGTCATCCACTGGTCTTTTCCCTACATGGTACTTACTTGCCTTGACATTGGCTGCACCCACATTAAAGTCTATCCTGCAGAATATCCTGACTACTCAGGAAAACATGTAACATTACATCTGGGCTAGAATTTAGATAAGACAGTCATTATTGCCATCTGCTTAGCATCCCTGAGTAGCACCCTCACTCCTTCACACCATTTGATTCTGGTGGGACTGATAATCATGACCCTGCCATTTATCATTCTCCTTATCATATCACAGGTGTCAAGTGTCTATGTCTAATGCTGCCCATTCCACCAGCAAAAATAATTGTTCAAGGGAACACCTCGTCCACACAGGCCACATCAGAGTCCTACTCTGGGACCAATACAGGATTCTTAGATTAAGGATGTCTTTTCCTGTTGGGGTTGCTGGCAGCTCTCATTCCTGCCACAACCATCATCTACAGCTCAACAGACTAAGAGCAAACATGCAGAGAGAAGCAGAACCCAAAGATGGAGAAGGAGGGAGTACTCCCAAGAGTACCTGAGCCAGAACCTGCAGTGTCTGCTTCTAACTCCACCCGTCCTTTCTAGCTAAATAAATAATCGTTTTTGCATAAGACAGAATCAGATTTCTAAATTCACTGGAAATGAAAAGTGCTTGGGGTTGACATGGTGGCTTAGCAGGTAAAGCTGCTGCCTGCAAATTCCGGCAGCCCATATGGGCGCCGGTTCTAGTCCAGGCTGCTCCACTTCTGATCCAGTTCTCCGCTATGGCCTGGGAAAGCATGGGAGACTGGGAGGAAGCTCCTGGCTCCTGGCTTCGGATCAGCTCAGCTCTGGCCGTTGCGGCCATCTAGGGAGTGAACCATCGGATGGAAGACCTCTCTCTCTCTCTCTCTCTCTCTTTGCCTCTGCCTCTCTGTAGCTGTGTAGCTCTGCCTTTCAAATAAAATAAATAAGTTTTAAAAGAAAAGTGCTTGTCTAATACAAACTTATATGAACCTACCAAAACACTTTAATTTAGGAAACTAAACAATCTAGATATGAAGTTTTTCAAGTAATCCAGTTAAGTAATGTGTAATTTATTTGCATTAGTAAAGCTGGTAACACAGAGATAGTAACCCTCCTCCTTCTAGTTTGTTCCAGGTCACAGAATTATCAAATGGCTGAAGTGAACTTCAAAATCCAGATCTAGTATGTCTAATACTCATGAACTTTCTGAGGTATCCAAGAGGATATGTTTTGCTGAGCAGCATTAAGTCATGGCTGCTTACATACATATATATACTTCCACATTTTTATGTCCTATGACCCAAAAAAGTCATTGTAATGAAACCTTTCCAGGCACTATAAACTTTAGCCATTATAATTGTATATATAAATCACCCTGAATTTTTCTATTCTTTCATATGTATTTAAAGTAGCTGCAAATTTAAAAGTTTACTTCTAAATGTATATGTAAAAACTTACCATATCCTCTTTTACGCAAGGTTTATGTGTAACCAGCAGCCAGCAACACTGTTTTTTCTGAACCTCAAAGCCATTTATGCCCTAAAACAACAAATAATATATTTAATATTTATAAAAATAATATCTGTACTTTATAGCATATTATAGGCTTTCTTAAATTAATATCTCAGGCCATGATTTGAAGTATTACTGAAAATGATTCAATATTTTTTGAGTAAAGTTAGTTGAAAGCCAAAATGATCCTAAATAAGAGAAACAGAAAGAAAATAATGTGAAAAATACTAAAAATATATATTCTGCGTTATGGTCATGATTTTGTGAAGAGAAAAGCATCATACGAGGTTGTACACCAGTGATGCCTAAGCTGTTGTATTTGGCTAGCACAAAACACAAACAAAAAAGAATGGGAATTCCTTTTGTAGGAGAGCATTCCTTTCCAACACCTGTGCTGATCACGTCTTTATGATACCTTCTTGGTCTCTATGGGCATAAATCTGTGACCTCTGAATTAGTTCCAAAAGGAGCAGGGACTGAAAGCTTGAAATTACAAGAAGGCCAAACCTTTTTCTTTTTCTTTATTAATGTTTTTGATAGGCAGAGAGACACACACACACACACACACACACACACACACAAAGACAGCTCCTATGTGCTGAATCACTCCCCAAATGCCCACAAAGGCAGGAGCCTGGAACTCAATCCAGGTATCCCATGTGGGTGGCAGGAATACAATTACTTTTTATTTATTTTTTTGACAGGCAGAGTTAGACAGTGAGAGTGAGAGTGAGAGTGAGAGTGAGAGTGAGAGTGAGAGAGAGAGAGAGAGAAAGGTCTTCCTTCCGTTGGTTCACCCCCCAAATGGCCACTATGGCTGGTCGCTGCGCCAACCCGAAACCAGGAGCCAGGTGCTTCCTCCTGGTCTCCCATGGGGTGCAGGGCCCAAACACTTAGGCCATCCTCCACTCCCTTTCCCGGGCCACAGCAGAGAGCTGGACTGGAAGAGGAGCAACTGGGACAGACTTCAGCGCCCCAACTGGGACTAGAACCCGGGGTGCCAGCACCGCAGGCGGAGGATTAGCCTAGTAAGCCGAAGCGCCGGCCAGGAACACAATTACTTGAGCCACCATTTGCTGCCTCTCTGGGTTTAATCAGCAGTCAGCTGGAATCAGGAGCCAGAGCCAGGTACTGAGTGTAGGTACTCTGCTGGGTGAGATAGTATCTTAACCACAAGGTTAAATGCCTGCCCCAAGAAGGCAAACATTTAAACAGTGCCTAAAATTGGAATAAGGGTTTATTTGCAAAATTCTATTAGGTACTTTGGGTATACACAGATTGTACCCTTAAGACAAAGATGATACAGGAAACTACAACTGTCCCTATATTTTTACAAACTAACTACACTTTTATAAAGTAACTATTTATACCCAAAGTCCACAGGAGACTCTTGCTGTCTGACTTTGGAACTAGTCCTGAATAACTGTTTTGTTTTCATTGTAAGACTTTGATGACTTACGTATCTGATTTTCTGCAGGATACTCTAAGTCTTAGATCAGAGCCCAGTGTGTGTTCTACCTCTGAGAGTTTGCAGATCTAATAGCATGATTTGGGAACGAATGTCATCTCTGTTTTACCTTATCTATAATCCCTTTATGCAGATCATCCCCTGTTTTATTTTTTCTTTTGTTACCTTCCTGTAAATTGCTCCAAATCCTTCCTGAAATAAGGCAGAGAAAAAAAAACAAATATAATACAAGGTATAAGATAATAAATAAAATGAAAAGAGGTGCAGGTAAAGTCTTAAGCCAGTTCAGAAGAAGCAGTCATTACTCCCAAGTGGGTTGTGTTTGTGTGTATGTATGTGTGTGTGTGTGTGTGTTCAAGTAGGAGAAGGGATTTGGAAGAATCTTATCTCATATATACAGAGATGGGGGAAATATTTCAAGGGGTAAAATGAACAAAGGCAAAAGGAGCCAAGTACAAGATAAAAAAAGAATATTTCAGTTTCTGTAACTAAATAAAGATGAAGAGAAGTAAGATAAAACAGGGTTGAAAGGTATACATACTAGAGTAGGGGTTTGGAATTTCTGGTGTGGAAAAATATGTAATAAAAGACTTCAGCATAGTTGACAAGCAGAGCTGTGCTTCAGAAAGCCAAATCTGTTAGTATGCGACATTCTTTGGACAAAAGAGAACAGTTTAACACAAAACCAGTGCAAAAATCCAGGTGAGACAGGGTAGTGGAAATAAGAGAAGACAGGGTGTGTGGGGTGGCGGGGAGGGGGGTAGGAGTACTAGTGCTTCAGAATAAATAGAACCAATATAAAATGAATAAGCTGTGGCTAACTTGGAAGACCAGCAAAGGATCCATCTATGATAGACCTAAAGAATGAATCCATGAAGGTGCTATCTCCCATGCTCTAAATAAAATATTATGAGTAAAATTAACACACAGCCAACTTTTGCAGTACACTTAACACAGAGTAGGCATGATGCTAAATATTTCAAATAAATTATCCCACTTCTTCCACACAAAATCCCTATGCTCTTCAATTTCCTCAGTTCATGGGACAAGAAGGGGCTGAGCTAAAATAACTCTCCCAAGGTCACATGTTCAGTAATTCTGATAACTAGCTTGGAATCTAAGCAGTATCACTCATCACTCCAAAGTCTGAGGACTTGACTACTATCTCATACATGAGGAGACTTCAGAAAGTTAATGGAAAATAGAAGATAGGTTTAGGAGCGGGCATTTGGTTTAGTGGTTAAGAGGCCTCTTGGGATCCCATTTTAGAGCTCATACATCAGAGTCATGGCTCTGATCTGGATTCCAGCTTTCTGTTAATACAGACTCTGCAAGGCAGCGGAGACCCTAATTGAGTTCCTGGCTCCTGGCTTTCGCATGGCCCAAGCCCAGCTGTTGTGGGATTTTGAAGAGTGAACCAGAAGATGGGAGATCTGTCTCTCTACTTTTCAAATATATTAAATAAATATTTTAAAAGGAAAGTTTATGTTGGTTCCCCCAAAATTTGAAACTCATGCATAGTTTTTTCACAATACACATCTTTCTGTTAACTTTTTGGAGACTCATACTATACATTTCGAAATTTCTTGTTCTAAAACAAATATCTCTTAATTCCAATTTTTCCCTTGAACTTTAAGTTCAAAGGAACTTGAACCTACTGTTGTGTTTGAACTGTGAAAACCAGCAGAGCTGTAATAATGGAGCTGGCCACTTGGAGGCAGTAAACTTAACGCCGGTGACAATCAGGCAGTAACTGATTTGGCAGGGTGGATAAGGAAAAGCATTCAATACATCATCAGGCTAGAAAGTCTTTTTAAGTTTCCGTGGTACTCAAAAAATCAAATTTTATAATCCTTGCCACTCACTGTAGTTATTAGGCCAACAAGATGCCATCACGGGGGAACTTCTTGGAACTACACAGTATCAGCCCCACACTAGACCAAACGACAGAATCAGCATTCTTTTCCAAAATCCTAAACTGTCTGACAATAAAGTCTTAGAAGCACTGGTGTAATTCACCCTCTAAGTTTCATGGATAACGAAACCGAGACCACCCACCAGAAGCACAAACAGCCTGAACTGGGTGTTGGACTGAATAGGCACGGTTCCTCAAGCGGCGAGCTACAGGGCAGGCGCCGAAAAAGGTGCAAAGGAGCCTCACCCCATCTAGGAGGAGGATGCGGCCCGCGCAGGAGCTGGTGGTGAAAAACTGTTCCTGCGCGTTCAGGAGCTGCACAATCTCTACCGCATCCTCGTCCACACTGCCCTTCCGGCTGAGGTCCGCTCTGCTGAGACACTGCGCCTTCCATCTCCTGAACTCTGCGCTGCGATCCATGCTGGACGGGTTTAGGATCTGCACCGACCACCTTCACGTCAGCCGCGCTTCTTCCTGGGGGCAGCCATATTGAAGCGAGCGGTGGCCGACGAGGCCCAAACTTCCTCTCCCGCGCCGAACTCGGGACAGTCTGGCTTTCTACTGGTCGAGAGGAGGGGCGCGCCAGCGAGGCGGAGCTTGCGGAGGTTGGAGACGCCCGGGCCCGCCTCCTTCTTAGTAGTCCGAAGGGGCCTGTGCACATTTTGATTTCCACTCTAGAGAGGGGTAAGTGGTTTGCGGGAGCCCCCTTAAGTTGTGCAGCCCGCGAAGCTGCGTGCCTCCTGTCTAAATGGGTTTTAGCTGCACTCATTTCGTGCCCCCTAGGCTGCCGCGCACAAGGAGCGCCAGACCTTCCCCGCCCGGGCGCCTAGAGTGCCCGTCTTTCAGTCGCTTGGGGAGTTTTATCCATCGGTCACGGGCACCCAGTCCTGGTTTCAGTGGTATCCTTGTCTCAGCTGCTGCCACCCTGCGGGGCGTCCGTTGGCACCTCCGCTGCCTTCTCACCGCCCGCCCCCACCCCGGAGCCCAGGCTGGGGTGGGGTGGGGGTCCTGCAGCGACGCAGGCCGGTCTGTCCAGGACCGCTGCCGTAGCCCAGCTGTGCGCTTCTCCTTGGTACTCGCAGCTACTGCTCTCCCAGGGCTTCCACCCGGGCCTGCCTCCAGCCTTGCCTTCAGGGTTGCCTGCATTCCTACTTCTGGTGAGAAATATATGGTCTTACTGATCCTATGGCCCCCACTTAAAATAAGTTTCAAAAGGAAAAAAAAAATATGAAATACTCTGTTCACACATCGTTGGATGTTTACAGACTTTCTAGAGACTTCTGCCCAGGGCATCGGTTGTTTAAAGGCTAAAGTCTGGCGTGTTGTCCGCAGCTAATGGAGGTGGCTGTGTGAGGCCCGTTAAGTCTGGTCATTGCCCTAAGCCAGCTCACCAGCAAACCTACCGAGCTGGGGGAGCTCTACTTCCCCAGCGTTGGAGAGCCCCCGCCCTGTGTCACCCAAATTTACCCAAGACCCTCTCCTTCTTATCCATAGTGAGCATTGAGATGATGTGCACTTTAAGGGTTCTTCCCCCTGGGTTAATAAACAGCATATTTACATGAGTCATTCCTAACCAGCAGCAGCACAATTGTAATGATTGACTTGCCTTCCAGTTCTCACTTTTAAATTTTTCGCTGGAAATTCTTATTTATTTCTATTCTCATTAAGTGCCTTGATTCTGACTGTGACTCGATCTGTTCATTGTACATTAAAATGTATCTCTTAAATTTTTCCTGTCCTAATTTTCATTTAAACCAAATAGCTACAAGCATTTCTTGGAAAAGATCACTTTTTGAAGGGGAATTTTAAATTTCACTTAGGTTTATAAAGTTGGCACCTTTAAGAGGTAAAAAAAAAAAAATGAAGCCAAAAGTTAAACCAAGGTAGTCAATTTTTATCTTTTCTTATTTTTTTTTAATCTTTACTCTTCTCTGAGGACATTCCACTTATGTAAGTGTTCAACAGATTTTTTCCTTTTTCAGAACTCCGTCTTGCTAGTTCAGTTTTTTTTTTTTAAATGTATTTATTTATTTGAAAGTCAGAGTTACACAGAAAAGGAGAGGCAGAGAGAGAGAAAAAGAGAGATCTTCCATCTGCTGGTTCACTCCCCAATTGGCTGCAATGGCAGGAGCTGTGCAGATCAGGAGCCAGGAGCTTCTTCCAGGTCTCCCACATGGATGCAGGGGCCTAAGGACTTGGGCCATCTTCTGCTTTCCCAGGCCATAGCAGAGAGCTGGCTCGGAAGTGGTTCAGCTAGAACTCGAACCGAACCAGCACCCAGGTGGCGGCTTTACCTGCTATGCCACAGCACTGTCCCCAACACTTTTTTTTTAATTTGTTTATTCGAAAGGCTGACACACACACACACACACACACACACACACACACTCAGAGAGACAGAGAATGAAATGAAAGAGAAATAGTCTTCCAAAAGCTGTTTCACTCCCTCCACCCCCAAAATGCCCCTAACACTCAGAGCTGAGCCAGATCTAAGCCATGAGCCATGAATTCAATCTGGGTCTCTCGTGAGAATAACAGGGACCCAACTACTTGAGCCATCGTTTGCTGTCACCCAGAGTCTGCCTTAGCAGGAACCTGGTTCAGAAGCTGGGCCAGAGCCTGACCCAGGCACTGAGATGAGGGTGTCCCAAGTGGTGACTTAATCCCTGTGCCAAACTCACATGTCAAAATAATTTTCTAGGGGCCCTGTTGTGTTGTAGCAGGTTAAACTGCTGCTTTGACTTCAGCATCCTATACCAGAGTGCTGGTTTAATTCCCTGCTGTTCCACTTCCTGATAATGCACGTAAGAAGGCAGCAGCAGATGACTCCAGTGTTTGGGACCCTGCCACCCACGTGGGAGACCAACATGAAGCCTCTGGCTCCTGGCTTTGGCTTGGCACAGTCCTGTCTGGGGGGGTCATTTGGGGAGTGGGCCAATGGATGGAAAATCTCTCTGTGTACCTCTCTGACACTACGCCTTTCAAATAAAAAGATAAATAAATCTTTAAAAAATAAATTTTGAAGCTTAGATTTGATAAGTAGAAAGATCTAATTGAAATAAAGTTTAATTTAAAAACAGCAGCAATATAAGCCCTGCTGACCACAGCTTAGTCTGAATAATACAGAGCTTACAGTAGGGAAGGCCCACTGTGAAATACTTCCCCATGTTGTTGTAGCTCATTTTCACAAGGATTCTATGCTAGGGAATACCATCCCCATTTTCCAGAAAAGGAAATTATATTTTCCCGACAGAATCATGTCCTTTGTATCTGCTGCATTCCCTGACTTGTGAGCATTTGTGAACTGTCAAGCTCTGAGTGCGTATCTTAACCATAAAATAAGTGATCCTACCTGAAGGTTGGTTCAGTTGCATAGTGTTAGCTCAGTCTGTCTTATTATCATCAGTATAAAACACTCCTAATGAATTAGGAGTCCGCTGTGCCAGCATTGCAAAGGGTCAGATGAACAGGATTGTACAGGAAAGAGAAAAACAAAACTATCTAACTACATTTATGGTATAGGACTTGTGTTCTAGCTTTACTTCTATCTGGCCTTGACCATGTCAAATTATTGTGATGTGTTCTCATCCATAAAATAAATGGTGATTTTATTTTTACTCTTGCATAAAATAACAGTTCTAATAACTGTTGCTTCTCTACATGCTGTGAAAATAATTCTATCCATGGAAGTGTCAGACCTGTGTGTTTTTGAAGGAATCAGGTATTATGGGAATTTAATTATTGTAATTGCTGTTAGTATGCCATGTTATGTTATTCTTTTTGTAATTCCCTTTGACACAGTACTTGTATTATGAAGCAGATGATGATTCTCTGGGTAGCAGAGTTCAAAGGCAATGAGTGCAGACTGGAGCTGATCAATCAGAATGGCATAAATTCAGTGGGAAAAAAGATCAAGAGAAACAGAATAGAAGGTAGTGCCATTAAGGTCATACCCCATCCCTCTGCAAGCTCCGTGATAATACAATAGTGCTAGGCAAGGGAGGTGAATCTCATAAATCCAGTATTAAGGATGAATCTCCTCTTTCCTTTGTTCCTGCCTTCCAATTCAGCCAATGGCAAAATGTAGGGCAGAAATATATGTGTCAGGTACAAGATACAGGTACTGTTTCAGAGTGATTTTGCTTTCATAGTGCTTAATTTTTTGAAGATACTGGTGGTGTCTGTTGGTGCAGAATAGATGCAAGTGAAAGAAGTGAAAAGATAGTAGATTTTCTTTTTAAAGATTTTACTTATTTATTTGAGAGGTAGAGTTACAGACAGTGAGAGGGAGAGACAGAGAGAAAGTTCTCTCATTCACTGATTCACTCCCCAAATGGTTGCAACTACCAGAGCTGCGCCGATCCAAAGACAAGAGCCAGGAGCTTCTGGGTTTCCCATGTGGGTGCAGGGGCCCAAGTGTCTAGGCCATCTTCTACTGCTTTCCCAGGCCATAGCAGAGAGGTGAATTTTTGGAAGAGGAGCATCCGGGACTAGGGCCAGCGCCCATATAGGATGCTGGTGCCACAAGCAGAGACAACCAACTGAGCCACAGCGCTGGCCCTGGAAGTAGATATTAAAAATAGAAAAAGAGCTGAGCACCTTATATGATGAATGTTTGTATGTGTGAGAAAGTGAGAGCTCTGAGCTCACAGGAGCTGGGGGCTAGGCACATTTTGTGTCTGTCCTAGGTTTTCTGGGTTTGGCACAGTGCCTCACATAGAGTTAATGTTCAGAAATACATGTGGTATGAATAACAACCAGTGTTTGGTATTAATGTTTTATTTAAATGATGATCTAGGATTCTTTGCAGCTTGTTTTTGTAACCAAAGTCCTGTAAATACTGTTAAGTTAAAGATGGCTATAAAAGGGAGTATATTTTTGTGAATAAGAAGCTGGAAAGACTAGATGGGAAAGGAGCATATATTTGTCAGGCCTTGCGCTTGGTGCTTGCTGTATCTTCAGCACAGTAATTTTGAGTAGGCGCCTACTTTTCAGATGAGAAAACTGAGGTTCAAAAGGTTGACTACTTTGCCCAAGACAATGTGGCTAATAAATGATAAAACTGGGATTCAAACTGTTAGTTTCCAAAGCCCTTGCTCCAGCCTTTGCAACTATTTGGGAAGTGAACCAGCAGATGGAAGACCTCTTTCTCTCTCTCTCTCTCTCTCACACTGCTTTTCAAATAAGTAAATCTTTAAAAGTGAATATGAATTAACTGCACACAGCCAAGTGTTTCAACATTAATAATTCTCAAAGCTTAATGCTGGGAGGAAACGGCAAACTGCTGAATGAAGAGCAAACAAATCCAGATAAAACTGAAAAACATGCAAAACAATAGAACATATTATTAACTGAAACATATACATTAGTAGTAGTATAACATACTCCAGGTGATTAACACTGTGTTCATAGTAATAGTCACCTCCTAAAAGGGTAGGCCAGAAATGGGTTGGAGAATGGTGGGCACAGCAGGCTTCATTGTTAGCTATAATGATTTAGGTTTTTCAAATGTTAAGGTTTGTTAAAGCTGGGGATCAAGTAAATGTGTTTATTTTGTATATTTCTCTGTGGGTTTAGTTAATAAAATTTCTATCAGCTCCTGAAATTTCAAGATGTTGCAACTCAAGCTTACACAAAAGAGGGCATAAGATATGGTATCATGCTAGGTCTATCCAGATGTTTTTGTTTGCATGTTTGATTCCCTGTTGAAGGCACTGAACCCCTAAGGGAAGTAGTGGGAAGTATTTCACTTTGTAGCTGAAAGAGTTCTTAGATGAAAGGTCCTGAAACATGAAATGAAATCAGTGGTAAGCTCATGATTTAAATTGTTGTTTGAGAAATTGTTTGATCTGCCCCCTCCAGGGAAAAAACCTAGTGATAGCCTAGATACACTGTGACAATACATTAATTTTTTTTCTTGGTATCTAGATCACCATGGCGACTGGACAGAAGTTGATGAGAGTTATTCGAGTTTTTGAATTTGGTGGACCAGAAGTGCTGAAACTCCGGTCGGATGTTGCAGTGCCATTTCCAAAAGAACATCAGGTGGAAATAATTACTTCATTCAGGCAATAATTACACTGAGTTTGAGTTTCGAGCACATCAAGTTTGTGTTCAAAAGAAGCAGATTCAGAATGATTTTTAAAGGCATGGAATTTAGACAAAGTTTGGACTATTTATATGAGGATAGTTTCAAAAGTTTAGGAAGATGAAGTTAAAAGATAAAGTGTATTTCAGTGCAAAAATTTTTTGAAATCCATGCATATGAGGGACCTTCAAACAGTTCATGGAAAAATGCATTTTATGAAAAAACTGAGTGGTTTATAAATTTTTTTTGCACCAAAGTAAACTTATCTTTTAGTTCCATTTTCCAGAATCCCTTTGAAGTACGCGTGTGTGTGTGTGAACTGTGACAAAGTTAACATAAACCTAATAATTAGTGAAGAGGGCCTTTGAAAAGAAATCACTGTTGTTTATAAGAAAACTTTTAAAGTTGAAAATCATCTCTGTATTGCATTCACTGGATCTTTCTGAATGGAGTCATAAGTAGCTTTGAGTAAGTTATTCTATTGCGAACCTTCATAATTTCCATTTTGTACACAGTAGGAAAATAGGTTTCTTCTGCATTCATGCTTTCTCACGTTATGACTTAAGAGAATTTAAATGTAGTTTGGTCATCTCCAGTGACTTTAACAATATACTTTTAGTTCAAACTTACTCTGTTTTTATTAATGTGCCCTATTTGGCTCCCAAGTCTAATTTCCTCAGTAAGCCTTATGAGAGTTTTTGCAGTTTGGCAATAACCAATTGTTAGAGATTTATTTCTTATAACTCCTTCCTTATGGACTATGCTGTAACAATATCAGACTTTATCCATTCTCCTCAAGAGACTATTCTTCTGTCAATTCCTTTTCACTACTATATCCTTTTTCTCTTATTCCTAAAGAACTTCTGCTCATCCTGAGGATCCTTGCTGCTTCCTCTGTGAGGCCATCCTTTATGCTTATGGCAGAGTAATCATTCTGTATAAATTAAGGCAAAATTAATTCCTATAATAGATGTAATTCCCAAATTTCAATGATTCAACAACACAAAATTATTTCTCATTCACTAAATTCCAAAACGTTGGTAGGTACCTCTTCTCCAATAGTGCTTTCAGGACCCTGGCTTCTTTTATCTTATGACTGCTGCCATCTCTCGTATCCATCAAACTTTCCATGAAAGGGTAAAAACAGCAAGGATTGCCTGGCGAGAGTTTCGTGGGCTTGGCCTGCAAGTGGCACTCATCACTTCTGACACATTCCATTGACCAGAATTCAGGTGCTTGGCTCCTACTAACCATGAAGGCATCCAGAAAATAATGCTCTTCCATGGACCCAGGAAGAAGAAGTCATAGGCTTAATTAACACACAGAGGCTGCTGCCACGTATTCCTCTAGGAGTTTCTGACACTGTTTTTGCAAAATGTTTTTAATTTAGTTCTTAAGCCATTCTGTTTTTTATTTTTATTTGTAGGTTTGCAAAGTTAGGTGAGATTGTTGAGACTAGTACTTGTTTATTCTATGGATTTTTTTTATTATACTCTGTATTTATAACTCCCGTTATAGCACAGGCATAGCATAATGCTGAATGAGTGGGTACATGTTCTTTGTGAACTAAAATACATTGTCATTACAGGTTCTAATCAAAGTCCACGCATGTGGTGTAAATCCAGTGGAGACATATATTCGCTCTGGCACTCACATTATAAAACCAGTCTTACCTTATACACCAGGCTCAGATGTGGCTGGGGTCATAGAAGCTGTCGGAGATAATGTGTCTGCTTTCAAGGTATGGCATTTTTAGTTATTTCTGTTTTGGCTTAATTTTTTTTTTTCTTAAAATATTTTAGCATGACTTTAAAATGTGTCTGTATTTAAGGCTTTTAAAGGTCCCATTATATCTTTTCTGCCACTTGGGGGACTCCTCTAGTCAAAAAATAAATACTTTTTCTCCAGAGGCTTTATTTGTTTTGCATTGTTGGGAGTAAATGTGGATAATTTCTGCATCTTTGCATCTCCAGAGAATAAACTGTGATCCTTTTGATTTAATAGAGATAATGTTAGAAAAGAAAACAAACAAGAAAATATATTCATACTATATCCTTACTCTTGATAATATACAGGCCAGTATGATTTTTAATTTCATTTATAAATTTAGCTTTACAGAATAAAGGGAAAGTTAATTATTTTAAAGAATAAGTAAAACGTGGAGAAAGGCAAGGTCACTATACAGTTTCAGAGCTCAGAGTCAGACCAAGGTCAATGAAAGTGTTATTATGATCAGTGCTTTTGTTATTTATGTGCCAAAAGACATAAAAACATAGATTGAATATTCATACTATACTCATGTTCTAGCATCTTTCCTCACAATTTCTTGACCTACTCAACTTTGGCAGCGCATTTACCAAAATTGGACTGAGACCAAGAAGATTAAGGTGCCCCTGTACAGGAAGACGGGCAAATTCATACAGCTTTCCCCTTCTTAGCCTGTGGCAATCTGCCTTCTGCCCCCATAGCTCCAGTGAAATGATTCTTGCTAATGTCACTAATGGCCTCTGTACTGCTGGAGTTAATGGGCCCTTTTATGTCATTATCTTTCTTGACTTCCCTGTGACATTTGACACTCTTAGCCACTTAACTTTTTCTTTAGAAAAAACTTTTTCTTCAGCTTTCGTGACATCATTTTTCTCCTGTTCTCCTTTCCACTTCTTCTCTGGGCAACTATTTATTAAGCCGCCTCTTCTCTGGGTGCTCCTTAAATCCTGGTGTTGCCTGGGGCTCCCAGACCCTAACTGGACCTGGGCTATCTGTGTTCTGTGCTTTTCCAGAATGGGCTCACTCACTCAGTTTCTATCATCACAGGTGGGATCTTTGAGAATTGTTTACCAAGCTCTGGACCTATGCTGTCCAAGATGGTAGCCACATGGAGGGTACTTGCTGCAGTGTGTTTTGCTCAGTTTGAGGTACCCACATCCCAAATCGGAATCCATGAGTTCAAGTGCCAGCTTTGCTGTCTATTCCAGATTCCTGCTGATGCACACTCTGGGAGAGAGCAGGTGATGACTCAAGTATTTTGGTTCCTGCAACCCACTTGGGAAATCTGGAAGGAGTTCTGAGCTCCTGGCTTCAGCCTGGCCCAGCCCTGGCTGTTGCCGGCATTTGGGGAGTGAACCCAATGGATGGAAGATCTTCCCTCTGTCTCTATGCCTTTAAAATAATTAATTTTTTAAAAAATACTGGCCACAATCTGTATTTAGCAATTTAAAATTCAAATGAAATAGAAACTTAAAATTCAGTTTGAGTTATGTTAGCAACATTACAAATGCCTCATAGCCCCATGCATATAGCAGCTACCCCATTGGACAGTTCAAGTAGAGAACATTGCTGTCATCATCGCTGTAGAAAGTCTGTTGAAGGACATTCAACTCACATGGTCACCTTCTAGGAACCTCACACTGAGCGTGTCTGACACTGTGTTAATGTTTCCTCACTGAACTTTTATCCCTATCCCATGTGGCTGTCTTGCTGACTTCTGGGATTTGAGTCTTGTCTCCTCGTTCTCCCTCCGTCATCTCCCCAGTATTAGAACTGGTCTCTCTCCTCTCCACACCCACTGCTTACAGTGTAGTTCGGGTTATGATACCTACGCAAATGTACCCTTGACCTGGATTTCTGTTGTGTAGACATTGAACTTATCACCCGCCATCCATTGCTCTCAAATATCCCCTTACTCCAGAAAGAATCACTTTCTACAGTGTAATTCTGATTGTCCCCTACCTCCATCTTGATTCTTGTGTTAGTTCCTTATAGGCTTTAGGATATTATTAAAGTTTCTAGCTGTTATAAAATAAGGCTGTTTCGTGCTCTTCTCCATCTTTCCATTCTTATCTCCACCCTTTCCCTCTCAGAAGTTTATGCTGTAGTAATGAGCTGTTTGTCCGTCCCGGCCCGTCCCAGGCTCTCTCGTCTTTGTACTCTTTTTCATATTGATCCTTTTGCTTAGCATAATTAAATTGGAACTTATATGCATGAATCAAGGGGTTTAATACTCCAATTTTTTTGAAGATTTATTTATTATTTGAAAGAGTTACAGAGAGAAGTAGTATTGTGGGGCGCACAGATTAAAAACACAGTGAGATTTTTGAGGTCACATTAGGAGTCTATTAGCCAGCTGGCGACTGCCCTCTCAGAGCAAGTCTGGAGAAGACAGCCCCGAGTTGCAGTGGCGGCGGGGGGAGGGGGGGGTCTTTTAAAGGCAGAAACTACATTTTGGTGGCCTTGACCATTATCAAAGCAAGCAAGCCGAAGTACAGAAGCCAGAAATATGCTGGTTATAGCCGGTGGAGCAGACTGATACCTGTAACTTGTTTCTCTCAAAGGAACAGTCTCTGCTCTGAAACAACCAAGCAAGATAACCTATAACCACTGGCTGTGTCCCGTGGAAAAACCTTAAACTTAAGGCAACCCTGTCACAATAGAGACAGAGAGAGAGAGGTCTTCCATCTTCTAGTACACTCCTCACATGACTGCCAGAGCTGTAGCTGAGCTGAGCCGATAGCTGAGACGATCTGGAGTCAGGAGCCTCTTCCGGATCTTCCATGTGGGTGCAGGGGACCAAGGACCCAGACCATCCTCTGTTGCTGTCCCAGGTACATCAGCAGGGAGCTGGATAGGAAGTGGAGCAGCTGGGACTCGAACTAGTATCCATATGGGATGCCAGTGCTTCAGGATGAAGCTTTAACGCACTGTGCCTGTCCCCTAATACTCCAGTTTAAATTTCTTCCCATTTTATCTCTCAAAAATATTATATATAACAGTCCATTGAGACTAAATGCTGGTAATTTCTCAGCTCATATTCCTTTTTTTTTTTTTAAAGTTTATTTATTTTATCTGAAAGGCAGAGTCACACAGATAAAGAAGGAAAGGCAGAGAGAGTCTCCATCCGCTGGTCCACTCCCCAAATAGCTGCACCGATCCGAGGCCAGGAGCTTCCTCCAGGTCCTCTACGTGGGTGCAGGGGCCCAAGGACTTGGGCCATCTTCCACCTCTTTTACAGGCCACAGCAGAGAGCTGGATCAGAAGTGGAGCAGCCAGGATAGGAACTGGCGCCCATATGAGATGCCAGCACTACAGGCGGCAGCTTTTTCCACTGAGCCACAGCATTGGCCCTGCATTCTTTTGCTAACCTTGTTTCTTTCACCCATTAGGACTCTTCCCAGTTCTGGTTCTCAAATTTTGTTTTGTCTTTCAATACCCAAGGCAAATATTTGCCTCTCAATGAAGCTATTCTTTCCTCAGTTTAGATGCTACTCCTTTCTTTTTCTTATACTTCTTGATGGTTCACCTTTTTGCCTTGCTTTATTATAATAGTTTCTGCCCTTTTTTTCTCTCTTCCTAGAGTATGGAATGCTTGAAATTAGGAACTGTTTCTTGCTATTAATATCCCACATGCAACGCAAAGTAATGTTTTCCATATAGTAATTCTTTTTTTTTTTTAAAGATTTATTTTATTTACTTGAAAGGCAGAGTTTACAGAGAAAGAGAGAGAGAGATCTTCCATCTGCTGCTTCACTCCCCAAATGGCCACAATAGCCCGGGCTGGGCCAGACTGAAGCCAGGAGCTTCTTGGGGTCTCCTACATGGGTGCAGGGGCCCAAGCATTTGGGCCATCCTCTGCTGCTTTCCCAGACACATCAGCAGGGAGCTGGATGGAAAGTGGAGCATCTGGGACTCGAACTGGCACCTATATGGGATGTGGGCATTGCAGGCTGAGGGTTAACCTGCTACAACACAGTGTAATTCTCAATAAATACTGGAGTTATATTTCAGCCAATTCAACCTGTTTTGTAAGCTACAAAAGACAGGATTAATCTTGATTGTATAGAGGGAGAACTATTAAGCATCAATACTTTTCTTTGACTCCTGGGTGCCTTTTGGGTTTTTTTCATCTCTATCCCACTGCATATTGCTGTAACTGTTTCAAATTTGTTTATTATAGTCTCTGCCATAATATATTACTATTCTGAGGAGTATTACAATTTTGATCAAGAAAGGAAGAGTTAGAGAAGGTGTTGGTAGAGGGCAGTCTGATCTCCCTTAACAGATTACATCGGACCTCTCCTGCCTGTGTACTGCAATATCTCACCCATAGTCATGCATCTGCTTGTCCATTGCATGGGCCCAGCAAACATTTATTGCGAGTTGATTGTGTTTCTGGTGCTGTGACAAGTGGAGAAACCTGCCCTGGCTTATCTTGCGCTCAATATGGTGATCTGAAAAAAAAAAAAATGAAAAGATAAGAAAAAGAAAAACTAAATATGGTTATCTGATTTCTTGTTTAGGGGGTCTGTGGATTGTTGCATCCACTCATCAGCTAAAATAGAGTATTACAAAAACCCCTGACAGTCACTCATGAATTTTATTGAAAATGAGAGGCAAATGAGAGACAAATGAGAGACAAGGCAACCGATCTGGACCTGCAACCGATCTGGACCGACATTCCTTACCAGAGTGCAGCCCCCAACAACAATTACACAGTTTTTTTTTTATAGTATTCTGTCCACTAGGGCTCACAGTTTCAAACTGGGCCCCTGGTATGCAGTGAATAATAAAAAGAAAACCAGAATATGGTTGTAAGATAACAGTGAAGGACACATTTCGTTCAACCTAGTTCCTGGGAATTTGGGCCCACATAGTTTCACAAGATACACCCTTAGCCGTTAGCAAGCAAAGCTAATATGTACAGAAGCAGAATCAAAATGGAGTGAGTGTGGCTAAAAGCTAATTGCGGATGGAAATGCAGGGAGGAGCATATCCATGGAAGGGATTTAGAACATGTGCTTGTGTGTAGAAGCAGCTGCATTTTGTTTGCTTCTTCTCCCTAGTATGTTGGACAAAAAATAATGCTTTGTATTAATTGCCACTTACTGCCTGCCTAATCTCAGGAAATTACTGCACTCTTTGTACCTGAATTTCCTAATCTGAGTAGTAGGATTAACCTAAAGTGGAGGTAATAAAGGTGCCCACCTGCTAAGCTTGTGAAGATGGAATTAAATAATGCTCATGAGACACTTAATGTAGTGCCTGTCAGTAAAGATAAATTATCATCATTGTGCCATTTGGGGTGTTCTCCTTCCTTATCTTTTATCTGCCATATTTCCTGTAATTTTTTCTTATAATTGATTCTCTCATTAATAAAACATTTAAAAATATTCAGTATTTTAAAGTTATTTTATGAGACTTAAGGTATAGAAATAATATATACAAATACTCATTTCTGGGGCAAGTGTTTGATGTAGCAAATAAGGTAATATTCTACATCAGAATGCCTAGGTTCAAGTCCCAGCTCTGCTCTCAATTCCACCTACCCCCTAATGCAGTTCCGAGGAGGCAACAGTGATGGCTCCAGTAGCTGAGTCCCTACCACCCACGTGTTAGACACAGATTGAGGTCCCAGCTCCAGGCTTCAGCCTGGCTATTGCAGCCATTTGGGGAGTGAACCAGCTAATGGTAGATCTTTCCCTTTCTCCCCTCCCCCCACCTTGCTCTGTGTGTGTTTCAGATAAAATGTAAATATTCTTTTCTTATTATTAATGATTTTATCCACTTTGACATAATTGTTAAGTCCAACTTACGTCTCCCTCCAGAAAGGTGACCGAGTTTTCACCACTGCCACCCTCTCTGGGGGCTATGCGGAGTATGCCCTGGCAGCTGATCACACTGTTTACACACTGCCTGAAAAACTGGACTTCAAACAAGGAGCTGCCATCGGGATCCCCTATTTTACTGCTTACCGAGCTCTGTTGCACAGGTACTGCCTGCCTTCCTGCCTTACGTCCATCTGTCCATCCTTGTTGGTTACCAGTTACCAGTAAGCGTTTATGAAGTGAAAACTGCCAATTTGAGGGATTGCGCTAATCACTGGGGATACAGAGAAGAACAAACATTGACTCCAGAATACTCAGTTTAGGGAGGGAGGTAGACATAAGGGTAATGATATTTATATATAATGTGGAAAGTGGAGGTGTGCATTAGAGATTCACGGGGTCACAAGGTTATGCTGGTGGTGATACCAGGGAGGGCTTTCTGACAAGGTGTAAGACTTAGATTATTTTAATGGCATGATTCTGTAATAGTCATCCATTAGAATCATCTGGGCTGCAATGACTTAAAAGTGCAGATTGGGCCCTATCCCCCACCTGCTGGTCAGTTTCCATGACAGGGACCTGAGAATCTGTATTTTAATCAAATATGATAAGTATTTGAAAAAAATCACTGGGAATTTGCTTAGGGAAATTTAGCTGGGAGAGGAGAGGATTTTGGGATTAGCATGGTCTGTAAGGGAAAACAGTATGAGATCTATGGAGAGCTGTAGTAATTAGGTTTTGTTGGATAGCAGTCTTCAAGCCAAAGTGACGATATGGTGAGGCCATAAAAATCTCTGAGTAGGGTTAGCTGTCATCCTCAGAGATAGAAGTTTCAGATGATAGAGCTCACACGTTGTGTACAGGATTGGGGGTAATGAAATGTGTTGTTCAGGAAAATGCCTTTGTGTATTTGTGTTTTGTGAAGGTAGCTTGTCTGCCTTGGGAAGGATGAATTTGAGGTCAGGAATAGGGAGACAGGCGAGTCCTTCAAGCATCTCCTCTGGATGAGGCCCATCCACATCCCAGAGGTGAATCTGCTTTAGCCAAAATCCGCCAATTTAAATGTAAATCTCATGCAAAACACCTTCATAGAAACATCCAGAGTAGTGTTTGAATAAATACCAGGGCATTTTGGCCCATTCAAGTTGCTACATAAAATTCACCAGTCCAGTGCCCCTGTAGGAGGATAGAAGCATCATGGTAGTGGGGATCCAGGAGTGAACCTGCCTGCTCCCCGCCCCACCCCCACCCCCACCCCGCTTCCTCAGGTTCCAAGTGTTTCATGAGTTGTTTATAAGATTTGTAGAAAAAAATTCACTGGGAAATATTTCACTTCCCACTGTATAACACTAGTAATCCTATCCATTTATGTTAATAGTATGCTTTTCTAAATGTCAGGTCTTTTGGTAACTCAGTTTATTGTTCACACCCTCAGTTTAATTCACTATTCTCAATCCCTTCATCTCCAAGCTAGAATGTTAGAGAAAATATCAGTGATTGCTCATTATTGCCGTTTGTCAGCTGTTGGCACACAGCCACGAGCCAGACTCTGGGTTGCCTACTGTGTTCTCAGACCCAGAGTGAACATAATGGCTCTGCAGTGTGGCCACCCCCATTGCTTTGGGAAGTAAGAGAGCCTCGCCAGAGTCAGTTCTGGGTCACACGGCAGCAGCTGGCTGTGTCATTAGCTCTGTCTTGGTGCATGTTGTTTTCAGTACATAATGGAAAAAATAGTAGTTGGAGCTAGAAGTAAGATTATGTCATTTCAGCCAACAGATCCAGGCATTTCACCAGGTGACATGGGGACTTTTGTGACGGAATTTATTGTACTTCCTCTTCTTTTAACACTGCTGATTCAGCATTACTTTCTGAAGTGACTTAGAGGCCGGTGCAACCTGACAGTTCAAAGGCATGGAGAAGTGAAAATATGTCTTTCCAATGGCAAAAGTAGTCAGACTGCCACATTTACTTGGGCATTATTCTGGACCACAGAATGAAGACTGAACCATGTTGAACCTGCTTCAAAGCACTTTGTGTGGGAACGAAAGACTCCAGACCCACGAAGCTCAGTATTCTTGGTTAGCGTCTCTGTGAGGACTACACCTCTCAGAAGTAGCACCATATTGTGATGCCTGGCAAATGAACTGAAGGTTTTCTCTCATCTGTGGCTCTGAAGAATCATTGTTTGATCCCTTGGAGCTTGGAGAATATTTTGAGCTCCATATCAGGTTGCATTTGCTCATTTAGTGTTACTGGACTAAGGATTAAAACATCCATAAATATGATGGATAAAGAAAATAGGGCCCAGTGCTGTGCATAGTTGGCTAAGCCTCTGTCTGTGGCGCCAGCATCGCTTATGGCACTGGTTGGAGTCCCAGCTGCTCCACTTCTGATCCAGCTCTGCATTATGGCCTGAGAAAGTGGTGGAAGATGGCCCAAGTCTTTGAGCCCTTGCACCACCATGGGAGACCCGGAAGAAGCTCCTAGCTCCTAGCTTTGGAGCAGGCTAGCTCCAGCCATTTTGGGGAGTGAACCAGCAGATAGAAGCCCTTTCTCTCTTTCCATATCTCTGTCTGTTAACTCTGCCTCTGAAATAAATTTTGAAAAAAGGAAGGAAAAAGAAAGAAAACAAAATACCTGAGCCTAATTAGCTTCAAAATGAATAAATAAGGAGATGGAACCTTTGCTTTCTTTTTCAGTGCCCGAGTGAAGGCTGGAGAAAGTGTCCTGGTTCATGGGGCTAGTGGAGGAGTAAGTATCTTTTTTTTTTTTCTTGCTTGCTTATTTTTAAATGAGCTTGTATTTCTGAGTTTCACCTTATAATTCTTTAAGTCATCTTTAAAAGGCAAATTTATAAAAAGAGTCAAGGGTGCTTTTTTTTCCCCCTTTGTGTAGTGAATCTTTTTAAGAACATTCTTCAGAAGGTGATTCTTTGTCATTATTTAGCATTTCTTGGTTAATAAATGCAACAGACCATCCCATCAAAAGATATATGTATTGGTTTGTCTACCTCAGTTGGCTGTGGACCAAGATAATCTGCCTTGTTTTTGCCTTCAAGTGGTACATGTTACAAGAATATTTATTTAGAATTTTAAACAGTTCTAAAGGTTAATAGTAATTCCGTATTCCCTTAGATAAGGAAACTAAAGCTCATTAAAGCTTTACCTGTGTTGCTGTCGACAGCAGCACACTGCAAAGCTACACTGTGAATTCGTAGTCCTTTCTATCTCCCTTCGCCTGTTTGCCTGCTGCGCTTTGATGACATTCATGGAGTGCACAGTATACAGCTGTGTCCTTAACGCCACAACCCATGGCTTAAAATGCTAATGTCAGGGAGTGAGGGGAGGGCTCAGGCTTATAAAATGAGCCCTTTGCCGAAATCACCCAACGGCAGGCCTGTCAGAAACCTCTTCAAGAAACTGGCTGCCAATCTGCCTCTGAGGAGCTTAGAGGGAAAGTTACAGCTCTGAGGTTGGAATTTAACAAGAAATCCACATGACCTCTATGCTGCATATAGAGGCTTTAGAAATTTTGGAGACGAGATTTCACATTTTTAAAATAAAGGGCCTGGGGCTGGATGGGTCACCTGGAGGAAACTGGTTAACCCTTTTAGAGCACTGTGTATTCTGACGAGTAGATTGAAAGAAATGGACTATTAAATGGTACATTGTCCTTTGAATAGTGAGTATTACCCTGAAAATGTGAATTTACCTCTGAAAGTGGCCAGGCAATACAGCCAATTCAGTCCAGCATCTCTCTCTCTGTTCCTTTGGATAGATGAATCACAAGATTTCACACCTGACTTCCTTTGGATCTCAAATAGATCAATTTTGAAGGGTTTCACACATCAGACTATTTGCTAAAAAAGATCAAGATTTGTTTTCTTGAGACTTGAGAACATATGACAAATACACTTTGTCCAAAACACCCATTGTTTAGCCTCACCAAAGAAAGTGTTTTTGGTTGAAACTTCATGTTAAATAACTGAAGATCTGTCAAATACATGCATTTATTTAAATTGCTCTGGCTTTCAGCTGACTAGCCTTGTTTTCTGTATAAAAGAGAAAGATTTCAGTAGGAAGGAAACAGTTGAAAGAAAATCCTTTTTTATTCCCCGTTACCTTCTTGTAAAAAGCCCAGTCACTTCAACATCATCTTTTTTTTTTTTTTTTATAAAGGTAAAATCCACACTGTTCTCTGAGCTGGCTGCATTTGTTAAATCCGTGGTTGGCAGGGATAGGCTGGCGACCTGGTGTGTGGAGTGCTTCTGATCCTCCCTAGCCTATCAGAGGAAAACAGAGTGTTGGGTTTTGCCTTGCTTTCTGTTTGTGCTTTCTGTCCTCATTTAATTCAAATTCCTTTGGGATTATGTTGTATGTTTAAAGTGATGTGGAATTTACGAACAGAGCTATTATCTAGATATGTTGGTAGGGAGTGCCCTATTTTTGGTGTTAGCAAAATAAGTAGGAAAAAAATAGTTACCACATAATGTTACAAAATCTATTGAAAGAAGATTGCTGTTTTACATGTTGACAAGAGTAGAATAAATATTGCCTTTGAAAGAGCCATGGAGTGCCCCTTTGAGGCAATTAGAGCATAAGGGGATATGTTTATATTAAATCTTTAGTTTGAAATGTGCTTTTTATTAAATGTCTATTACTCTTTCTTAATTGGAGATTTAGGTAGCAAAAGTCAGGTGTGCTGACCCCATGGTGCACTGTGTTTCATCAAATTATGTCTCTCTCCTTTGTCAGACAGTGAGTTAGTTCTGTATTTACTTGTTTTGTTAAACAAATCCCTGCCTAACCCTATTGAGTTCAGGCTCATCACTCTGTGCCAACAATCTATAAGGTCCATTTTGAGCCTAGGAGTCTGTAACTCTGTTACAACCTTAATTAATCCCTATCATCATCTTACATTTTAATCTTTTCTGTCCTGCCCAAACCAATCCTTCCTCTAAATCAGTGGTTGTTAGTAGGGGGTGATGTTGCATCATACACCCTCTCCCCAAAGAGCATTTGGAAATGTCTGTAGAGACATTTTTACTTGTCACAGTTAGGGAAAGGGGTTCTGTCATCTGGTGGGTAGAAGCCAGCAACGCTGTCAAACATCCTTCAGTGTGCAGGCAGGTCCTCAACAGCAAAGAATTATCTGGCCCAAAGTGTCAGCAGTGCCCGGTTTGAGAAACTCAGCTCTAAACCTGTGTGGCAGTCATCTGTACCATTTGTTTAGCATGGAATCAGACTTGTATTTCCTAGGATGTTATTATTTGAATAATTGATTTTTTATGTCTGTTCCCAAATGGTGTTCATTTCTCTTTTGTACCAAGCACATTTATCTGGCTTTTTTAGTGATTTCTTCCAATCCCATGGCTTTAAATGCCATCTGTAAGATAAGGAGTCGCAAATTCATATCTTGTACTCCGAACTTCATTGACTCCGTGCCCATGTGTGACTGATTACTGAACATTGTCACTTTGGAAAGCACTATGGAGCTCAGCGGATTCACCATGTATTCTTAAGGCTTTCACACCTTTAGAAACCATCCAGTGAATCTACCCTGTTAACCTGACCAGAGATGTAAGGAGACAACTTGATTTTTCCTCTTTTCTTCACCTGCCACATTCAGCCCATGAAGAAGTCTCATCAGCTGACCTCAAAATCATATCTGAATCTCTTTTTAATCTTCCTAGGGCCACCACCTTACTCCAAGCCAGCTTTGTCTCCACCTAGACCGTTACACTTGCTACAAATTCGTTTTCCTGCTCACATTGGCCTCCTCCCCCAACTTACTTGTATCTCACCTGTAGTTAGTGTGACTTTTACCCCTGTCTAAGCCCTCCAGTAGTCCTCCAATGGTTGTGCATAGCTGTTAATATAATTCAAAGCCTTTATCTTTACCTTGGAGTCCTTACATGACTTGGCCTGTCTACTTCTCCGGCCTCATCTTCTCCTTGCATGTACTCTGTCCCTGAGCCACACTGACCCTCTTTCTGCCTTTCTGACACCCAAAGTACATTCCCCCTTCATCAGCTTAGCCATGGCCATTCCCTCTGCCTAAAGCAACCTCGTGTGGCTGCCCAGACACTCCCGTGACTTACTGTTCACTTCCTTCAGGCCCCATTTCTTCAGAGCATCCGGTTCTGATGACCTCAATAGCCCCTTTCTTTGTATTTTTGTAACCCAAGAGCTGTTTTTATTTTTTTCTTAGCACTTAGTATTTTCTGAGTTTATTTTATTCATTTATTTATTCATATGTTGATTATCTTTTCCCTCCTTACTATGTAAATTTCATCCATTAAGTACCGCATCTAACATATAGTAAATAGTAAGTATGCAGCAAATGGATGAATTAATTAATTTGCCCACATCCCCCCATCTCTGATGGAGGCCTTACATTTGTTATTGAATATCTTATTTCAGTATTTGTTATTTAGTATTTTCCTATGGTAGAGGGCTTATATATGTACTTCTATTTTAATTAAAGCTTAAAGTTAGTATTTTTTTTAAACTTTTTATCTTCTGCCTAAAGCAGGTAAGTATGCAAATGTTTCGATGTATTGGTTTAAAGTCTTAATTTCTACAGTCTGATTTGCTCTGGCTCCTATTTCTGCCTCTGTGTGTGAATAGTACAAGTTACTGGTACTGTGAAGCTTCAGCCTTCAGAGTAGAGACAATAACAGTACCTACTTCATAGCGTCATTGTGAGGATGAAATAAAAGCAGTGTGTAGGAACTGTTTAGAATGGTACCTGGAACGTTATATGGGCTTAATAAATGTTAACCATTTTTCATATTTCTTCATTTACAACCTTCTGGATAAGATAAGCCTTAGAAGAGTCTCTATGTTCATTACATATATGTGTACATATGTTTATTACATATATTTAATAAGTGTTTTCAGGAATTAAGAGAGTGTGTAACTATTGGATTATATTTTCATTTTCAGGTTGGATTAGCAGCATGCCAGATTGCTAGAGCTCATGGCTTAAAGGTTTTGGGCACAGCCAGTACTGAGGAGGGACAGAAGATTGTTTTGCAGAATGGAGCCCATGAAGTGTTTAATCACAAAGAAGTGAATTACATTGATAAAATTAAGGTAAAATTTTTATAATTTTACTGAAGTCAAGCTTGTTATTTGGAGACTTACATGATTTGTTATAAATTCTTTTACCAATCACTCTTTTGAGATTGTTTTTTTTCATCTATATGTGTTTTCACACTAGTGAGCTTCTTAAAGCTTTAATTACTTTACAAAACAGAGTTGTTTAATTTTTAAAATTCCACTACCATTTTTGTCTTATGCGTATTACATAAAATATTGCCTTTATAGAATCTTACAGCAATAAAATTCAGTACCCTGTATTACAAATCACATTTTAGGTAAAGTTGTAGCTTTGTGTTTACAACTGTGAGGTGTTAATATAATTTCTAATGATGTGAATTTTCTATGCTTGGTGTGTTATCCATGGACGACAAGCTGGATAAGATTTATTTGTTAACTGGATGCTGTGGAAGAGTAAACACTATTGTGTCCAAAGTGGTAGGGTAGAGTTTAGTTAGTTGTTGCCTATTACAGAATTCAAGCAGAGTGTGAAATTCCCTATTTGTTCTGTAGCAGGGATTTACCCAATACTGATTGCTTTGCCAAACCTCAAACCACTTCCTCCTATTAGCATTAGAATTTCCCAGGTATTGGGGCCAGCATGGTGGCATAGCAGGTAAAGCCATGGCCTGCAGTGCCTGCATCCCATATGGGTGCCCATTCAAGTCCTGGCTGCTCCACTTCCAGTCCAGTTCTCTGCTATGGCCTGGGAAAGCAGTAGAAGATGGCCCAAGTCCTTGGGCCCTGCACCCACATGGGAGACCCAGTGGAGGCTCCTGACTCCTCGCTTCGGATTGGCATGGCTCTGGCTGTTGAGGCCAACTGAGGAGTGAACCAGCAGGAAGAAGGCCTCTCTCTCTCTGTCTCTCCTACTCTCTCTGTGTAACTCTGATTTTCAAGTAAATAAATAAATCATAAAAAAAAAAAAAAAAGAATTTCCCAGATATTGAATTCTTGGTAAACTAGCTCATTATAAACTGAGGGAAAATATGAGTCAGCATATATGACCACTGAGTGATCATGCCAAAAAACAGAGCAAAGGCACTCCTTTGTCATATGTCCGGGAAACCTGGGATTCAGTACTTACCTCTGATACCATTACCCAAGAATGTTTACAGCCGGCACCGTGGCTCAATAGGTTAATCCTCTTGTGGCGCCAGCACACCGGGTTCTAGTGCCAGTCAGGGTGCCGGGTTCTGTCCCGGTTGCCTCTCTACTAGTTCAGCTCTCTGCTGTGGCCCCAGAGTGCAGTGGAGGATGGCCCAAGTGCTTGGGCCCTGCATCCTCATGGAGACCAGGAGGAGGCACCTGGCTCCTGGTTTCGGATCAGTGCGGTGCGCCAGCCACAGCGCACTGGCCACAGCATCCATTGGAGGATGAACCAACGGCAAAGGAAGACCTTTCTCTCTGTCTCTCACTGTCCACTCTGCCTGTCAAAAATAAAAAAAAAGAGTGTTTACAAAGATTAAAAAAATACCAAGTATTTTAAGAATATAGTTTTTGTTTGGCAATAATGCTCTTGTGGCTTCCATCTCTTCCACTGATTTCTTATGCTTAAGTATCTCTAATTCGCAAAAACTATCTCAGCCTTTTCTCTCAACCCTTTTCTCTCTCCTTTGTACCATCACCGGACTTCTTGAAAACATCATAAATACTTACTGCTTTTACTTCCTTAACTCTCATCACCTCCCATTGCAGTTTTTGTGCATCCCAACCACGTAAACTGCTTCACAGAGGTCACTGATAAGCCCCCTAACTGTCAGTCTATGGTCACGACTCTATCATCCTCTTATTTGATGTTTCAGGAGCATAGGACTGTGACCATATTGCCTCGAAACTCTTTCTCTTCTTTCCTCACTCTCTACCAGTCTTCTTCCTCTTCATAATACTATTTAACCATTAGTGCTTCCTAGAGTTTTTTGCCTCTGGTTCCTCATCTTCCCTGGCGCTAGACTTTCACCACAATCACCGTCATATTCCCATGGCTTTACTTATTACTGTGTGCTATTAGTTTCCAAAACAGACTCTGGCCAGAGTTCCATTCCTTCATGCCATCAGTCTGATAGACTTTCCTATTCATCAGGTCACTCTAGGGAGGAGCCTTAATTTCATTTTTTAAAAAGATTTATTGATTTGAAAGGTAGAGAGGCAAAGCAAGAGAGAGAGAGAAAAAAAAAGTGACAGAGAGAGAGAGAGATCGATCTATTTTCCATTCACTGGTTCACTCCACAAATGGCCACAACAGTCAGCTCTCAGGCCAAAACCAGGAGCCAAAAAGAACATCTGGTCTCCCATGTGGGTAGCAGTTGAATCATCCTCCACTGCCTTCCCAGGCACATTAGCAAGGAGCTAGATTGGACATGGTATAGCTGGGACTTGAATTGGCACTCAGAGTGCTTAACCCATTGCACCATAACACTGGCTGCCTCATTTCATTTTTTATTCTAATCATTTAATAATTATCCCATCAAGCTGGTTACGTCATTCTATCAGTTTTATTTCTTTCTTTTTTTTCTTTTTTTCTTTTTTTTTTTTTTTTTTTTTGACAGGCAGAGTTAGACAGTGAGAGAGAGAGAGAGACAGAGAGAAAGGTCTTCCTTTTCCATTGTTTCACCCCCCAATGGCTGCTGTGGCTGGCGCATTGCCGCCAGCACGCTGCACCAATCCGAAGCCAGGAGCCAGGTGCTTCTCCTGGTCTCCCATGTGGTGCAGGGTCCCAGGACTTGGGCCATCCTCCATTGCACTCCTGGGCCCAGCAGAGAGCTGGACTGGGCCATTGGAGGGTGAACCAACGGCAAAAGGAAGACCTTTCTCTCTGTCTCTCTCTCTCACTATCCACTCTGCCTGTCAAAAAAAAAAAAAAAAAAAGAGAGAGAGAGAGCTGGACTGGAAGAGGAGCAACTGGAACAGAATCTGGCACCCCAACCGGGACTAGAACCCAGGGTGCCAGTGCCGCAGGCGGAGGATTAGCCTAGTGAGCCACGGCACCGGCCTATCAGTTTCATTTCTGACATGTTATTCAATAGCTTTTTCTTTATTATTCTCACCACTGTGACTAAGTGTAAACCTTAGGTTCTCTAGCTTTATTATCCCAAATTGAGCTAGTATCACTCACTTTTTATCTTTCCTGTAGACAAATTTCAAAGTTGTGTTTTCCCTTTTTCAAAAAAAAAACTCCAGAAATTACTAAAATGGAAATTAAGTGAGGAGAGGATTTTTTTTTGTCTCTCATTCCCTACTTTATTGTTAAAATACGTAGAAGTACATATAGCTTTCTTAAAGAGCCAGGTTTAGATGTTGGGAAATAACATCTGAGATCCCTAAAGAGAAGAACCAGTGTGTCAAGAAGATTATAAACCATGTAGAATAAAACTGAATACACACACACAAAAAATTCTACAACACCAAACAGTCAATACTTTTTCTTTTCTTTTTAATAAAAATGGGAGCCTTCTGGGGATTTTGGATTTTTGATTTGTTGTTTATTTCTCTGTGAAAGTTCATTTTGAAGATAGAAAATTTTCACCTAAGGAAAGAATATTCAAATTGAGTCTAGCACCTGAAAACCCCTGGCAAACTTTATTTCATTATGGCAGTTTATTTTATACAGATTTTTATCATTGTGGACTTTGTAGCTGGTACCTCAGAATTTACATCACATTATGTTAGATCATTTTAAAATTTGCATTGTTAGTCTTAAAAGTAGCATTTTGTATGTCATTTGAAATACGTTTCTGTAAAATATGATACTGTCATAGCTGTTTGACAGTTTTCATATGTTGCCTTACTCTGTACTCTTTTTTTATCATGTAGAAATCTGTTGGTGAGAAAGGAGTCAATGTGATTATTGAAATGTTAGCTAATGTGAATCTTAGTAATGACTTGAAACTTCTGTCGCGTGGAGGACGAGTAATAGTAAGTTTTTTCTTTTTGCCACTTTAAAGTTTTGCCACAGTTTATTGCTGTTTCTCAGTGTTCTTTAACTACAGACCTGCTATTTTTCCTAAGATTGTTGGAAGCAGAGGTCCTATTGAAATAACCCCACGGGACATCATGCCAAAGGAGTCTAGTATAATTGGAGTCAGTCTGTATTCCTCGACTAAGGTAAGAGAAGAAGTGATTTTAATTTTGGTAATGTAAACATTGAAACATTTTGCCTAGTCAGGCAGACCAGAAATTGAAGTAGATGTTGTAGGGGCCAGTGTTGTGGCACAATGAGCTAGTAAGCAGTGCCTCCACCACCAGTGTCCCATATTAGAGTGCCGGCTTGGGTCCTGGCTACTCCACTTCTGATCTGCTTCCTGTTGCTGAACCTGGGAAAGCATGGAAGATGGCCCGAGTGCTTAGCCCTTGCTGCCCATGCTGGAGATCCAGATGGAGGAGCTCCAGGCTCCAGCTTCAGCCTGGAGCAGTCCTGGCCATGGAGGCCATTTGGGGAGTGAACCAGCAGATGGAAGATTTTCTCTCTTTCTCTCTCTCTCTCTTATCCCTCCCCCCCCCCCCGCCGTTACTGTGCCTTCTAAATATTCCAAATAAATAAATAAATAAATATTTTAAAAAGGTCCATGTTATAGCTAGTACTTGACAACAGGAGTGGGTGAATGATAGAGCAACAATACAATTTACTATCCATTTCCAAGTCAGAACACTTTTATAAAAGAAGAAATATTCTATTAGTTATACTTTTTTTTTTTTTTTTTGTCAGGTAGAATTATAGACAGTGAGAGAGAGAGAGAGACAGAGAGAAAGGTCTTCCTTCCGTTGGTTTACCCCCTAAATGGCTGCTACGGCAGGAGCTGCGCCAATCCGAAGCCAAGAGCCAGGTGCTTCTCCTGGTCTCCCATGGGGTGCAGGGCCCAAGCACTTGGGCCATCCTCCACTGCCTTCCTGGGCCACAGCAGAGAGCTGGACTGGAAGAGGGGCAGCCAGGATTAGAACCTGGTGCCCATATGGGATGCCAGTGCTGCAGGCAGAGGATTAACCAAGTGAGCCACGGCGCCGCCAGCTCCCTATTAGTTATACTTTAAACATAATTACATCTAAACTAACACTGTCCAGGCAAATGGGACTCATGGCTACCCTACTGAGTACAGCATTTCCTGCAGTTCTAGACAAGTAGGAAAAAGCTACATGTTTCTAAGAGAAACTTTGTGGTTTAACTCTTAGATTCTGAAGTTTTTAATAGTTCTGAAAATTAAGTCATAATTTTTTCCTACCTTAGGAGGAATTTCAGCAGTTTGCAGCAGCTCTGCAAGCCGGAATAGAAATTGGATGGTTGAAACCTGTAATAGGTTCTCAGTATCCACTGGACAAAGCAGCACAGGCTCACGAAAATATCATTCATAATACTGGGACTACTGGAAAAATGATTCTCCTCTTGTGATGATTTATTCTTCCATGAATTTCCTATGTAGTTAGCAGCTTTCTTTCCCCTACTTTTATTCACACTATCTTTTCTTTCGTTAACACTCATTTTATTCAGTGCATTTCTTATATGAGAAAGTGAATTTCTTGAACATGGTATTTCTTTATTGAGCAGAGGCAGTGCAATAAAATTACTTTATAATTCACAATATTTTGTAATGCCATCTATCCTGAATTGAGGAATCATCATTGTAGGAGATAGCATGTTAGTAGTCATTTGGCATTGGAGTGTTCTCTAGAAATTTTTAACTGATCCTTGATTAATTCCAAATTTTTGACTAAAACATGCTAATTCAAGGTAAGACTGCTTGATTTTCCAGAATAACTAGATGTGATTTCAGGCCTCCTTATCTTTATAAAGGTTCTTTAGTTGCTGATTAGCCCATAATCTGCTCTGATGATTTTCTGGACTGAAAAAAAAAATCTTTTTTTCAAAATATTCTTACCTGGATCTCTAAGTCTCATCCAAGGACAGGGATATACAATGTCTGGACAAGTTGATTGGTTTTTCAACTGCTACCCCAAATATTGGAATATTCACTGTATTATTGGTTGGTTGCCAATGACTCACCTGTTCCTAAAGGATAGCATACTCATGCAGTACTAGGTATACAGTCCCCAACTAGACTCTTATTGTTTGATTACATTTTCAGAGTAGATTTAGAGTTATCTTTGTATGATGGGAATCATATGTTTTTATTTAATTAATAAGTTTACAACTTTGACACATTAAGAATGTGGCTGGTCCTGGTGCACAGTATGAACCCAGATTTACCTCTCTCTCTCTCATAGATAAAGCTCTCACTCTTCCATGATTTCTCTCACTAAATAAAAGCCTAAATGTTAAAAAAAAAAAAAAAAGAATGACCTTTTGTGTTTATAACATGGTAATTCCCAATAAATTCAATAGAAAATTAAAACTTGTGTTCACCTGTGTATAGAACTTATATCTCTTCTGCATAGTTCCTTATCATTACTTCCTAATATTTTTCTATGCTAAGAAACTAAACCAAATAAATGAATGATCTCTTAGAAATTTTGCCATCAATATTATATCCAACAATTTAAGGTTTGGTTGTTATTTTTTTTGTTTTCCTTTATATAAACCCATCCTCCTGTTTCATTAAATTCTAGGGTTGATTGACCTGACCTGCCTCATTGTGTTGAAAGACAAGTTCTGCTTTTAACGTGGAATGCTGCTTCAGTAGTGAGCAGAAAGCACTGTTAATTTCTATCATAGAAATTAGTCTTTTTGCTATTATCATTTTCCAAGTTGATTTGCTGTTTTTTAACATGTTAACTATCCCATAAAATGACATTTTTGGAAAGTATTTAGAAAAAAAGTGTTGAGGTAGGCCTTGTGGTGTGGTGGTTAAAGCAGCCGCTTAGGATGCCTGCGTCCCCTATTAGAGTACCTGGGATCAAGTCCTACTTCTGCCACCATTCTGGCCTCCCACTAATGCCTCTGGGAGGCAAGAGATTGTGGTCCGAGTTCTTCAGTTCCTGCCACCCACCTGGGAGCCTCAGATGGAGTTCCTAGCTCCTGGATTCAGCTGGCCACAGTCCCAACTGTTGCAGGCATTTGAGGAGTGAACCCAGTGAATGGAAGATCTGTGTGTGTGTGTGTGTGTGTGTGTGTCACTTTGCCTTTCAAATAAGTAATAAATAAATAAATAACATTTAAAAGTTGTATCCTCGTTCTATGGCTAGCATTTTAAGTGCATCTTAAATTGGAGGATCACTTCCCATCAAAAAAAGATAAAGGAATAATTATTCTGTAAGTCAGTAACATCTGTTTGCATCTTTGCCTTCTATGGAGTTTTAGCACTCTGTAATCCATTGTTGCAATTCAGTTTTCAAAGGTAAAACTATGCAAGAGTTATGCATGAACTACCATATTTGTAATTATGTAACACTGGGCATTTTTCATGCAGAGATATCCTTGTAATTCTAATTCTAATTTTTGTCCCAACTTTCAGCCACCCACATTTACTACTTGATAGATGGCAGTAGCCGTAGGGCTACTACACAGTCACTTGTGTCTGCCTGTGACCTAAAATGAAAAATAACCTGTAAATAAACAAGCATTATTTCATGTTTTAGCCTTCTGAGTTTTTCTCCTATGTGCTTTCACCTGTGTGGCCTAGAATTGCTCCATATGGGCTCTGGGTAGAATATGGCTTTTCCCCACAAAAACCCATGTTGAGGTTAATTCCTAGTGAAGCAATATTGGGAGGTAAGCTTTCTCAGAAGGATTCATGTCTTTCTCATGGAACTGGATTTGTTCTCATAGGAATGCACTCGTGAGACTGGGTGTTTGGAAGCAGGTCAACTCCTGCCCCCTCTATTTCCATGTACTCCTTTGTGCCTGTACTTCTCTGCCATGCATGGAGAGCATGCAACACTCACCAGAAGCCGAGGGGATGCTGATTCCATGCTCCTGAACTTCCAGAACTGTGAACCCAAATAACCAACCTCAAGTATTCTTTATAGCAACAGAAAATGGGCTAAGACAACGTGTTAGAGATCAAGTTGATCGCCCACCCTCAACCCAAAAGGGTTAAACCACCAGAGGTCACATTTTTTCAGAAAAGTAAATATCGTTTTAACTGAGGCTTTTTTTTTTAAGTAAGTTATTGATTAAAGCCACAAACTTGCTGTGCCTCTGGCCTCTGCAGGAGTTGAGCTGCCTGCTGTCCAGCTTCATTTTGCCTGGAATTCTTAGTTCCTGACCCTATGGATCATCCTTGCCTGGGTTGTCACTTATCTCCTGACTTGACAGTCTTTTATGAAGAGGATGTTCTATTCATCCATTACTTCAAGAAATGTGTGTTGAGTACTGAAAGTCTGAGAAGACACCCTGCTGGAATTTGAGGATACAAAGAGATGTAAGACATAGTCCACATCATCGAGTTTATAGTAGACAGAGGCAAGAGTCAAGTAACCATTTTAGAGGATGAGGGAGTAGATCGACAGAGGTCTCCAGGCAAACAGAGCGTGCTGAAGACATTTATTTGAAGATCTCTGCTCATGCAGTTGTGGGCTACCGTGGGTAGAGATCTGTAGGGTAGCCTGGAAACAGGTAGCCTGTGTTTCCATTGCAGACTTATTCTTTCTCTGGGGAACTTGTTTTGTGAGACTTTTAATTCACTAGATGAAGCTGGTTGGTATTTTTAAAAAATATTTTATTTGAAAGGCACAGTGACAGGAAAAGAAAGACAGATTTTTGATCTGCAGATTCACTCCTCAAATGGCCACAAAGGCTGAGGCTAGGCTAGGCCAAAGTCAGGAGCCTGGAACTCCATTCAGGTCTCCCATGTGGGTGGCTAGGACCCAAGCATTTAGCCCATAGCCTGCTGCCCTCCCAGTCAGATTAGCAAGGAGCTGGATCTGAAGCACAGTAGTTGGGCCCAAATAGATACTCTTAATACAGGTGCCAGTGTCAGGTGGTGGCCTAGCCCATTGCGCCACAGTGCCAGCCCAAGGCCTTCGTTTTGAAGGGAACTATTTAAAGTCAACTGATAATGTGTAAACAAATAAAACATGGTTTTATACTGCCACATAAAATTCAGGGAGTGACATGGGGACATGGGAGGTGCAGTCAGCGTGGCCTGAGATTTTCAATTACACATTTAATTCTTGTACGTATGTTAGCATTCTCCATTCACAGTAGCTTTAGCCATAGAGGTAAAAATGTAACTTGGGTGCTTCTGCAAGGAAAAAATCCAGCATTTTATAATGTACTTAACTCAGCTTTATTGAGGCAAGAAATTATATGGGAGCTAGAGCTTCCAGAATTTATAGCCTGAAGAGCCTTTTATTTTCTGAACAAGATGACTCCCAGAAACAGCAAAATCTATCAGGTCACTTTGTCATGGCCCTCTCGGTCTCCTCCAGCATAGCTCACAGAGAGACACCCCAGCTCAGTCCTTAATCACCTCTGCTGCTACTCACTTTTGTCCAGTGCTTTCAGAAAACGTTACTTTAAAAGTGACATATGACAATTGTATTCATCTATAGGACTCATATTGTGCGAATTTCTTAAACTTGAGGAGAGGAAATGTTGTATTACAGAAAGAAACCTGGCTTCACTTTGGTCTGTGTCAATGATCCAGAATAACAGATGGCAACAGTCTTTTATGTTCTTTTAGAATTGATCTAATGCAGATCCCCAAAACATTCGTGATACAGATGCTCACTGAACATATATGTAACAAACATAATCACAGGTTAGCAGGCCTTGCTTTATTCGTTCCCAATTTAATGTAAAAATACCCACAAAGACCAAAACAGTGCAAGAAACAAGAAGAGACCCTGTGCCAAAATTGATTGGCAATTTTTAATTTCAGTGCCATTCAATGAACCAAAGTAGCTGGAAACTAGGTAGGAGAAAGCCTCAACTCAAGTCACTGCCTCTAACTTGAGACACAAGAGCTGCGTTTCTTGAGAAAAGCAGAGTTAGGTCTATGCTCACCCCCACAATACCTTCAGCTGCCTGCTTTCACATGCATTGTAGAGACACCAGGTGCAGCTGCAGATTTAGGAGGCAGGGAACGTGGCCTCCATAGGTATGCAGTCATCACAGAGAAGGAACTGCAAGGCTGGAGAGTGGAGAATCCATGGGCTGGAACAAATGCAGGAGAATGCACAGTACAACACTTGCACAAAGAGGGTCTGTCTCTAGCAGAGTCAAGTTACTTACTGCTGGAGCATATCTTAGTTCAGTAGGCACTGAGATTGACAAGTTATCTAAGAGGTCACCTCACCATTGGCACAGATTTGAAAAGAACTGAGCTCTTTTACAGGGAGTGAAGATGTGCGTGGGCATATGAAACTGATGGTATAGTTGTTGGGAACATGAGTTTTGGAAACAGATATGCCTTTAGTCTTCACTTTTTTACTGACCAACCATGGAATTCCAGGCAAATTACTTCATCATATGGAGCCCCAGTTTTCTCATATGGAATATTTTGGGGTGGGGCGAAGGGTAAGAGTTTAAAGAATCAAACAAGATAATGACTATATAATAAACTCTGTTTTGAACAATGAAGTGTTTAAATAAAGACTCTGTCATGTTAGCCTTAAGGAAAGCATAAACTGAAAGAAACGAGAGGAATGTAAAGAGAGTGTGCTAAAAACATGCAAAACAAGGGATCCCAAATGCAAATTACCATAGGAAGTGCAAATGAGCATAACTAATAGTACAGAGAACTTACACAATCATGAGGGTAAGTTTGACAACTTTCCAAAAATGTAGAGAAAAAAATATAAAAAATATGATAGTACAACAAGCAAATGAAATTCAGCCTTATATTATAGAAGTGACCCCAAAAGAAAGCCTGAGAAAATGAAAGAAGCAGTAAAACTTTTCTGAGCTAAAGAGCTGTTTATTCACTGATTCTGCTAATTATATCTGTGCAAAATTAATGAACATTAAGAGTAATAAGACTTTTAAAATTTTAAAATTTCACATAATTACATTAGAAACAGAGCATGTAGACAGGTCATTATTCAAAGCTATGTTCTTCAAAGCTAGAACATGCAAGGGAATACATGAAAAAAGTGCTAATGAGTTCAGAAATATGGCCAAATATGCAAAATTAATATAAATCCATAGTGATCAGTTAGAAATACAATGGAAAAAATATAATTCACAATTGCAATACTATTGCAATAATCAACTTAAAAAGCAGTAAAATCTAAATGACCGCATTACAAGAAATACACAGGACCTTTATGAAAAAAAATTATGAAACTCTCCTAAGGTAGGCAGCGTGTGCACAGCATAGTAAGGTGCTTCCTCTGATGCTGGCATACCACACTGGAACACCAGTTCAAGTCCCAGCTGCTCTGCTTCCTTTCAGATAAAAATAAGTAAGTAAATAAATAATAAATGTATCTTTAAAGAAAGAGTAAATACTTATAATCAGCAAAGTTACAGAAAGGGTTGTACAATTCCATTAGCAAGAGAAATGTGTTTCTGCTCTGGTGGGTGGATGGGCAATGTAAATTTAAACACATGACTCTCCTTTGATCCCTTAATTCCACTGCAGGAATTTATCCTAAAGAGTTAGACATGTCTATATGGACATATGTCAAAACTATTTTCATTACAGTTGTTTAGGTTGTTAGAAACAACCTACATTCTCAACAGTTGAGCGTTTAAATGCTAATAAATCCATATATTGCAATAAATGTAGCTTTTATAATAAAACACATTTACAATTCCCGACATGGAAAAATATTTGAGACATAGAACTAAGAAATTTTAAGTAAAAAGCGCTATAGATGGGGCCAGCGCTGTGGCACAAGCGGGTTAAAGCCCTGGCCTGAAGCTCCAGAATCCCATATGGGCACCGGTTCTAGTCCTGGCTGCTCCTCTTCCCATCCAGCTCTCTGCTATGGCCTGGGAAAGCAGTAGAAGATGGCCCAAGTCCTTGGGACCCTACACCTACATGGGAGACCCGGAGGAAGCTCCTGGCTCCTGGCTTCAGATCGGCGCAGCTCCGGCCATTGAGGCCACCTGGGGAGTGAACCAGCAGATGGAAGACCTCTCTCTCTGTCTCTACCTCTCTCTGTAACTCTTTCAAATAAATAAAATAAATCTTTAAAAAAAAGAACTATGATATAATATACAATATATATAATAATTCCTCTTCTATTTAATTGTAATTGTGTTTACTTATGCATTTCAAGATGCCTAGTAGGTGTTCATCAAAGCATTTTGTCTTTAGTATTAGGCATTATAAATATTTTCCTCAATACTTTTTATTTTTAGAAATGTTTATTTTATTTTTAGAAACTTACTTTCATTTTTTATTTGAAAGAGAGAGAGAAAGATGAAGAGATATCTTCCATCCACTAGTTCATTCTGCAAATGCCTGCAACAACTAGGGATGGGCCAAAGACAGGGGCCCAGAGCTCCATCTGTGTCTCTAATACGGATGACAGGGGCCCCATGTGCTGCTTCTCAGAGTGCGCATTGGTAGGGAACTGTAATCAGAAGCAAAGCTGGAACTCAAACCAAGACACTGTGATGTGTCATGTGGGCATCCCAAGTGGCATTTAACCCCTACACTGAACACCTGCTCCCTCAAATATTGTTTTTTAATAAGAAGTTAATAATGGGGTCAGCATTGTGGTACAGAGGGTTAAGTCACCTCCTGTGACACAAACATCCATATGGCACCAGTCTGAGTTCTGGCTGCCCCATTTCTGATCCAGCAGTAAAAGATGGCCCAAGTGCTTGGGCTCCCACACCCATGTGGGAAACCAAGAAGAAGCTCCTGGCTCTTGGCCTCAGCCTGACCTAGTCCTGGCCCTTACAATCATTTAGTGAATAAACCAGTAGATGGAAGATCTCTCTCTCTCTGTCTCTCACACTCACTCACTTTGTAACTCTGCCTTTCAAAAAAAAAACAAAAAAAAAACAAAAAAAAACAACTAAATCTTAAAAAAAGAATCTAATTATGACAATTAAGTCAGTAAATAAATTATGTTTACAAGAAACACTTTCTTAAATAAGAAATAATATTAGATCTAAAAAGAGTAATATCAAAAATAAATAGGAATTACTCTAAATTTCAAGATTCTTATATTTAACTTGAATTTTAAATAGTTTATTGAGAGTCAGAGAGAGAAGGGGGTGGGGAAAGCTCTCATCTTCTGATTCCCCAAATGCCTGCAGCAGTCAAGGCTGTGGATCCAGGAACGCCATCCAGGTCTCACGTGTGGGTTTCAGGAATCCGATTACTTGAGCCACTGCTGCTGCCTTGCAAGGTCTGCATTAGCAGGAAGCTGGAGTCAGGAGCCAGAGCTGAGAATCAAACACAGGTTCTTTAATGTGGAATGTAGTTCTCTTAACCACTGGGCTTAGTGTCTGCCCCATTTATCTTATCTTAAATCCTCAGTAATTGTATGTCTGTGCCTTCAGAATTAGTTCTTATCTGTGTTGATAACTTACAATTTATTTTTATGACATTCTCTGTAAAAAAAAAAAAAAACCTGTTGTGCTATTTGTATTAAATTTGCTCTAAGTGAATCATAATTGTTTATTTCTATTTTTGTTTTTGAAGTTAAATTATTTTTTTGAACTATCCATTTACTTAAAAAAAGATAAATATTCTTCAGGTGATAGGAACTGGCTCGTCTTGAAAACTGTGTTTACATCTCTAGTAATGAACTCTCAGGCTTAACTCATGAACTTAGAGTTATCAATTTGTTCTGGATAACGGTTTTGATTGCAGCATCACTTTTGAAATCCAATTGTAAGCATCACTTCTAATCAAAGAACTTTTAGTGGGTGTGACAAATGCATTTTAACAAAATTGTATCCATGTATTATTTGGTGAAATATTATTTTGCTTAAGAATTAAAAACATAATTCTGTTTCACAGTTTATCCATGTAATTTGAGATTTTACATTCTTGCAGTTTCTCATCCTGAGTAGCTTTTGAGTTTATTAGCTGGTTTCACTTAGTCTTGTTTATAGGCCTATCACCATGGCTTCTAAGTACATCTCAGATTATGTTTCTTTTTATAGCTATCAAAGTATATTTTCACATAAACAGAAACTCTTAAGTAGATGGAATTCTTTGCTTCTTTATTGTCAGCTTGTTGGTTAACCAAATAAGTAACACTATTTTCCAGAATTTTGCTCTACTCAATGGCAGGCAGTTTATCTGTACTTTTTACAATGAAGAAACTAATAACCCTATTTACTCATAAATTCATTTGCATCTTCTTGTTCTATTCTACTGCTCCTGTGGAAGTAATGGCCCTCCTTCTCACTGAGCACAATTTCTCTGTTTCCCATTGTTTTTGATGTCTTCATGAACCTTTCTTGATCAATTATCTTCTGAATCCTGTATCTTCATCCTCTCCCTAAAAATATAAACATCTCAATTTCTTTCCCATCCTGACTTCAAAAGCATCACTCTTCTGGTACATCTGAACCCTTCCCAGATTTCTTTGCAAGCATCTCTTCTTTCACTCACCTAGTAAATGTCGGCATGCTTTAGTTTCTGACTTTTATCTTCCTCTACACATTCACTCTGCCTGGTATCCATGCCCAGGCCTTGATAACACCTGTATGTTAATGACCTTCAAACCTTTAGCCTCAGTTTGATCTATGTCCTGAAGTCCATATATTAGACTGGTCTTGTTATCCTTTGTATGTTCCATAAAATTCTCAAAATCAGTATGTCTCAAATAAGATTATTTCCAATAACAAATCCATTCCTTTTCATGTATTTCTTTCTCAATAAATGAAGATGACTTATACCAAATTTAGCAATTGTTCTCAATTCTCTTTCCTGAGTCCTTAGTCCAGACTAGGGTTCATAGTGGAGAAGTAGCCGCATTTGAGTGCTTGGAGAAGCAGAGAGGTAAGACAAAAGTTGCAAGACCAGGGAAAGTCGACTTTAGATAGTCCCAGGCCCACAATAATTACATGGAGAAAGATTTTTTTAGGGAACAGTATGCCCTGAACCAGGCCCCAGAGTGACTGAAATAATATTTGCATTATTATTGCTCTTGTCGTGACCTATTTTGCCCTTCTCACAAACTCCAGGTGGTAAGGAATAGAAAAATTCAGGTCCCCAACCTTTCTAAAGTGGTTAGAAAGGGGAAAACATCAGCTTCCACACTAAAGGTGATTTAAAACCATAGTCTTAGGCCATTTGGGTCACTACAACAAAATAGGTTAGACTGAGTAGCTTATAAACAAGAGAATATTGTTTCTCAAAATACTGGATGTTGGAAACTTCAAGATCAAGTTACCAGGAGATTCAGCATCTGTGAGCTCATCCTGTGAGGTTCACACTGTCTGAATTGTAGGGTGATGGTGTTCTTCAACAAGAAGCACCAGAGACAATTTTGATGAACATGTCCATTTATTAGCAATTAGTCATTAGCTTTGATAGGAAAGGCAAAGGGGAGTAGCTAGCTCAGGGAAGCAACACTTATTCTATAGGATAAAGCAGATATTGGCACTGCTATGCTTCTCCAATCAGCTTGAAGGTCACATAACCCATGTAGCCTTCCAGGTGGTCTTAGGGGTCTGGGACACATCTGGGAGCTGTTTATCAAGCTGATAATTACAAGGCCCCTCAACAGGAAGTGGGGGTGGGGGAAATGTGCCTGGGGCACTGCCACCTGCCAGCATTCAGGCCATTTGTGAGTCTCAGTGTGCTGAGTCCTCAACCAGGGTTTTTCCTGGGGGGCATGGTGTGCCATGCCCTCTTGACCTCCGGCATAAGCTAGGCAGGCAGTCTTCCAGCCAGGCATAGGATCACCCACAAACATATGGTGAGGGCACACTTTCTAGTTCATAAATGGCACTTCCTTGTGTTTCCTTACTTGGTAGAAGCATAGCTCTTCAGGCACTTGTGACTTAGTCACCTCCCAAAGACCCTATCTACTGGTACCATCACCTTGGGGTTAGGATTTGGCATGTGAATTTGGGGCAGGGAGGGGCACACAAACATTCAGACAGGAGCAAACATTTTCTCTCATTTTCTTTGCACTTTTTCTTTGACATCATTCAGTCCCTTCACTCATCGAGTCCTTAATTGCCTCTCAGTCCAATAGCTTTAGTGAGCCTCATGTTCCAACAGACCTAGTTTGGTCACTAGAATATCCTTATTTATTTTGATTACCATCCTTCTAAAAATCAATGCATTGGAACATAACTCATGAAACCCAAAATCTACTTCTAATTTTCAGTTTTTTACCACTTCATTTCATAAACTCGAGCTCGAGCCCATCAGCTGTAATGACTGCTATCCACCTTCCCCTTCAGTTTGCTCTAGAAACCCAGCATTCTCTGTCCTCTACTTCTGCTCATGCCATTTATTCCCTCATTTGTTACCCTTTCATCAAGAAAATCTGGAAATTGATAATTTGGTTAGTTTGAAAATGATCTATATGCATTTTTGTGCAATATTTAGAAAATGAGCAAGACATTTTTCCCCTTGGAAGATAAGTGGGATGTGGGAATAACTTTTTATCAGATGTCACTCAGACCATGAGTGAAAGCAAATTGCTATAAAACACACAATAGGGACAAAGATGGGATGGATGAAACTTAGTATGGTCAGTGGTTGTTAATCAGGAGGAATGAGTATCTTCATCTTTTCTTTTAATGATTTTTACACTGAAACTTAGGCCAACTGGGATGAGAGAGAAGAGCTAGAATGTTGCTCAGAGAGGACAGGCACACAAATATTTACTAAATGAAAGATGGTAAAAATGGGTTTGATTTTCTCATAAAGGTTTGGTTTACTCATAAAGGTTTCTCTCTCACTTTTAGTATATGCGTATTTGCATATACATCTATATGTATCTATGATTAAGAGTGCCTCAAAGGTTCATGGAAATGGAATTAAAAGATGAATTTATTTTGGTTGCTGGGGCTGTGGCATAGTACATTAAGCCTCTGCCTGTGATACTGGCATCCCATATAGGTACTGGTTTGTGCCCCTCTTCTGATCCAGCTCTCTTCTGTGGCCTAAGAAAGCAGTGCAAGATGGCATAAGTGCTTGGGCCCCTGCACCCACATAGGAGACCCAGAAGAAGCTCCTGGCTCCTAGCTCCAACCATTTCAGCCATTTGGGGAGTGAACCAGTGGATGGAAGACCTTTTCCTCTGTCTCTCCCTCTGTCTATAACTCTGACTCTCTTTAAAAAGAAAGATGAAGTTTTTTGGTACAGAAATGTTCAAATCCATAGACTTTTCACAGTATGTATTTTCCACAAACTTTTTGAAGACTCCTTATATGTATATTTAATTTGAAATTTAAATTGCATCACAGAAGAACACACAGAGGTGAGTATACATGTTTGTAGATTAATTATAAAGTAAATGTTTGACATCTGGATCAAGTATGGAAAAGTTGTGTTATCAGCTCTGAAAGCTCAGCTCTAAGTACCTGACATCTTATTTCAAAGAACACCTCACCGGAGAGGGAGTGGGAAAGGGGAGGGTTGCAGGTGGGAGGGAAGTTATGGGGGGGAGGGAAGCCATTGTAATCCATAAGCTGTACTTTGGAAATTTATATTCATTAAATAAAAGTTAAAAAAAATAAAGTCATGAGAAATCAAAGTGAAAAAAAAAAGAACACCTCACCTTCCATGGATAAGGGAAAAAAACAGAATTTTGAAAACTTGGAACTAATCTGTTAAAACATTTTCTTTGTTATTTTGTTTGAATAAAACAAGACTCTGCCTTTAAGCTTACTCAATTTTTACATTTAAAACTTCTACTCTGCTCTCTGCTGAGCTGCCCGCCTTGCCTGCCCAGGTGTATTCTCTCCATTCAACCATGTAACCTTGCTTTCCTCTGGTCCAAGTGACTGGGCACTCTCTTCCTATCCCTTCCATTCTAAAAGATGCCCACCCCCAATTAAAACTTATTACTTTGCAAAACAAACAAACAAAAAAATACCTTTTAACAACCTAACTCAACTTATATCTTAAATCCTGAACATGCATACATAGGTCAGAAATAATTTTTAAAATGTTAATTCAACCTAGTAGGAAAAAATCAATTGATGTGCTTCAGTAATAACTTCCACTTGTTTTAACTTGTTGCATTAAAGCTTGCAATTCCATTTAATTGGCATGTAATTTAATTGCTACATAAGTTATTTAATTATATACTAGAAATGAAAATGTTGTTTATAGGCAATCATATCTCTTTTGTTAAAATCTAGAATACTAGGTCTTCCTCAATCTTGTGTTTATATGTAATTCCTGCATACTAAGTATTTGTATTGCATTATTGAACTGTATAATCTATTAACTGATTTTGTCATGTTTATAGTGGGATATATATCTTTTATTTTTGTGATATTTTAGTAACTAATTCAGAGAGCCCAAATCTAAGGGACTTTATTAATAAAAAAGGGCACAAAAGAGCTATGCTTCTCTCCATAGAAATGATAACAGAATAGTCTTCATATGCTATTTGTTCAGGCCAGCATGCCTTACTTCCATTCTTCCTCCAATTCTAACATATTACTTTTGAAGGCTTCCCATCGGCCTTATGTCTACCAGGAAGGCTTTTCTAAACTCTGTAATGTTAGATGGCTTTATCTCACTAGTGTGGCAACACTGGGCCCTGGCAGGGTGGCTCCAGAAAGTATGTTTCCTTGTTTGTAAAGAAGGGGTAATAGTTACCTATTTGATTGTTATAAAAATATTAAATGAATTTTTATACCTTTGCACAAAGTATAGTACATAGACAGTCTTTGGAAAATTTAGCTTTCTTCCATTAAAAGTTCAATAAATAAAGTCAGATGAATGGATTGATTACATTTATCCATTGCTCTATCTGACTCCCATTGCTGTTTTGTTTATTCAGTGATGTGTCTGTAGTCTTTTGTCTTATAGTAAGTAGAGAACATTACCTGTCACATAGTAAGTGGTTGGTAAATTGTGAAAATCTCTAGCTTGCCAGTCTGACTAAAAATTTTTACAAATACTTCAAATAAATGTCATTCATTCAGTGGCAAACATTTGGCACAGCACTTAAGATGTCACTTCGAATGCCTGTATCCCATATTGGTGTGTGTTTCAGTCTCAGTTGTCCTCCTAATTCCAGCTTTCTGCTAATACACATCCCAGGAGGTAGTAGGTGATGACTCAAGTGCTTAGGTCTAAGACCTGGATTGAGTTCCCAGTTCCTGGCTTTGTATTGGCTTAGCCCCAGCTCTTGTGGGCATTTGAGGAATGAATCATCAGATGGGAGATTCTCTATTCATCTTCATTTTTTAAAAAAAGTATTTATTTATTTGAAAACTAGAGTAAGAGAGAGAGAGAGAGAGAGAGAGATCTTCTATCTGCTGGTTCACTCCCCAAATGGCCACAATGGCTGGGGCTGGGGCTGGGCCAGGCCAAATCCAGTAGCCTAATCCAGGTCTCCACATGGGAGCAGAGGCCCACAGACTTGGGCCATCCTCCACAGCTCTCCCAGCATGTTTAGCAGAGAACTGGATCAAAAGTGGAGTGTTCAGGGCTCAAACTGGTGCCCATATGGGATCTCTCTGCCTTCCAGGTAAATAAAAAATAAAAATATTACTCATTTAACAAATATTTACTAAATGCATACTCTGAAAAAAATCATTGTTCTGCAGGCAGGTATCTTTCAATGACAAAGACTTTTATTTCATAGAATTCGCATTTCAGCATAGACATTGATGATAATCACATAAACAGGTAAGTACATGTATATGTCAAGCAATGACAACAGCTATACCAAAAATAAAAACAAAAACAGAAAAAATGAGAGCAGTTGTTACTTTATATAGCATGGACAGGGAAGCCTTCTCATGGAGTTGGCATTTGAACAGGGACTTAAAGGAGGTAAGGGAGTCATGTGGACAGATATCTGGACTAAAATCTCCAAGAAAAAGAGAGAGCTAGTGCAAAAGACCCAAGGAAAGAGCATGGTTGATGTCCCTCATGAAGAGTAAGGAGTTGGCATGACTATACTGGAAATGAGGGAAGGAAAGGGTAATGGAAAATGACATCAATGAGGCAGGAGGGAGCCTTGTAAATTAGTGGAAATATCTAGAATTTGAGTAAGTGGAAAGTGTAAAGGGTTTGGATACAGAAATTAAAACATTCTACTGTTTCAAGACAAAAATGGTTTATAGAGTGAGTAGTTCTTGACTGTCTCTGGAAAGGGTGGAGGGATGGGCTGGGGTTGTGTCGTAGCAGGTAAAGCTATCACCTGCAATGCTGGCATTCCTTGTGGGCTCTGGTTTGTGTCAGGTGATCCACTTCTGATCCAACTCCCTGCTTATGGTCTAGGAAAAGCAGCAGAAGATGACCCAAGTACATGGGCCTCTGCTACTCACATGGGAAACCTGGAAGAAATTCCTGGCTCCTGGCTTGGCCTGGCCCAGCTCCAGCTGTTGTGGCCATCTGGGGAATGAATCAGTGGATAGACGATCTCTTTCTCTCTGTGTGTGTGTGTCTCTCTCTCTATATATATCTGACTTTCAAATAAATTAATAAATCTTTGAAAGAAAGGAAAGAAAGGATAGAAGGAAAAAAGGGAGGGAGGGAGGGAGGAGGGAAGGAAAAAGAGAGAAATGAAAGAAAAGTTGGAGAGGTGATAATCTAGACTGTTCTCCAGGAATGATTCCTAGAACAAGCCTTTAAATTAGATTGCCATTGTCAATATTCCAGAAATGGAAACAACTTAAGTGCCCATAAACTAATGAATGGATAGATAAAAATACACACACACACACACACACACACACACAATGGAATACTATTCAGCCATTACAATGATGCAATCTTGACACTGGCAACAATATGGATGGAATTGGAGGTCCTTATGTTAAGTGAAATAAGCCAAGCACAGAAACACAATCACTGCATGATCTCATTCATGTGGAATCTAAAGAGTTGACCTCATGGAAGTTAAGAGTATAATGGTGGTTATCAAAGGCTTAGAGATTAAGGAGAGAGAGAGGAATGGAGAAAGGTTGATTAATGAGTACTAAGTTATAGTAGGTAGGAGTAAAAAGTTCTGGTGTTCAATTGTACAATAGGGTGACTATAGGTAATGATAGTGAGTGGTATATTTCTCTACAAAAATAGAAGAAAGGATTTTGAATGTATTAACCATAAAGAAACACAAATATTCTAAGAGATAGACATCTTTACTCTGATTGCGCATTACAAATGCATACATGTATCTGAACATCACATAATACCCTGTACATACATACAATTTTTATATCAGTTAAAATTTCTTAACTGTATTAGAAATAAAACAGACTGCTAAGAAGAGTGGCTATCTCTGCTCCTATCAAAAAGGTAGGAATAAGGAGACTCCCTTAGCAAGTCAAGGTTTAGCAAACTACTGGCAGCATCACATCTATTTTCTGCCACTCCAGTGCTAGTGAGTGAACAATCAGAGCACTGATGCAGAAAAACCCACTTCAGTGACTCTTAGAGAGGCTGAAATCCACTTACAATTCACTATTGGAAGCCACAGGAGAATATTGAGAAAATACATGATCTGAGTTGAGTTTTAACAAGATTACTCTGGCCACTGTGTACAAAAGACAATGGATGACCACTTCATGCCAAAGAGATAATCCAGATGATTGTGTTTTGGTATAACCTTGTGTGTAGAAGAAACATAATTTAACTCAACTCACTCATTGAACTGATGTGACTCATTCAATATATTTTGTATGTATTTTATTACACATATTCTCTGACTTTTGAGGAAATTTGTACCAATGTGATCTTAATCAAGATTGACTAAACAGTTCTATCAAATCAATAAAAAAATTTGTATGGCTATATGAATCAGAGCTTGATTTTAAACTATCTTCCAAAAGATAGTTATTTGTATTGGAAGATTTAAATACGATTGAAATAATGTTCTTTCATTTTTTAACATCAAAAGAGAAGTTAGCTTCCCCTCTATTTTAATCCAATTGGCTACATATGAAGCACATCAGAGCTTGTAGAAAGGCCTGTTATGGACAATTACTCCCTTGAAGGCTTGATATGGTTCCAAAAACCCTGTATATTTGGCAACATTGCTTATTTATATGACCTTCATGGAAGCTCATTATTTTTTAGATCAGGGTGAAAAAGAAATGATAATATAGCAAAAGCTGATTCTTAGGAGGAATTTCATTTTACATTGGTTTTTATTCTGTTTTTGTAATACATTTAGATGGATATAAAATTGTAAAATATGATGACATTTCAATGAGTCCTTCAATATATATGTGGCAGACATTAAGCAGATGATTCCAAGATAAACTTTAGACTAAACATAGGTTTTATTTTTTGATCAAATATGTTTCACAAAATTATTTTATAAAAGTAATTCAGGTTTTTATAAGGTGTATTCTTAGGTGATGGTATTAACTACATTAGCTAGCAACATTAAGTCATCTTATGTTTGAATTTTTATTCCTTTGTGCCTCTTTTTAAATATGTTCAATACATACCTTGGTTTATAAAATAATGTTGCCTATAATGATTAGTCTTATGGGAAGTTTTAATGTATTAAGTGAAACAACATTTTAAATATTTATTTATTTGAGAGGCAAAATTACAGACAGAGAGAGGGAGAGGAAGAGAAAGAGTTTTCCATCCACTAGTTCACTTCCTAAATGGCTGCAACAGCCAGATCTGGGCCAATCTGAAGCCAGAAGCCAAGAGCTTCCTCTGAGTCTCCCACATGGGTACAGGGACCCAAGCACTTGGGCCATCTTTTACTGCTTTCCCAGGCCATAGCAGAGAGCTGGATTGGAAGAGTAGCGGCTAGGACAAGAACGGGCGCCCATATGGGATGCCAGCGCCGCAGGCGGAGGCTTAACCTAGTGCACCACAGCACCGGCCCCAAGTGAAACAATTTTAAAATGCTTATCTTTGTACCCAATGGAACATAATACATATCAATATGAATATATATTATATGAGTTTATAATTTGAGTTGTTAATTTAACTTTGACTTGATTTCTCCTTTTGAGTATCTGTAAACCATATTTTGAAATGTATATTTTCAGGAAGTATGATATAGATGGTGAAAGATGTGAGGTTATTGTTAAAGCTGAAAATTTATGTTTTTATACCAAAAAAGATGTGAATTAAATGATCTGTTCTCATTATTAGCTATCTCAGATCAAATTTGTTTAGTAAAAAGGAGATTTATAGTTATTTATTTCTAGAATATTTAAAAATATTTATTTACTTTCACACACTTCATGGGTGGAGACTATTTTTAAAATGAAAAATATATGGTGTGTATGTGTGTACACACATGTCTCACATATGTGTACATACATACACTGTCACATATACTTTAATAATTAGGACTATGTAGCCCTGAAAGGCAACGGACTTATATTTTAAGATTTTTATCTTTTATGCAGTATATTTGTTGAATAAAAAAAGTAAGTGCATACCCTTGTTTGATATTCAACTTGGAAAATATATACCTTAGAGTTAAATCTGCTTTAAGTAAATTTTTTCCTTTAACTTAACTGAAAGGCTGAGAATAGAGATCTTCCATCTGTTGGTTCACTTCTCATACCCTCAACAGTCAGGAGCAGGCAAGACCAAAGGCCGGAGACTGGGACTCAGTGTAGACCCAAGTACTTGAGCAGTCATCTGCTGTATCCTGGGTGTGTGTTAATGGGAAGCTGGAATGCAAGTGGAGCCAGGACATAAATCCGGATACTACGGTATGGGGTGCAAGTGTCTCAAACAGCATCATAACTGCTGTCTCAAACAGCATCATAACTGCTGGGCCAAATGCCGAGCCCTAGAGTTTTTGACAGCAAGAGGAATCATGTTCTTTTTCTGTATCCTTATTCTCTCAGCTTATAAATACATCTATTCATTTAAAATTTTTGCGTTTTTCTTTGAAAAATATTATGGCTTTTCAGAAGGGAGGCGAGAACTTTCAGTTTGATTATGACCCTGTCTAAATAATGTCAGAGTTTGTGGACTCAAGAGGCTTCCATAGCCTTGGCAGCTCATGACAAGAGCCTTGCGTGATCACTGACATCATAAAGAAGAGTATCAACTGTTAAATCAACAACAGGAGTCACTGTGCACTTGCTCCCTATGTAGGATCTCTGTCCTTAACTGTGTTGTACTATGAGAATTAATGTTAAAACTAGTCCTCAAACAGTACTTTGTGTGTCTGCGTGGGTGCAAACTGTTGAACTCTTTCCTTAGTATAGAGTTGATTTTCTGTATGTAAGGATAATTAAAAATGGAACTTAATGAAGAATGAGATGAGAGAGGAAGTAGGAGGTGGGATGGTTTGGGGGTGGGAGGACAGGTATGGGGGGAAGAACCACTATAGTCCAAAAGTTGTACCTATGAAATTTATATTTATTAAATAAAAGCTTTCTATAAAATAAAATTTAAAAATTTAAAGAGATAAATCCACAATGAAAGTATAAAAAGATAAAAAAATAAATAAAGCTACATTTCTTTTATACAAAAAAAAGAAAAATATTTATGGACTCCAAATTTCCCATGGACCATGTGTATGTGTGTGTGTGTTAAAGATTTATTATTTATTTGAAAAGCAGAGCTTCAAAGTGTGGAAGAGTAAGAGAACATGTGTGTGTGAGAGAGAGAGATAGAGAGAGAGAGAGATGTCTTCTATCTGCTGGTTCACTCTCCAAATGTCCACAATGTCACAACAATCATGTCTGAGCAGGCCAAAGCCAGGAGACAAGTGCCACATCCTGGTTTCCCACATAAGTGGCAGGGCTAAGCACTTAGGGTATCCTCTGCTGCATTCCCAGGCTCATTGGCAGGAAATTGGGTGGGAAGCAGAGCAGCTAGGATTTGAACTGGCACTGAGATATGGGATGCCTGTGTCACAGATGGTGACTTAACTCACTGTGGCATAACACCAGTCCCAGAGTGTTAATTGTTGCCCTTACCATTATTGATATAAATTGATGACTCAGTATCCTTGTTTCCAAATTGAACTCATGAAATGCTGTCTTTTAGGTGAGATGAATATATTTTGAAAGTCATCAAATTTAGTTTATATAATTATGTGCTTGAACTTGTGGACAAATTAATGCTCTCATATGATGTGAAATCTCTTACTCTTACCTAAGAACTTAAACAAAGAAAAGGTAAAAATCCATCTTAAAACACTGGCCTTCCTGCATTTAAGGGAAAGATCTTCAGTCTTTTTATTTATAACTGTGTATCCACACGCTATCTTAAAAATCCTTGTTGTTGAGACAGTCATTGTGGCACGGTGGGTTAAGCTGCCATGTACAATACCATTGTCCCATTTTGGCATCAGTTCCAGTCTTGGCTGCTCCATTTCTGATCCAGCCTACTGCTAACGAGCCTGGGAATGCAGCAGAGGATGGCACAAGGGTGTGGGCCCCTGCCACCCACATGGGAGACCTGGATGGAGTTCCAGGCTCCTGACCCAGGTCTGGCCATTGAAGCCATTTGGGAAGTAGACCAGCAGATGGAGGATCTGTCTCTTCCTCAACCTCTCCTTTTCCCTCTCTCTGGAACTCTGCCTTTCAAATACATAAATAATATTTTAAAAAATCCTGATTCTTCCTCAGAGTGCATCCACACATCCGAACACACTTTAACATCAACCACTGCTGTGCGTTAGGACAACTCCTGCTCAGGACAACTCCACACGCCCTGACCTAATTCAGGCTCGCACCGCTCAACAGCTTCCCATGTACCTTTCTGATCTTCACTAATCTCCTTGCTCCCTGCCCATGGCAGGCAGGGTGTTTTTATTTAATGCAAAAATCTGATCATGTCATGTCGTGCTCACATCTTGCAGTGGATCCCTGGAGGCTAGAACTGAAAACCCAAAGTCACAGCTGTCCAGTAAACGTGCACTCTCAGCCTTCAGGACTCTGGCACATGCTGCTATTTCCTTTGTTTCCAATATACACCACCTTCTGCTTGGCACATCCCACTTCCTAACTTGTGGCCGTGCAAAACCTTTAAGACTTCAAGGTCTCCTTTGTGAGAGCTTCCCTTGTCTCAGAGAGGCCATCCGTGCTCTCTGAGAAAAATTCATTTCTGTGCACTGTATTTCTTATGCTAATCAATCCAATCATATATTTGATCTTTCTCTACAAGCAGGTGTGTACATAGAGAGATTTCTTCCCCCTGGAATCTGAGATTCTTGAAGGTAAGGTTCATACCTTCCCCTATCAGTAGTTCTAGTGCCTGTCACAGGGCCTGAAGTATAAAAGTAATTCTTAAAATATGAGTTGCAGGAATAAAATACACCCTCTGAAGGAGCCATTGTCTGAACTTGGTTTTGCTGCTGTTGACAAAAATGCAGTTTGCATCTTACCAGAAGGTGTCGCACTAGCTCTATGGTTTCAGCATGGTTTTTGGCTTTTCAGCTTTGCTCTAACATATTAATTGGGCTGTTATGGAAAGGAGATGATAATTTAGGCACTGTTTACAGAATGAAGCTGATTTAACCTTCAGTTTTTCTATGAACATTTTTTTCAGACTTAGTGTTCCAACTGAAATTGCCAAAGTAAAAGGAAGACTTCAAATTTAAAAAACGATTAGAGTGAAATAAAAATTCAAGATAGGGCATCAAGTTAAGAACACAGGAAAAATGTGAAGCAGAAAATCAACACCTCAGAATGGTAATGGCACAATAATAGATTTAGCCACACAACTCTTTCTTTCCATCTCACAAGTAAAACACAAATTGTGTTCGGTATTTGAGCACGAGTGCTCAAAAGAAAAACAAGGGCCAGAATGAAATTTGTCTTGTTTGTAGAGTTACTTTAACTTGGAAGAGCTCAAGCTCCTGCATAAAAACTTTTAATCATTCAATACTTCTACAAAACGAGAACCAGGGGGCAAACAGGGAAACAAATGGAAACCCCAGGAGATAAATAAACTCTGAAGATATGGAGCTACCTCAAAAAGATAATCCTTTAAATAAGATAGGTGGTGATCAGGTACACATTACTGAATACTTGCAGCTCAGGAGAGTAAAAGAGAGCGTCTTGGATTTCTAAGATTCAGGTGACCTTGGGTTATATCAGTCTAACCTCTCAGATCATCAATATACTCAAACATAACAAAGCCCATCTCCAAAGCAGGTTCTGAGGATTAAATAAGATAACACATATAAAAATGTTTCATGGCCTTAAAAATGCTGTATTAGCATAAGGTAGTATTAGAGAAGAGGAATGAAGATAATATTTATTGAGCATCTATCGCGTGACTAGGCAATGCTAGGCACTTTACATAACATCAGATCTTCCAGTGGATGAGCATTCTTGCCAAGGTCTCCTACTCAGTGAACTGCAACCACAACTCCCTGCTATCCACATTCTTTTTCCTTCTTGACCCTGTAACACATTCCAATAAATATCTTTGCAATACGGAAGTGATAGATATTATTGCCCAGCCTGCAAAACTGAAGAATCCCAGTGAGCAGTGAGCTTTATCAGAACTGGTAGTTTTTAGCTTCCAGACTCTTTGAAGTAGTGGGAAGTAGAATTAATGCTTCTGAAGACGCCAAGGGTGTATTTGCCAACAAATTCCTGTTGGAAGCTTTCTTTTTAAAGACACAAAGAATTTATCATCAGATCAATATCCTATGTACCCCTTAGACCTTTGCAAGTGGGTAGGTGAGCTTTGCTTTTTAATTCAAAGCTTTCTTCTATTTGCAGGGTAAAGTTCGTTTTGGAAGGAGACACTTTGAAATAACAGGAATAGCTTTGCCCTAAGCAAATTCTTGATAAACGTTCATTGAATATATTAAGATTAGGTACTATTACTGGCAATACTAGTGATCTATATGTTTTCTATAGTTATTACTTTCAGTCTGTGCATGGAATGATAAAGTTGTTTGGTAATTTGTTATTTCCATCTCAGAAATAATTGGGTTTGGACAGGAAAAATATACTGTCTTGTATGTATGTAAGTATGAGCTTCATAAACTTTATGGATATGCACATTTTCCATGAACTTTTTGAAGCCCGCACATATGTTTGAATGCATCAGAATTGACTTACTATTTTAATTAACTTCATCACTATTGGATGAAAATAAAGTAACTATAAACAAAATAGTGAAAGAGAGAAAGAAAATGCTAAGACTTTATTCAGCTTAAGGTGCAGAAAGCAAATCCTACAGCTGTGCATTTCCTTAACTGCATCCTAATATTTGCTCCTTTTTCTCATCTTTCTCATCTTTGCCTTATAGATTATGCTTGCTAGTAAGAGAAGCCAAGTAGTGCAGGAAATTAAGTTTTTCACCCTAAAATTTTGCAGGAGTTGAGGTCAGTATCATGCAAACATTGCAATCTACTGCGATGTGTTATAACTTTCATAGATTTTCTTGTGTGCTTCTGCAAAACTTCATTATTTCCATGGCTGCTGAACTGAAACTATTTCCAGTTACTAAAAAGGTAGGTCAAATATTATGTTGATTAGTAGCGCTATTCCTTGACAAGGTTACCAGTGCTGCCATTTGATGTTTCGAACAGAGTGGAATTAATGTTATTCCAGAAGGTAATGGTAATGAACTACATTTCGTATCCACAAAGGAGACTGGACAGCAGGGCAGTCTTGCACTTTGGTCTTTATCTGTAATCAGATGCTTTATCACCACAAATCCTGTCTGTCAAGTCCCCCAAATAAGCTGGATTTATTAATACGGGTTGTTACTCTTGTTCCGATAATGAGCTCCACTATTGGTGGTTGCTCAAAGAGCTCCAGAAAAGCAAAGCAGAGGACCTGTCATCAGACTGCAGATGACACAGGCAGTGGGAATTGGATATGGCTTTGAACTCCATGCCATTTGATGGTAATTTTTGGTTGCTTGCCTGATTTGCCTGGGGCAACTAAAAACATCACCTTAGTTTTATTCAGGCTAATTGTCAGCCTGTGCAGTGATGCCAAATTTGAGAAATGACTGACAACCAGATAGATACGAACCTGCAGTTCATAGTCATTAGCACTCAGTCACTCAGGGCTGGTCTGCCCCAAAGACATTAGTGGAACCAGTGATCTGCTGAGTCCAAAGGGTTCTGGGGACGAACAGCAGCGCATCCTCACCCAGGTGTTCGCAATTCCTGTCGCTTCACCAACCATCCCTGCAAAGAGAAGCTGGATGGCACAGGGCCTGTGGATGACCTTGTTTGACACCCATTTGCTCGTGTAGACGGCTCAGGCTGAATGCCATCTGTGCCGACTTGGCCAGCCACCTCGTCACATGGGTCCCTCTGTTTTGATGAATTTCTTTGAATAGTTGAGTGTGTTGAGCATTAGCAAAGTAACTGGAAAACAATGTATAAACCTTGATGTTGCTTCTTAATTTCTTCTCGTTCATCAAGACATACTCTCTGTGACTTATCTAATTTTAGGAAGCACGTATTATAATAAAATACTCTACATTATAGTCACTGTCTTTAAAATCCAAATGTATCTCAAATTCTATTCTTTTTCTATTCCTTCATTTTTAAACATATTCTCTACACAGAGAGACAGAGACAGAATTATCCCATGCCTGTCACTTTTTTAGTACTTTGAGTGCTTTGTGTAATCAAATTTATACTAAAATTAAAATCTATATAAACAAGTTGTCAGAGTTTACACCGAAACACGGAGCTGACACCAAGCATGCTATGTTCTGAAAGGTTGTATCTTTGTCAAAGAAATACTTCCCATTCTGAGGGAAAAAACCTCCAAGGAATTAAAGCTTTAAGGAGGATATTGTGATCCTCCCCACTTTCTTTTTTTAAAGATTTATTTATTTATTTATTTCAAAGTTGGAGTTAAACAGAGAGAAAAGGAGAGGCAGAAGCAGAGAGAGGAATCTTCCATCCACTGGTTCACTCCTCAATTGGCCACAATGGCGGAGCTGTGCTGATCGGAAGCCAAGAGTCAGGAGCTTCTTCCGGGTCTCCCACGTGGGTGCAGGGGTCCAAGGGCTTGGGCCATCTTCTACAGCTTTTTCAGGCCACAGCAGAGAGCTGGATTGGAAGTGGAAAAGCCGGGACTCGAACTGGTACCCATATGGGATGCCAGCACTGCAGGCGGCAGCTTTACCTGCTACACCACAGTGCCGGCCTCCTTACCCACATTCTAACTTTGCTACACATCCTTAAGTTTCTGCTTTCTTTTCAAACTTTGCAGTAAGAGACTTCATTTACCCTTTGGAAAAATATGCTCTCTACCTACAAGGTCTGGGGTTGCCTGACATTTCAGTGGCTGCCCCAAGTCTGAGTTACTCATTTCAGAGAAGAATGCCCAGGAGTTCCAGTGGGAGAATGCAGACTGGCCTTTGGTACTTCAGACCCTGCAGAGCAACCTTGTGAGAGGGAAGCTACCCTAAAGCAGCCTTCTTTCTATTTTCCCGCCAGTGTAAGTTTTCCTACTTTTCTTTATCTTCAGTTACCAATAGATAGATACCTACTGGCTCTCATGGAGTCATGTACACCCATGCATGGGTTTCCCACTCTCACTTCTCTGAAGGACAAGCCTTCCTTTCCAGAGACAAGGAGAGTCACGTTTGTGAACAGAAAGTGGTGGGCAGAGTTCTGTTCACAGAATTGCTTGGCTTGTATAGGATCCTAAAAATAAGAAAAATTTAACCCAAACCATCTGGCTTTTCAACTTCTTTGGAAAAAGCAGAAAATGTGGTCATCATGGAAAGCATGCAGTAAACAGCTGAGCCCAGGATCAGATAACTTTGAGATAGGCCATGCTTATAGAACTTACAGTTTTCTTCCACCTTTGTGTTTTTGACTCCTGGTTTAAGTGAAAAAGAGAAGAAAAAGATGCCAGAGAAGACACCTTTCTCACAGTGGAGCTGGTTGGTAGAAGTCATTAATGTACAGAGCTATATTATTTTCTTTATTTCTACTCCCACTCGCTTTTCAATTGGTGATTCTTGGGTCTTTCAGGAATAAAACATAAACCAGTTCTCTACTGAAGCATAGCCTTTCAGTGGGTGTTTTCATAGCCTCATGAGATCTGACAGGAACTGTAATGTACACATATGAAGGTTGGATAAAATATCTCACATAAAACCTCAGTCTCCTTCTAGAAGAGGGATGATGGAAGTTCCTGTTACCATTGCTGGTGGAGATTCACAGGAGATTGTCACAGTTTTAAGACCATCCTACAAGTTCAGAGTTGGTTTCCTAGAAAGGAACTTATAATTCATTTAGTTTTATGTAACTCAGTGCAAGGATTTCCTATAAAGATTTTTTGCCCCCCCCCCCACACCTTCTTGATCTCCTCTAGAGGTAGACTCTTTCAAATATGAGAGAGAGGAGGAAGTTTGCAACAGAAAGGCTGTGTAGTTCTGCATACATTCCTATGGATTTACTTTTTTTTTTAAAGACTTATTTTATTTATTTGAAAGAATTACAGAGAGGTAGAGACACAGATAGAGGTCTCCCATCTGCTGATTCACTCTCCAAATGGCCACAACAGGTGGAGCTGTGCTGATCTGAAGCCAGGAGCCAGGTGCAGGGGTCTCCCATGTGGGTACAGGGGCCCAAGGACTTGATCATCTTCTACAGCTTTCCCAGGCCATAGCAGAGAGATGGAAAGGAAGTGGAGCAGCCAGGATTAGAACTGGTGCCCATATGGGATGCTGGCACTTCAGGCCAGGGCTTTAACCTACTGTGCCACAATGCCAGGCCCCGGACTTACTTCTAACGGTACAGTTTAAAAACTTGCCATGGAACCCCAAATCCCATTAAGCTGGGTGGGAAAAATGCCATATTAAGTGTTAAAGTCATCATATTAAGTATTAAAGTGACCACATAGATAGGATTAAGTGTTAAAGGGATCATATAAATAAGATCAAGTGCCTGACAATAATAATAGATAGAATTAAAAGGGAGAGAATGTTCCAACATGGGAAGCAGTCCACACAGCAGATTCATAGAATGACAATAGCTTTAAATAGCACTCCGACCTCAGAATCAGCCCTTAAGGCATTCTGGTCTGGCTGAAAAGCCCATGAGAGCATGTCAGGCCTGGGAAGACAAAACACTGTGACAAAAAGTGTCCTATATGAAGGATCTCTCTGAGTGAGACCCCAGGGGAAAGAAGTAGCCATCAAAGAAGGATGTACTTTTCTCTGAGGGAAGGAGAGAACTTCCACTTTGTTCATGGCCTTGTCTAAATACTGATGGTGTTTGTGGTCACAAAAGGTTTCCATAGCCTTGGCAGTGCATGGTAAGAGCCTCAGGTGATCACTGATGTCATACTTAAGAGTGTTAATTGTTAAATTAACAACAGGAGACACTATTCACTTACTTACCATGCAAGACCTCTATCCTCAGTGAGTGGTACTATGAGAATTAACTGTAAAACCTGTTCTTAAACACTTTCATGTGTCTGTGTGTGTGTGTGTGTGTGTGTACAAATCGTTGAAATCTTTACTTAGTATAAAGTTGATCTTCTGTGTATAAAGTTAATTGAAAATGAATCTTATTTTTTTATTTGACAGGTAGAGTTAGACAGTGAGAGAGAGAGAGAGACAGAGCAAGGTCTTCCGTTGGTTCACTCCCCAAATGGTTGCCACAGCTGGCAATCCGCCAATCCGAAGCCAGGAGCCAGGTGCTTCTTTCTGGTCTCCCATGCGGGTGCAGGGGCCCAAACACTTGGGCCATCCTCCACTGCCCTCCCGGGCCACAGCAGAGAGCTGGACTGGAAAAGGGGCAGCTGGGACTAGAACCTGGTGCCTATATGGGATGCCGGCACTACAGGCGGAGGATTAGCCAAGTGAGCCTTGGCACTGGCCCCCGAAAATGAATCTTAATGGAGAATGGGACTGGGAATGGGAGAAGGAGGAGCAGATGAGGTGGAAGTAGGGGTGAGAGGGCTGGTATGGTGGGAAAAATCACTATATTCCTAAAATCGTACTTATGACATTCGTACTCCTTAAATAAGTTTCCTTTGGGAAAAAAAATAAAAAAACAAGTACAAACTGTGCCTATTTCTGTAAGATTATTGAGATGGGGTCCTTGATTTTATTTGGTTCTGTCAAGTTATTTCTTTTGTTGAATCAAAAATTGCCTCATAGCTTCTCCTAATTACCTCTGATGGAGTTTCTCAATCTCTTTCCTCTTCAGCAATAAAAATCCTTCTGAATATTTGGCAATACTGACACTTTCCATAATTTGATGGTGTTTGGTTTAGACATTACCAGTCATTTGGATGGTTTTGCCCATAAAATAGTTTCCACAGTATTCACCATTTTACCAGACTTATACTTGATAATGTATTTTTCAAGGCACTCTTTTATTTTGGAGTGTTGAAAATCATATCAGAAGTAAGTGAAACAGATTTTCTCTGTTTAATTTTAGCAGAGATCCCATGGGCAAAAAAATCAAATACCATGTGTTCATAGGGCTGCTTAGGTGTAGAACAAAGGAGGGCTCCATTCACATCCTGGTCCAAGTGAATGGTCCTCCCTGGAGTTGTGCATGTAATACACAGCCTTTGCAATCCCATATGGAAGGCTCTAACATGTAGAGGGAAGAACCAGACACATGCAGGATACACATAAGCCCATCCCCTGCTGCCAGAGTTGAAAGAAAAAGACAAGGAATTCATTGCCAGGAGGAAGGAACTTGTGGTGAGGATTTCGCTGGAGAAAGCTACAACTATTTGGAATTCTTTCTGTCCCCATACCCACCTGTCATGCATGAAAGGGAATCCTTCATCCTTCCCCTTAAACTGAATGAGGAGGCTTTCAGAGTACAACTCAGAGAATAAGGCTGTTTGACTTCAAATTTGGAGAGCACAGTGTCTGATATGTACCTTGAGACGTAACTCACATCAGCATAGTATTTTGGATGTGGTCAGATCAGTGCAAAACACAGAGGAACTTGTACATGTGAGTGTGTAAATCAGAAACACATTGATATCTTTAGGTGCTATGTCACAGAATTGCCTTATATTGAGTTTGCAAGCAACTAAAACATCCAGATACATCTCAAAAGAACTCAAATTTGGCCAGGTACCTTGATATTTTATATGGGCAAATAACTTTCTGAAGCACAATCAGAAGTAACTTGGTACGGAGCAGCATCTTCAAATGTGGATCTGCAATGCCTTGGCTGATTGGCTCACCTTGGCAACTTAGTTGTGTGCCCATCAGTCTCTCTGAGCCTCAATTCCACCCACCTTGGGAACTGAAAATTAAATGCAGTGATTGGGGGTGGGGGTTAGAGTGTTGCAGGCAGGAGGTAAGTGCTGGTTCCCTTCTGCCATCTCCATGGACACCCACCATTTGTGACTTTGCTCAACCCCAAACTCCCTGCAGGGGACAGTGTAACACAAGGGGTGAAAGCCACTGCTGTGGCAGCACCACCACTTACTAGTGTGTGACTTCAGACAAATTACTTCAATTCTCTGCTTCTCAGAACCTTTCTCTGTAAAAGGTAGAAATAATAGTATTTGAGTGTAAGATGAGACAGGACGTTTAAAGCATTTAGCACAGAACCTGGCACACAGCGTGTATTCTGTCATTTTGTTGTTGTTGTCATTACTACAACTGCAGCTAGAGTAGAGTTTATTTCTTTGATGATAGGGCCTATAACTGTACCCCAGAAATCTGGACAAAGGGTCTCTTTGAAACACACTTAACCATTGTCCTTGTTCTAGTGACAACTGAGAGCCTCTAATTTAGTTAGTCTGAAAATAAATAGCTGATTGCTGGTAAGGAGGTAGAGAAAGATATGGCCACGAAATTCAAATTTGACAGTTTTGATCTTTTTGACCCCTGTTTCCTAACAGTCTTTTCAATTCATCTGAGATATGTCCTCCCCCAAATCCTGGGTGCCCCCCTAAATAACAAGATTACTTTGATTCTGTCACTTGCATTTCATCCAGCAGCTCTTCCTTGAAAGGAATTGACTACCAAAGAGTAGCTTTCCTCATGGCTGCCTCTGAATCCATGCCACTGCTGATCCTTCCACAACACTGCCTGGTTTGCTTGCCCCTTGGCCATCATCTGTGTTTCCTGCTCTGCTGCTTCCTAGTACCTCTCTGGTCTGTAGGGGGACAGGCCAGGTTATAAGAAAGTGAATTGCAATAGATGGAGAAAGATAAGTTCAGGCTTATCCTGGCTTAAGCTTTTTGAACAATATTTTTACAACCAAATGATTGCACAATCATTTTTTAATAATCATGAATCTAGAATTTTTTTTTGATAGGCAGAGTGGACAGTGAGAGAGAGAGACAGAGAGAAAGGTCTTCCTTTGCCGTTGGTTCACCCTCCAATGGCCGCCGCGGCCAGCGCGCTGCGGCTGGTACACCAAGCTGATTCGATGGCAGGAGCCAGGTGCTTCTCCTGGTCTCCCATGGGGTGCAGGGCCCAAGCAGTTGGGTCATTGTCCACTGCACTCCCTGGCCACAGCAGAGAGCTGTCCTGGAAAAGGGGCAACCGGGACAGAATCCAGTGCCCCGACCGGGACTAGAACCTGGTGTGCCGGCGCCGCAAGGCAGAGGATTAGCCTAGTGAGCCGCGGCGTCGGCCCGAATCTAGAATTTTTAAAACAACTGTATTTTTAGTCAGAAACATTAATGAATAATGTCCTCCTGAGAGAAAGTCAAATGTGCCACAATGAGAGGATTCATTACAAACTTGGACTAAAAAGGAAAAAGAATGCAAACTTATTTTTATTTAGCTTGGGCCATATTGTCCTTTGTAAGTGTATTTCTTCTAGAATTGTGGAAATCCTGAGAATATCATTAAATTTATTTTTACCTTAATACATTTTTTAAAAAAGATTTATTTTATTTATTTGAAAGATGGAGTTTCAGAGAGAGGTAGAGATAGAGAGAGAGGTCTTCCATCCGCTGGTTCACTCCCCAGATGGCTGCAATGGCTGGAGCTGCACCAATCTGAAGCCAGGAGCCAGGGGCCAGGAGCTTCTTTCAGGTCTCCCACATGGGTGCAGGGGCCCAAGGACTTGGCCCATCCTCCACTGCTTTCTCAGGCCACAGCAGAGAGCTGGATCGGAAGAGGAGCAGCTGGGACTAGAACTGGCACCCATATGGGATGCTGGTGCTCCAGGCCACTGCATTAACCCGCTGCGGCACAGCACCAGCCCCACCTTAATATATCCTTAGGAGTGACATCCCTAGATTGGAAATTTCTGAGTATGGTTTTAGTCAGAACAATTAAAAGAAAATCATTTAGTTAGAAAGATGCTATGTAGATTGAGGAATATGATGACTTAAAACTCCAGATTATTTATGGTCCTTTTTATTTGCTTCTGTTTTTTTTTAATTATTTATTTGTTTATTTACCTGAAAGGCAGAGTTACAGAGAGAGAGGGGGGGAGAGACAGAGAGAGATAACTTCTACCTGTCGGGACATTCCCCAAATGGCTGCAATGGTTAGGCCTAAGCCATGCCAAAGCCAGGAGAGTGGGACCCCATCTCAGTCTCCCAAGCTTGGGTCCAAGCACTTGGGCCATTTTTGAGCACTTTCCCAGGTGCATTAGTAGAGAGCTGAATCAGAAGGGGAGCAGCCAGGACCCAAACCAGCGCCCATATTGTATGTTGGCGTCTCACATGGTAGCTTAACCCACTGGGCTCCAACATCAGCCCCTATTTGTTTCTTTAATGTTAAGGTGCCTGTCTTGATTTCTAAATACATTGCAAGTAAGTTCTCATTTTGTTAATGGTGAATTAACTGTTTTCTTTTAGAGAAAGAGTTATGGTGGAAAAAACCAGAACTTTGGGTCAGAAAGATTTGGTTCTTTTACCTACAAGCTGGTGGACCTTCATTGATCCTACAAGCTTCTTTGTGGCTCAGTTTCATCATCTACCAAAAAACATGAGTATTATTATGTGGTTGGTATAAGGATGAGAGATGATATCTATAAAGACGATGAGTGTCTGGTACAGTGTGGTACCATTATAAGGATGAGCATACTAACAATTTTTGAATGCTGTCTATAGGCCAGGCTCTCCTCATTTTCTGTTGAGAAAATGGGCTTGGAGGGGCCAGCGCCATGGCTCACTTGGTTAATCTTCTGCCTGCAGTGCTGGCATTCCATATGGGTGCCGGTTCTAGTCCTGGTTGCCCCTCTTCCAGTCCAGCTCTCTGCTGTGGCCCGGGAGGGCAGTGGAGGATGGCCCAAGTGTTTGGGCTCCTGCACCCACATGGGAGACCAGGAGGAAGCACCTGGTTCCTGGCTTTGGATCGGTGCAGCGCCAGCTGTGGCAGCCATTTGGGGAGTGAATCAACGGAAGGAAGACCTTTCTCTCTGTCTTTCTCTCTCACTATCTATATCTCTACCTGTCAAATAAAAAGGAAAAAAAAAGAAAATGGGCTTGGAGACTATAGGCAGCTTTCCCAAAGCCATGTAGCTTATATGTGGCTATATTCACCACCATGGGCTAGCTTGACTATGATATACAACAACTAAACCTGCATGGTCTTAAACAGTAAAGGCTTGTTTCTCATCCATGTTCATGTCCATCATGGATCTGGGGAGTGGGTGTCCTGCTCCACTTTGTCAACACTTAGGATGACCAGCTAAGGAAGGCACTACCATCTGGAATACTGCTGGACACTTGGGCCAGTGGGAGCTCTTTAAAGGTTCTTCCCATAAATGACACGTGTCACTCTTCACAAGTAGTGCTTCATTGCCTGGAACAAGTCACATGGCCATGGTAAACATCAAGGGAGTCAAGATAGTCAAGTCTCTCCTATGTCCCAACAAGGTAACACCTTCATGATGACAGAATTCTGATTCAAATCCAAGTCTCCGGTTTAAATGTGGACAAAGTAGGAGAGCCAGAACCTCCAACCCCTTCTTAAATAAGTTCTGTATAATATAGCCTCTTTGATCCATATGAAAAACTTTTCAGAATATGTATATCACATAGGCATAACTGTTCAAATCTGAGTGCAAAGGATCATGCCAAGCAAAATGGAAGTGATTTATGGGTGTTCTAATTTTTGTGCTTATGGGGACTTGAAATGATGCACTTTGGCCTCTTTCTTTGGCATTTATTTGCCTTTTGTGTCAGCAGAGTTGCATGTTACCCTCTGGCTTTCCTTCCCTGCTTACTAACCATTTCTCCAAAGATTAGCATACTCCAGTGTTAATCAATATTCTTTTTCTCCTTTTGCTTTTTTTTTTTTTTTTTTTTTTGAGAAATAGCTTTGGTTTTTGTGTGTGATTATGGACCACACTGGAGTAACAAGTGCCATGAAATTTTAGGCTTTCTTTTGCAGTATTGTGGAACTTTGATGCATTGGAACATTTCTCCCTGGGACCTGTGGTGTGGCACAACAGGTTAAGCAGCCACCTGCGATTCCTACATCTCATATGAGCACTGGTTTGAGTCCCAGCTGCTCCACTTCTGATCCAGCTCCCTACTAATGTGCCTGGGAAGGCAATGCAAGGTTCCCCAAGTGGGAGACTAGATGGAGTTCCAGGCTCCTGACTTTGTCCTGGCCCAGCCCCAGCTTTTGTAGCCATTTTCGGAATGAACTAACAGAAGGAAAATCTCTCTCTTTCTCTCTCTCTCTCTCAATCTCTGTAACTCTGCCTTTCAGATAAATAAATAAATATTTTAAAAGAAAAACAAAAGAACATTTCTCCTACATCTCTATCTCACTGACCACTTAGCTCAGGGATATTAGCTCCTTATGGCAACAGCCTTGCCCAGAGCAGAGTGTAACTTTATAGTCCTTGTCCTTCCTTTTCAAAATGTAGATTCTGATGTGGCCTTTATTAAGTGAGAGAAAAACTTATTAAAAATGAAACTTCCAGGAAGGGAGAAATCCCGCAGTTCTGATCTTGGTTAAACTATGGGGGCCATATTACAAAACTGCTGATATCTCAAGAAATGCCCAAGTTTTTCTTTCTAAGTGCATTTGTTTAGCTTCAGGAGCGTGATTTTGCGGTTTTAATCTGCCTATCTATTGATCTGTTGTCCCTGCTCTGGGGCTCCCTGCAGTTGACCAGAGGATAATCACCGTCTCCAGCTCCCATTCCAGAATTATATTCCCTCCATTGAGTTCTTGTCTTTTATCTAACAAACAAGTCTCATTAATTCAGAATTTGTGATCTCTCCAACAGTGACAAAACTTATTTTTTAACCTTTGTGCCCATAGGGAGCAAGAGTTGACTGAGAAATTATTAGTAAAATCAGACTTATGAGAGAATATTTACACCCTATGAGAAAACTTTATAAACATTAAGGATATTTATTTTCATGACAATGGTATGGTAACTACCAAAAAGTATATATATCTACTTAATATCTACTTCTCAAGATCCCATCAGGTACCACTTCCATAATCTAGTTTGAATTAACAATGTGAGCATTTAAGTAATAAATCTATATTTTTATTTTTTAAAAAAAGATATATTTCAATATATTTCAGATTTTTTTGTGTGTACCTGGCTATATCTACTTCCCAGGTAAATAGTCTCAATTTCCTGATCAAGGCCTTGTGAATCTCCTTCTAACCTAAGTTGAAGAAATAGAATGTTGGATGGGGCCGGTGCTGTGGCGCAGTAAGTTAATGCTCCACCTGCTGTGCCGGCATCCCATATGGGGGCCGGTTCTAGTCCCGGCTGCTCCTCTTCTGATCCAGCTCTCTGCTGTGGCCTGGGAAAGCAGTAGAAGATGGCCCAAGTCCTTGGGCCCCTGTATCTGCGTGGGAGACTGGGAAGAAGCACCTGGCTCCTGGCTTCGGATTGGCATGGCTACGACTGTTTTGGCCATTGGGGAGGGAACCAACAGACGGACGACCTTTCTGTTTCTCTCTCTCATGTCTGTCATTCTACCTCTCAAATAAATAAATAAAATCCTTTAAAAAAGAAGAAGAAATATAATGTTGGAGTGGGTATTTAAGTATAAGAGTGGTTAAGATGCCACTCAGGACACCTGCAAATGCATACTGTGGGAGGCAGCAAGTGATGATTTAAGTCCTTGGGCCCCTGCCATCTAAGTATGAGACCTGAACTAAATCCCTGATTCTTGGCTTCAGACTGACCCAGCCCTAGCTGCTGTAGGCATTTGGGGGAGTGAACCACTAGATGGAAGATTTGTCTGTCTCTCACTCTTTCAAATAAAAACAAAAGAAAGAAAGGTACTGTTCTTGTCTACATCATCTAATGAAAGGATTTACAGTCCCTGCTTTCCTTTTAGCTGTAGAAGAAGAATAAGGTAACTGAGACAGCAGCTCATAATGCCAAACTGCTCTTGAAGACAGTGCTGTTCTGCTGCCATGGAAAAGACAAGTCCAATATCACTGAAACCAAATGAAGCTGTAGACTTTCTAGAGAGGTCTTCTCTGCAGGGTGAGAGGGCAGGGAGTATTCTGTTTACTCCGCCAGGAAACAGACGTGGTAATAAATGAAATTCCTGCTCTTCAGTTTCTTGTCACCAGCCACATTATGGAGCAGGGAGTGGAGAGGGCAGGGAGAAGAAATGTAGGTGCAACTGAGCACAGCTTTCCTTCAAGATCAGTGACCTTACAGCTATTGTCCTCTCCTGTGTAGTTGTGATTTTTTTACCTCTTGGAAGTGGGAAGGGAAACAGCAAAGTGGTTAAGTTCTGGAATCATGGAGAAGGGTATTTCAATCTTAGCTGCACCAGTTACCAGCTGGTATATACGTATCTGGGCCTCCATTTCCTCACCTGTAAAATAGAGCTAACAGATAATAACCACCTCATAGCCACAAAGATTCGACTAGTGAAGCCCTTAGCATAATGCCTGATCCATACTAAGTGCTCAATGGGTAGTCTTTGATATTAGGCCAGGTGAAAATTTAGTTCTGTGTACTCCTAGAATGTTCCCTATCTCTAGTGGGAAACGGTAGTGTCAGGCACCTCCAGCTGCTTTGCCAGCATAGGATCAAGTAAGTAAACCCAGTGTTCCATTGCATCAGGCCACTGTGATGGCTGTGCTTAGCTACTCTGCCCAAGTTCAATGCCTGTGGTTTAGAACACATTTTTGGCTAATGGTGGGCAACTTAGACTTGGCAAATTTCTAACATAAAAAATTCATTCATACATGGGTAGGGCCAGAGTCAGAAAAATATTCATAACTCTTAGGGCACATTGTTTATATTCTTTCCTCCAACCTCCAACTACAGTGTGAAGGAAAATACAGATTGTACTCCTTCTATCAGTCATCCAACAGATGCTTAATAAATGCTTTCTAAATTCATGGTGATTTGAATGGGACTGAAGGAAAAGCAGGAGCTTACCCTGGCGTTAGGAGAATGAGAATGCAACACACAGCACAACATAGGAATATGCAGCATGAGTAATACACGTTAGAAAAAGAAGTGACACCCTCAGACCCTGTTTGAAACCCATTTCTTTGATGAATTCATCATCTTCTCCTTCTTCTCCTTTTTTAATTCCTCTCCTTTCTTCTGTCTCAAATCACTACATCTATTAACATTTTGGGTGTCAGAAGTCAGGACAGGGTCTGAAGACACTGGCTGAGTCCACCTTCCCCTGGAGAGCATCAGATGGGGAGATCTTGGCTTGGAGACTTTCCTATTTCCCCAAGTCCCATCTGCCTGGCAAACACCTACGCATATTTTAAGGCTCATCTTAAGCACTGCCCCCAAGATTCCTTTCCTGACTTCTCTAAATAAACATTTTTGGGTGGGGTTGGGGCATGTACTTATTGATAAGATAATACTTGAGGGGCCAGAAATGCAGTGTAGCAGGTTAAGCCACGGCCTGCAGTGCCTGCCTCCCACATGGACACCAGCTCGAATCCCAGCTGCCCCCCTTCCAATCTAGCTCTCTGTTATGGCCTAAGAAAGCAGTGAAAGATGCCCAAGTGATTGGGCCCCTGCACCTGCGTGGGAGACCTAGAAGAAGCTCCTTGCTCCTGGCTTTGTATTGGCTCAGCTCCCACCATTGCAGCCATTTGGGGAGTGAACCAGTAGATGGAAGACCTCTCTCTCTCTCTCTCTCTCTCTCTCTCTGTCTCTACCTCTCTCTGTAACTCTTTCAAATAAACCAAATGATAAATCTTTAAAAGAAATATCGTGCCATGATAATGGTGCCTCCCAAATAGCCTCTCTGCTTCCCTCTTCTCATTTTCTCTCCTGTCATTGCAGCCTCCTTTCTCTCCTGGTGTCTATTCCCTGGGACAGGATGGTGAGAAGTGATGATGGTCTCAAAGCTAAGAGAAACAAAATAATAAGGTGATTACTGAGAACTGATGTTTAACAGCACAAATAGTGGGTACATGGATGGAAATGGTGGGGAAGGGGGATTGGGGAGGGAATAGTACTCAGAAGAAACTTCTGTATTGTGTCATATATTTTCTCTCTCTCTCTTGCTCTCTCTCTCTCTTTTCAAGATTTATTTAACTGAAACACAGAGTGGAGAGACAGAGAGATCCTCAATCTACTGGTTCTCTTCCCAGATAGCGGCAACTGCCAGAACTGGGCCAGGCCAAAACCAGGAGCTAGGAACTTCAATCAGATTCCCATGTGGGTAGCAGGGGCCATCTTCCACTGCTTTTCCCAGGCCATAAGCCGGGAGTTGGATCAGAAGTGGAGTCACCAGGACATGAACCAGTGTCCATGTGGGACTCTGGTATCACAGGCAGTGGCTTTACCTACTAGGCCATAACACGGGTGGGCCCCTTATATATTCTTTCATCTCAGCAGTTAGCATTTTGCTTTGTCAGACTTAAAGTCTGAAGAAAAGCAAGAGTTGTATTTCTCTTTGAAACTCAGGCCTAGTAAGTGCCAATGATTTCCTAAAGCCACTAAATAAGTCCATTGGCTGCCTCCATTCCAACTGATCTGTTTGAAGATTTGATCCACCCCAGAGGGAGGGACAGAAGATTTGAAGACACATTACCTATCCAGGTTACTCAGAATTCTAAATTAGGGATGTCCCTTTCAGTTTGTCACTCTATCCATTTTAAATGTCCTTTCAGCCTTTCCTATATCTAATGTCAGGCTTCACTGAATGGCTCACTCAAATTAGGCTTATTAGAAAAGGCCTCAGGGCTAGCACTGTGGCATAGTAGGCCAAACCTCTGCCTGCAGCACCCACATCCCATATGGGTGCCAGTTCCTGTCCCAGCTGCTACTCTTCCCATCCAGCTCTCTGCTTATGGCATGGGAAAGTAATGGGAGATGACCCAATGGGAAGACAGGACCCACATGGGAGACCCAGAAGAAGTCCCATGCTCTTGGCTTCGCATCCCCCAGTTCTTACTGTTGCGACCATGTAAGGAGTGAACCAACGGATGGAAGACCTTTCTCTCTGTCTCTCTCTTTCTCTCTATGTCTGTAACTCTGTCTCTCAAATGAATAAGTTAATCTTTAAAAAATAAAAAAGACTTCATCTGTTTGTGTGGCTATAAGAAAATACCAGACTGAGTGATTTATAAACAATGGACATTTATTTCTCATAGATCCAAGATGAAAGTGCTGGCATGTTTGGTTACTGGTGATGGATGTTCTATGCTTCCAAGGTGGGGTGCTGTGTCCTCACAAGGCAGAAGGGATGGAATGCAGTGAACCCACGCCCCATGCTCTTTTATAAAAGCCCTAATCCCATCCAAGAGGTTCTGCCCTTCTGTCTTAATCACTTCCCAAAGATCCATACCTTTTAATACTAATGCATTGGTGATTAAGTTCAACACATGAATTTGAGGGAGGAAGGAACTGTCAGACCATTGCAGCTGGAAAACAACTTCAGAGCATAGAATCACTTTTTCAATGACTTCAAGTTAAGTCCTTGCACGTTGATTTTCCATTCTCTAGCTTCTCAACCCAAGCCAACACCAGAGGATCTAAAGTACTGGGAATCACTCCTGCGAACTTAACAATGTGTACAACAGACCATGTCCTGATGAAAGGCTTACATAGCCCCCATCTGCATCACATTGGAGTTTTCTCAAGTGTTGATAAAATGAAGCAATGCTGAGTCACATCAAAGCATTATGCAAGGCCCTGGTGCACTGGGCCTATAATGGAGTAGAAACCTTAAAAGATCTCTTAAATGCCTTGGAGATTACATTTGGAAAGAAAGTCTTGGTTATCGGATGTTTATTTATTCATGTATTGAAGATTTATTTAGTTATTTGAAAGGCAGAGTCACTGAGAGAGAGAAGTCTTCCATCAGCTAGTTCACTCCCTAACTGGCCACAATGGCCAGAACTGGGCAAATCTTAAACCAGGAGCTAGGAGTGTCTTCTGGGTCTCTCACATAGGTGCCAGGGACCACACAATTGGGCCATCTTCTCCCGATTTCCCAGGTGCATTAGTAGGGCGCTGAATTGGAAGTAGAGCAGCCAGGACTTGAACTGGTGCCCTTATGAGATGCAGGTGGAGCAGGTGGTGGCTTTACCTGCCATGCCACAGAGATAGCCCCTGACCTTTATCCTTCAGGAATAAAATAAACACATGAAAAAACATATTTGTTTCAATTCATTCAGTGCTTCATTTGCTTATGCATTCAGCACCTACTTTGAGAGGCACTGTGCTAGGCATTGGGGATACAAGGGTGAAAGGTGATTGTACCTGCTCACAAAGTCCATTACCTCACTAATGATGGTGAAGACATAGGCCAGGAATCTGCAAACTTGCTCTGGAAAGAGAAAGATGGTAAATTTTTAAAATTTCCTGAGTCATACATCATTGTTGCAACTATTCAACTCTGCTCTTTTTGTGCAAAAGCAGCCATAGATGATTTGCAGACAAATGGGCATGGCTGCATTCCAATAAGACCTTATTTATAAATATTGAAAAGTGAATTTTTCACTTATCATATAATTTTCTTCCTTTGGCTTTTTTTTTTTTCCCCAAGCATCTACAAGTCTAGCAACCATTATCTTTGTGGGCTGTAGAAAAGCAGGTGATAGGCTGGATTTAGCTGGCAAGTTGTAGATTGCCCACCCTTGATCTGAGACTGATCGATGATAGCTGAAACTTGTGATTGCTAAGTCCTGCTCCTATTCACCCAAAGTGGAGAGCCAGGCAACACTGCAAGTGGAATCCTTGTCTTCCCTCTCTTCTACTTCTCTTGATCTCCTGACCCAAAGTCCCACTCCACAGTGCTTTCTGCAAAACAGAAAATCTTTTTATAAATGTATGATACCACTGGGGACATCTGGGGGCTTGTTTTCCTGTGAGAAAATGAAAATGACTCCAGTGACTATTTGGTCTTGAAACAGTTTAATTTAGTTTTTTTCTTTATTTCCTCTCCCTATCTCCATACAAGAAATTAACATAAAAATTCCTTCTGGCTAAATTCCCAATACATTTTCACAGTGAGCATTTTCTGAAGTGAAAATTAGTAGCTTCCTTGCAGTTTTCATCAGGGATGTGAAATTGTGCAGCTCACAGGGGTGGAGAACTCAAACCCCATTTATGAATTAATGCATGCTGTTGAGAGTACCTCACTATCTGCAGAGTGCCAGGGAATCTTTTCTACAGAATCCTGAGTATTTAAATAGTGTATTTTAATTTCCTTTCTCATCTGCTAGTGAGAGAATATCTTTTATATGCAAAAAACAATTATATGTAATAACTAGTACCTATATAAGATTATATTATTTATGCTATTCTCAGAGATTGGCAGTACCTGGAGCAAATTACGTTTCTTGCTAGTCTCTCTCATCCTGCTCCCCCTCCCCCGCCGCCACTTGGGGCTTTTTATCCAGGTGAGATCCTGTTACAATGAGCATAGAGGGCAACCTCAAATGGGATGCACAGTCAGTGGGAGCAGACACTTAGGGGAAAGACACAGCTTCGGTCTCTTTCGAGCTCTAGCTGTCTGGTTCTCAAAGTAGCCCTGAATCCTTAAGGCTTAGGATCTAAGCTCTTGAGCTAGCCTCCTATGTTTTCTCCTCTCAGGATGTCTCCAGCCTTGCAGCTCTGAAAACTCGAATGGCACAGGATATTCGACTTCCGAGGCAATTTATAGGGGCTCTGGGGAAATGAGTCTCTTTTTTTTTTAACTTTTATTTAATGAATATAAATTTCCAAAGTACAATTTATGGATTACAATGGCTTCCCCCCCATACCGTCCCTCCCACCCACAACCCTCCCCTTTCCCACTCACTCTCCCCTTCCATTCACATCAAGATTCATTTTCGAGTCTCATTGCACATAATTGTTAAAAAAAACACACACACACACACACAGTCTTGGGAATCACGTCTGAATCTGAATCCTAGTTTTTTCCATTAGGAGTAATTGTAGACCTTGCCTGTGAAATAGAGGGGAAAACCTATCTCATGGAGCAGAGGTGAAGACTAACTGACGTAATGAACAGTAAGTCTTCAATAAAAGGCTGCAGAGAGCAGTTAGTAAGTTTTCAACAAATGCTATTGTTTAGAGCAGATTTTATTTTTCCTTCATTTAAGCTCCAAACATTTGTTGAATTGCTGCTTGCTTCTGAGAATATAGAAAAATAAAATAGATGTGCAAAATAAAAGTGCTCACATTCAAGTTGAAAATAGCCTTGACTACCAGTAAGTGCAGTGTGGTGGGGGCTGGGAGTATAAAACAGAGGTATGTCCAGGCACACTGGGCTCCAGAGGCCAGAGGTATCAGCACACTTGATGCCAAAGGCAGCAGTCTATGAGGAAAGTGTTGAATGAATACAAGTTTTCCGGGTATTCAATGGTAGAGATAGGTTCCCAAAAGGCCGCTAGTGCAAGCGCTTGGCTTTGCTAGAGTTTCAGGTAGTAGCGATAAAGTGGTCAAAATGAGGCTGATGAAGGATGTTGGGGCCAGCTGGTGAAGCACTTTAAACATCAGGCTAAGGAGACTGGGCTCTGTCATGCTCAGTGGGCCTTTACAATGTGAGCAGAATGCAATTAACGAGGTCACGCCCTACCCACCTCTGAGTGTGGCTGAGACAGAGCAGAGATGCACAGATAGCTCTGTCACCACTGATGTGTTCAACTCTTCACCTGCACCTGAGGCCAGAGATTAAGTCAACCAGCAAAAAACCAGAGGATGCAAGGACAGCAACAGGAGCAGGTCATCTGGATCCTCTGCTTAAACTGCCTCCTCACCAAGGCCCTCTCATTTCAATCCCGGCTTTGGGCCATGCCTGGCCATCTGCACACTGGATTTTAATACACTCTCTGTGCTTTGCTCCCACCTTCTGAACATGGGGGCTGGCAGTCTGCCTCTTGGGAGTGGGGACCTTAGCTAGCAGCAAGGATGGGGATTTTCTAAGGAGGAAAGGAGCCGACTGCAATGCCTTACCGGTGCAGAAACAAGTTCAAAACCCACAGCGGATTGAGAAAGGAACTCTCATTTACCACCTTGCATTTTCTAATCCAGGGTCTGTGGCTACTCTTTCCTCCTAGTATCGCAGCTGCCACCCATTTCTTCCTCCCCCAGGGCCTAGCTGAAAGCACACCAGCCAGAACGGGTGCAGGCGTATGTGGGTGTGTTTGTGTTTTCAGGTTACAGGTGCCTGGGGAACCCGCGCCCCAGAGTAACAGTGCAGGGGGCCTGGCTGTGTCTCCACCCACATAGGGGCCTAGAGAAAAGGGATGCAAGCAGGCTGCACCGCCAGCTTCCCCAGGCTCCTTTCCAGCAGCGCCTCCTCTTCGCCAGGCCCTCGGCGCTTGCCTTCCGCCTCCCTTAGCAACCGGCGGGCGGTGGATACGGCCTGCGGGTGGGGACCCAGGAGGCTGCGGGTAGCCGGGTACCCAGGGCCGCGGCGGCACAGCCCAGGTGCCCCGCGTACAGGCGACCGCACTGCGGAGCCAGCCGCGAGTGCGACTGTCGCGTCACTAAGCGCGCTCGCGGCCCCACGCACCCACCGGCCGCACCTGCCACGGGGCCTAAAGGGATCCTGCAAAAATGAGCCATTCTCACCCTGCTGGGTAAGTGACAACTGGAGCTCTTCCATGCTGCGGCAGGTGGCAGCTTCAGACAGAGGCCCCTCCTCCTCCCTCCTGCAGCGGAGAGACCAGGCGAGGCGGGAGGAGAGGGAGGGCTGGGGAGACAGAAAAAATAATACGGATCTGGGTGGTAGTGAGGATGGCATTAATCCAGGCAGCGTCTCTCCTCCCTCCCCTTCTCTTCTTTCACCGACGTTCGCCGCTTTTGAAATTTTCATCCTGGAAGGATTAAAAAACTGGATGTGAAAACCGAATACTTTAGACAGGGGATGTTAGCTGGGATCAAGAGGATCCCGTGGTGTGGAACGTATGTGTTTAAATGCAAAAGTGGAGGTTACCAAAATATGCATTCGTTTGGAGATTTGACACTGAAAGAGAAATCCTCACGTAGCAGCTTGCATAGAAAGGAGGTGTGAGTTGGTCAACACAGAGGGAGGTTTCATTGAGGGGTGGGCCCTTATTTCAGGATTGTTATTTGTCCAGTGTCAGAAGGACAGTAAAGGTCTTTTGAGAGTCTTGTGCCTGAGGAAGAGGTTATGGCAAAGGAAAGCAGGAGAAAGGGGTTGGGTGCCTATGTGTTGAGGCATAGGTTGGAAGGACTCCTCTGAAGACTTACCCTGGCAATATTTAATCTCTTCTAGAAAGTTAACACAGTCATTATCTATTGTTGGGGAGGTGGAAATGATCTCTACTCTTTTATTGGAAAGGAAAATATCCAATTTCCATGTGAATTAAACAATGCAATGCATATTAGATGGGTTTTTATTATGATACATCCAGTAAGCAGATAAATACCCTAGTTGATCTTGCAACTAATTTGAAGCCGATTCCCTTTTTAATTGCATTTACTGCACATTTTCAAGAGCAGAAAATTACAGAGGACAACATATTTAAGATCATTTCGAGTTTGTGATGTCTGAAATACCACATTACTCATTGTGTTTGGAATTTATAGTCAAATTTGAATATCTTACTTTTTAATGAATTCTCTGAGTGTAGCGACATAAACAAAAATGTTTGAAAAAAAATGAAGCCATATAAGGTGTTGTCTTGGGCGTCAGTTTCAGAACTTTTTGGAAAGTGATGAAGCTATGAATATACAAGCTTCTTATTTTATCTCAAATTGAATTTAGTTTAGGTGCTTTAACGTTTTGATACTGAACTCCTGTGCAGTTTTCATTCTCTGGGGGTCATGTGGGTGTAAAAAATGCTATTTTTCTGCAGCTGCTGTTTGCAGTATGTCTGCATTCAAGAAAATGAATGTGTCAGTCATGGCTGTCTTCCTATGTTTTTCAAGTTTTTGGCTAAGTTAGAATCTGATTAGACCATTTAATCATCTATTTTAAAATGTGGAAAAACCTGTAGCTGCTTATTAAATTGTGCATGATTAAGATTTCAGTAACTGAAGTCAAATTTTTCTGAAGCTCTATTAGTTCTAAACACAAGGGGAAAAAGGAAAATTTGTGATTTAATGAAAGGGTATGCTTCATGGTCCTCCTTCAGAAAGACATCGAAATGGTAACAAATATCTTGCTTTAAAATGGTGAGTTCTTAAAGGTTACACATCATATCTTATTTTTTTAAAGATTATTTATTCGAAAGTCAGAGTTACACACAGAGAGAAGGAGAGGCAGAGAGAGAGAGAGAGGTCTTCCATCTGCTGGTTCACTCTCCAAATTGGCCGCAACAGCTGGAGCTGCGCCGATCAGAAGCTAGGAACCAGGAGCTTCTTCCAGGTCTCCCACGTGGGTGCTGGCCCAAGGACTTGGGCCATCTTCCACTGCTTTCCCAGGCCACAGCAGAGAGCTGGATTGGAAGAGGAGCAGCTGAGACTAGAACTCTAGAACCGGTGCCCATATGGGATGCCAGCACTTCAGGCCAGGACGTTAACCCACTGTGCCACAGTGCCGGGCCCCACATCATATCTTCTTCATCTTTGTCACCCCTGTACCTAGGACAGTGCTGAACAGCTGTTTGTTGGATAAAGTATCACCTGATGGTGCATCCAGGCTAGAGGTGCATGCATTCACATATGACAATCATGGTAGAGATAAATAGTTTAGGTGATTCATGTGTCATCATTTATTCTAATATTTTACATGACATACTTCATTGAACTTTCTTACCCATTCCATAGGGCAGGGGCTAGCTATTCTTGTTTTCACAGACAGGGATACTGAAGACCTAGAATTTCTCAAGGTTGTCTGGCTAGGAAGGGCCGGGGCTGGGATGGAAACCTAGGTGGTGCTGCTTCATAGCCTGTACCCTTAACCATCACACTCTGGTGCCTCCCTTACGTGGTCAACAGGTGAGATGGGCAAGAAGCTAAGCACAAAGAAATTCTTATCCACATTAGACCAAGCTCATGCTGTATAGCTGTATGTAACTATCTGGTGTTTTGGTATGTGATTCGAGAACACTTTTGTAATAGTGTATATATGTGTGTGTATTGTGTTTACTTCAGCAAACGTAAATGAAAACAATAAGCATAAATATAAACAAATCTAAATGCCTTAAAATTCACTCAAGAACTAAACTCTTGAAATTGTTTACCCTCAGATAAAAGCAGTAATTATTTTTCTTGCCTGTTGTTACCATTTGGAAAGAATAAAACTTTCAGTAGCAAATAAAAGATTTCATTAAAGCTGAGGAGGCTTTTCCATCATTACTGAAGCAGTTTGCACTTCTTACATTTTAAGAATAAAGCAGTAATAAACTAAAGTCGTTCAATAAAACAGAAATTTTAAATTGCTAAAATTCTATCAATCCATAGATGATGTTTCGATGCCTCCTCTTGGTGCCTCCTTAGAGTTCCACTGCTTACTTGATGACAGCACAAAGTCCTTCATGTAACAATTGCAAAGGGTCTGTGCTTTGTTCAGAGTTTGCAGTAAATAAAAATAGTCTTAAAAACTTCTGCCAAAGATAATAGAGACTTTGTATCTGAGCTGCAGCATAATTTGGTGGGAATCAACTCTAAAATACCGTTTCCGGCACTGCCATCTCTAATGAAATTGTTTTAGAGTGGAAAATTTCAATTTACAGTCCCCGTAGTTTGCTAAACCTCACCCGCGTCGCATTTGTGTATGTGTGTTTGTGGGTTGTGCGCTAGTCCTGGAGGTGGCATGGGGATTTGATACTCGTCAGTCACGCCTGAGGAGGAGATGATGCGGCTCTTCTGGCTCTGTCCGAGTATCATCACGAACCCACGTGAAGCTGGCTTCCTGTGCAGTGGCTCTCAGCAGAGACGCTCAGACTCACCTGTGAATTTCCTTTGAGAAAAGGAGAACGAGGAATATTATTGTTTATGACAAGAAAACCACGTCAGGAGCTAGTGTTTTGGAAGATTGTTCAATGGTTTAGCAGCATTTTTTTGGGTTGTGTTCACTTATTAGTTTATAGCTTCTTGATGTGAAGCTGTGTTTTTGTAGAAGACAGTGAAGTGGGGTAAAAATGAATAAAGCCTTCCTAGTAGAACTACCTGGTAACTTAGTACCTTCTCACCACAGGGACAGTAAACTATACTGTAAATGAAATTGTCATTTGTTAGAAAATATGTCGATATAAAAGCAACTACATGACAAACTTGCCATGTATATGAGTGTCAGTGATCTCTCCAATATCATGCATTGTCTTTTCCTCCTTAGCTGCCAAACAGGGTAGCACCTTTTAAAAATCATTTATTTATTTTTATTTATTTGAAGGAAAGAGGGAAAGAGAAAGAGTGCTCCTCCACCTGCTGGTTCACTTCCCTAATGCACACAGAAGCTGAGACTGGGCCAGGCTGAAACCAGAAGCCCAGAAGTCTTTCCAAGTCTCGTGTAGGTGGCAGGGATCCAAGTATTGGAATCATCGCCTGTTGCCTCCCAGGCTGTACATTAGCAGGAAGCAGGAATTAGAAGTGGAGCTTGGACTTGAACCCAAATACTCTGATATGAGATGCAGGTGTCCTAATTTACAGCATCTTAACTTCTGTGCCAAATACTTGCCCCCAACGAAGCACTTTGTACGGCTCGAGTGCACACTAGTCTGTCTGTTTCCATTCTCACCAACAAAGATGTCTCTCTTCTTTTTTTAAAGATTTATTTATTTGATAGGCAGAGCATCCTGTGTGGGGACTGGGAAGTGGGAAGAGAGAGAGGGAGAGAGGGAGAGAAATTTCCCATCTTCTGGTTCATTCCCCAAATGGTGGCAACAGCCAGGTCTGGGCCAGGTTGGAGCCAGGAACTCTATCCTGGTTTCCCATATGGGTGGCAGGAGTCTATGTAATTGGGCCATCTTTTGGGGCTTGGATCAGCACTTATACATGGGATGCTGGCATAGCAAATGGAGGCCTAATACGCTGAGACACAATGCTGGCCCCAAAAGTGGGTCTTTTTCAGAGAGAATTTCATACTTGAAAAGTCATTAAATATTTGAATTCAAATTGAGTAGTTGCTAGTCACCTTCCTGTTAAATACTTACAAACTAACTTTAAGAAGTATTTTGGTTCAGTTAAATGAGTTGAATTGAACAGGCTCATTGTGGCTTCCTCCCTGATCATTTTGTTATAGATTCTGCTCTTTTTTATAGATGCTATCCTTATCCCTTTGTTTAAAAAACCTTAAGTAGGTGGGAATACAAAGGGATTTGTTATGGCAATGTCACTTAGTTCTCCATAGTTATAAGCAAAAAATCACATAAAGGTCATTATCAACAAAATGTTTTTGGTAATTTTTCAAATGACAACTCTATTAGATCTTCTGTCACTTGTATTGAATACAAAAGATTGGAAACTATTTGGCTTGCAGTCAAATCTGTTGCCCAGTCATGTCAGCCATTTGTTGTCTCAACATTTAGACAATACTTCAAATCACCCCTTTGTTTTTCAGATGTTTTTCTATCTAAACTCAGGGCACCCTGATAAGACACCAGCTGGTGAGAGATGTGCCTTTCTTTTGTGAAAATAGAAAGATGATAATAAAAGGGGAGGTAGGTGGGAAGCAGCATGACTGAAAGTACATTTCCAGGAAGATCGATCTTCGTAGATAGAGTACAGTGGAAACCTGAGGAATAGAAATTGATCCCCTAAAACTATCCTTGCTCGAGTTTCCCCAAGAAAGTATTTGGACATCTCCAGGGGTGTGCACATCCCACATTGTAAACTTGGGATTTTAGAGCAGGATGCCATCTGCCGGAGCATCCACTTCCTTCTGTCTCCGCTGAGCGTAAGCATCTCTTACAGGGAGGAGAGGGGGTGACTTCCCCAACGTATTAGGATTTTTCATAACAGCAAAGAAGTTTTTCAGGGAGATGGGAAATAAGACTGCCTTGACTTGATTCTCAATTTTAAAATCAATTTCAAACAATATGAACCTAAGGTAAAGTTTGTGTACTTTTGAAGCTAAATTTCCTGTAATATCTAATTTTCAATGAACACTTCACATTTTGGATGGTAATACTGAAATAACTTTTTGGTCATTTTGGTATAACCAAGAAAAGCAGCGTGCAAACTTAATTATTGGATCTTTCCCTCCTGTGACTTACTCACTTTCCAACAAATAGTTGAGAATAGTATATAATGGGATGACTCCCTAGATGACAATCAATTCAAAATAAAACTGTCAAATTGTGTGGGGATAAAATTTACAAATAATACAAAATTAACATTCATATTGGTTTGCAAATGTCTTTGTCACATTTCCCTAAACCTGAATCAAATGATTTGAGTATGATTTGTTTAAAGAAAAGTAGAGTGCATTCATCTGAGTCATATTCAAAGCATAACCTTAGCTAATACCAAAAAATAGTGAAAGATGTACATTTATTCTTTCAATTAAAATAAACTATTTAATGTAAATTTATTTATAGTTAGCTCATAATTTAATTTTTTAAATGACCAATTTTTAGCCCTCAATGCATTGAATACAAGACTCATACAGTGTTTTTAGAGAATTAATTAAATGTGTAGATACTATGTTTTAATTTCTGCTTAGTTCCTTCCTTAGGTTTAGCTCCATGATTTTTAAACCTTAGCATAAAGAAAATCAGTGAATAGCGCATTCTATGCAAAATCATGTATGTTATACTTTACCGGGTAAGAAGTGATTTTCTATGATTTTGGTTTTTGTTTTTTACCGTGTAGTATATTTATATATTGTACAGACTAAAAATCAAATCCCAAAAGTAAGATAGGACTTCTTATGCCTCTCGTTCCCTCTGAGCAGATGCCATTCGGTTCATTCACAAGGCAGAAGCTCTAAATCACTCTCTTCTTGCAAGAGTCCCAATAAGGAAACACATCCTTCATTGACAACATCATTGTTGAAAATTGTTGTATCAGAAATATACCTGGATTAAAGTAACTCACCTGGGAGCTTGCCTTTTTGGATGAGTGTTTTTCTGGAGAAAAGAGAAAAAGATATAACAAGTTGAGTAGTGTAGCTTGAAAAATCATGCTTTTCTGAGATTCCGTCGGTAAAGGATTACAGGTTTTTTCAGACTTGTCAAATCATTGCTTTTATAGTGAGCCAGAAGAAGTGTGCTTTAGAAGTGAACACTGACAAGGCTGGATACCTCGATCTGGATTTTTTAATAATTTCTCATTCTCTTGTGGGTCTACTCTCTGTGCTCACTCTTATCTCCCTCTCTCTTTTGTAAGGCTAACTTTTTTAGGGTCTGTGGCCAGATATCTGTGCAGTTCCTTCATGTGCCCATGGAACCATGGTTTCCATAGGCCTTGGACACTCTCTTAGAGGGTGTAATTATCCTCTCATCTTCTGTCCTAGCTTCCTACCTGCATGTGGTGAGATCCAGAACATACCTGCCCTTTAAAAAGATTTTTAAAATTTATTTAAAAGCAGAGTGTGTGTGTGAGAGAGAGTGTGTGTGTGAGAGTGAGATCTTCCATCCACTGGTTCACTCTCAAATGACTGCAATAGACAGGTCTGGGCCAAGCTGAAGCCAAGACTAAGGAGCTCCATTCTGGTCTCCCACATGAGTGATAGGGACCTAAGTACTTTCCAAGTGCTTTGGCCATGCTCTGGGTCATCAAGGATTCTTTTCTGTTTGCCTATGCAAAGACTTAAGAATCAGGATATAGAAGTATGGCTTTCTAGGTACCCAGGAAAGGTATTTTTTTATTTCTCATGTCTGAATTCATGTTCTATACTTAAGTTGATCAGCTTTTTACTTATTTCTGTGTTATCAGCAGAATTGCTTTCCCTGCCCCTGCCCCCACCCTAATTCCTATGCTAAAGTTCTAATCCTCAATATCTTAGAATGTGACTGTATGTGGAAGTAATTTATTAAAGTAATTTATTAAAAATTTAAAGAAGTAGTTAAGGTTACATGAGGTCAATGGGGGTGGATCCTAATCCTGTATAACAAGAGTCTTCATAAGAATAGGAGAGTGGGACATAGACTTGTGCATATACAGA